>NC_138303.1:32637500-33237500 GCF_965601325.2 Salmo salar | reverse complement strand
GTTCTCCCATCTCCGCAGAAAAACTCTGGAGCTCTGTCAGAGGGACCATCAGGTTCTTGGTCACCTTCCAGACCAAGGCCCTTCTCCCGCGATTGCTCAGTTTGGCCAGGTGGCCAGCTCTAGGAAGAGTTTTGGTGGTTCCAAACTTCTTCCATTTGAGAATGTTGGAGGCCACTGTGTTCTTGGGAATCTTGAATGCTGCAGAAATGTTTTGGTACCCTTCCTCAGATCTGTGCCTTGCCACAATCCTGTCTCGGAGCTCTACTGACAACCAAAGGGTCTGAATAGTTATGTATATAGGGTATTTCTGTTTTAGTTTTTTTCAATAAATTTGCAAAAAGGTCTAAACCTTTTTTTCGCTTTGTCATTATGAGGTATTGTGTACATTGATGAGAAATGTTTTATTTAATCCATTTTAGAATAAGGCTATAATGTAACAAAATGTGGAAAACGTGAAGGGGTCTGAATACTTTCTTAATTCAACAACTTTACTTCATGTAATGTCACCATCTAGTTATTTTTTAGCATGCTACTTTTACACTGTTTTAATTCACAATGTCATTTTTTTCCTGCTTCATATACATCATCTCCAGCACCACCCCAACATCAACAGTGAAAAGGCAGATTTCTATACTATGTTTTGTAGTAAAAAAGATATCTTCCTCTAAGTGTTTCCACGTAAGGCCTACTCATAATTGGTTAAAATCACACAATGCATACCAACGATGTCATTGCAAACACTTCGCTTCCTGTTTTTTTTATTAATTATTACACAACATAGAAAAGAGGAAGAAACGTTAATGCGCATTCTGAGTTACAGCAAACTTGTCTGGCCGCTGCAAGTTTTGAGGACATGACACACAGACACCTCCAAGCACTCTGCTCCTAATCGGCAGCTTTTTTGGACTGTAACCCTGCAGGGAGATACATATTTTGACATCTACTTAGGCATAATAAACACTTCAGCTTTTTTATCAACTGTCAATTTACGTATACGATTAGAAGTATAGCCAGGTTGTCACACCCCTGATAACAACACAGTATATTCATCAGATAAGTAGGCTAAAGGGGAAAACTTATTTCAGTTTGGTTGTGTGTGTGTGTGGTGTGTGTGTGTGTGTGTGTGGGAACTTATTTCAGCTTTCACACACAACTGTAGTTTAGACATTTCTGTAGCCTATTCCGTTCATTCAGTCAGCATCAGTGTTTTTTGTATTTTCGTGCTACTTTTTGAAATGGCACAGGAATGCCCCTGTCTGTGTGTATGCGGTGCTCGCGCATGTGTAGCTGTTAGCGATAACGCTAATGATAAACTTATTCTGGTAGACATGGAAAGGCTTTCCCAAAAACCTACAAAAGTAGCCTATGCCTACCTGGCAGAATGATGTCATGATCAATTGGAAAATATACTTTTGGCTATGTAGTGTATGTGGACACCCCTTCAATCTCCATAGACAAACATTGGCAGTAGAATGACCTTACTGAAGAGCTCAGTGACTTTCAACATGGCACCGTCATAGGATGCCACCTTTCCAACAAGTCAGTTCAGCAAATGTGGAAGAGGAAACATCTAGGAGCAACAACGGCTCAGCCGCGAAGTGGTAGGCCACACAAGCTCACAGAATGGGACTGCCGAGTGCTGAAGCGCGTAGTGAGTGAAAATTGTCTGTCCTCGGTTGCAACACTCACTAGTGAGTTCCAAACTGCCTCTGGCAGCAACGTCCGCATAAGAATTGTTTGCAGCAAAGGGGGACCAACTCCATATAAATGCCCATGATTTTGTAATGAGATGTTCGACGAGCATACTTTTGGCCATGTAGTGTATTTAATGGCGGTAGATGGTACAATGATTCTCTACACTATACTTGCTTGTTTTGTCACAAACTGAAATTAGGCGCATAAATTATAATTTTTTTGCAACCATGAAATGGCAAGTGATTTCTACATAGGCATCTTTAAAAAGTGTGATTTTTGAGAGCGACCCCCCCCCACCGTTGTGAAAAATAGTGTTTTAATTATTTAAAATTTCAACAATGCCTCAGTTGTTTTCTGTGCTCTATCACTACAGTTGTCATATACTGTGGTATTCTAGTAGGAGAGTGTATAAAAGTGTAGTTGTCCGAGTGTAGTTATTTCTTATGAAATTTGATTTAACTGCCCGACAGTAATAAGGTTGATATATTAGTATATCAAATGAATCAGAACAATTATTTTACTACAATTAACTTTGACTAAATGTAACTGCTTTGATTTGAAAGAGCTAAATCATGTTCCACAACTTAATTCATGTAAAGTTACCATCTAGTTTTACACTATCTTACCACAGCACTGGCAAACCATGGTTGACCAACTCCCTGACCAAAATGTCTGACCTTTATTCCATCATAAGAAGGTTCATGTCCATTCTAGTATTTAAGTTTCACTGAAGTCAATTAGAATGTAATTCAAGTGACAGCATCTGCTATTTGATGGTGGGTGTGTGGCCTGCCCCTCACAATAATAGCCTATAGATGTGAAGTGAAGAATATTCTGATGAATGATAACAGTGGTATTGGAAAACTGTGCCTTTTTGTTTGAAGGGGTCAAAGTTACATGGCACCCGTTGATACCCTTCTTTTGTTTAAGATCTCAATCATGTTAGAGTTTGCGTTTGCTTGTTAAACTCTGTCCTCCAGGTATTGGAATCCCTGCAAATTGAGAAAGGCTATTTGAATAAGAGCAGTTGAATTGAACGGGAATCAATTTGGAGGAGAATCAAAGAGAAGCTCTAGACAAAGAAGGACTCCGTCTTTGAATTGGAAATCCATGTTCTGAACCATGTCCACCACAATTCAAATCAGTATTATCGCAGCGGAGTAAACTTGAGTAAACATTATAGAAAATATGGATTCCTACAACTCTGTTTATTCAAACCAAGTACAGGGAAGGTTTTCAATATATGGATATTGAATTAAATACATTCTTTGTGGGGGGGGGGGGGGGTGTTACATTTCCTAAGCCCAGACGGTTTTTGTGTTTGCCAACACATTTCTCTGTGCTTTCAACGCACACATGCACGCACACGCACGGAAGCTGTGCACGATGGCCATTCTAGAACGAGACAAGATTACTATTTGAAAAATATCTATTTCAATTCATGCACCCCCAAACTCATTTTCTGTCCTACATAATTTCTAATCGGACTCTTCCATGGCGTTTTAGTATTGGATTTCTCCATACTAATTCAGAGTCAGCCATGCAGAATTCTAAGACATTGTCAGCCATCACTTTCTGGATCATTGAATTGTTCTTGACACGGTCAAGTGCATAATGTGTTAATGATGAATCATGTACCAAGTCGAGATCTTTAAACTGCGAGGCACAATGTACTTGATGCTATCTTCCGAATAGCAAAGGCCTGGCTGACAAGCCAACCTCTCTTTCTCTCTTTCCTTTTTTTTTTTTTTTTACCTCTCACATCTCTCCATTTTTATGCAGCTGCATTTGAAAAATGTCCAGGAGGTGATTTTGAGTTAAAACATGTTGTGCACTAAATGGCGAAGATAAAAGATTGATGTGGGTAAAATGCGATGCCCCTGTGGTTTGGAATTTGAATACATCTCCGCCTACTCGGAGCAGCCGACAGAGTAAAAATGAACAGGCTGAGGCACGGGGGTCATCAGAAATTGCCTCTGTATTTCAAGCTTGCTTACCTCTTGTCGTCTTTCACTCAATTACATTTTTTCCTGTTCTGGATGTTAGAAACAAACAGGCTTACGGGACCAATAGATCACAGAATGTGTTGGCTAATTTACCATGCTTAACTCTCATGCTGTACATTTAAAGCAATACAAATATAGACTATAGGCTATGTGTGGCTTCGAAGATGGTTATTTTTATCTCCCTATATTATTATTCTCCTAGTCTAATTTGTTATTAAGGCATAGGCTAGCAATGCTCTTTCGGGAAATACAATACATGACCAAAGTATTTGGACACCTGCTCATCAAACATCTCATTCCAAAATCATGGGCATTAATATGGAGTTGGTCCCCCCTTTGCTGCTGTAACAGCCTCCACTCTTCTGGGAAGGCTTTCCACTAGATGTTGGAACATTGCTGCAGGGACTTGCTTCCATTCAGTCACAATAGCATTAGTGAGGTCGGGAACTGATATTGTGCGATTAGGCCTGGCTCGCAGTCTGCGTTCCAATTCATCCCAATGGTGTTCGATGGGGTTGAGGTCAGGGCTCTGTGCAGGCCAGTCAAGTTCTTCCACACCGATCTCGACAAACCATTTCTGTATGGACTTTGCTTTGTGCACAGGGCATTGTCATGCTGAAAGAGTAAAGGGGGATACCTAGTCAGTTGTACAACTGAATGCCTTCAAATGAAACGTGTCTTCCGCATTTAACCCAACCCCTCAATCAGAGATGTGCGGGGGGCTTCCTTAATTGACATCCACATCTTCGGCGCCTGGGGAACAGTGAGTTAACTGCCTTGTTCAGAGGCAGAATGACAGATTTTTACCTTGTCAGCTCAGGGATTCGATCCAGCAACCTTTCGGTTACTGGCCCAACGCTTTAACCACTAGGCTGAAAGGGCCTTCCCCAAACTGTTACCACAAAGGTGGAAGCACAGAATTGTCATTGTATGCTGTAGCGTTAAGATGTCCCTTCACACGAACTAAGGGGCCTAGCCCGAACCATGAAAAACACCCAAAGACCATTATTCCTCCTCCACCAAACTTTACAGTTGGCACTATGCATTGGGGCAGGTAGCGTTCTCCTGGCATCCGCCAAACCCAGATTCGTCCGTCGGACTGCCAGATGATGAAGCCTGATTCATCACTCCATAGAACGCGTTTCCACTGCTCCAGAGTCCAATGGTGGCGAGCTTTACACCACTCTAGCCGACACTTGGCAATGAGCTTTGTGATCTTAGGCTTGTGAGCAGCTGATTGGCCATGGAAACCCATTTCATGAAGCTCTGTTCTTGTACTGACATTGCTTCCAGAGGCAGTTTGGACATCTTTAGTGAGTGTTGCAACTGAGGACAGACGATTTTTACACACTAAGCGCTTCAGCACTCGCCGGTCCAGCTCTGTGAGCTTGTGTGCCCTACCACTTCGCGGCTGAGCTGTTTTTGCTCCTAGATGTTTCCACTTCACAATAACAACACTTCCAGTTGACCGGGGCAGCTCTAGTAGGTCAGAAATTTGACGAACTGACTTGTTGGAAAGGTGGGATCCTATTACGGTGCCATGTTGAAAGTCTACTGCCAATGTTTGTCTTTGGAGAATGCATGGCTGTGCGCTCGATTTTATACACCTGTCAGCAACAGGTGTGGCTGAAATAGCCGAATCCACTCATTTGAAGTTAAGTGAGAATTTCCAAAAAGCCCCTCTCTTACAAGGGGGTGTACCTGTGAAAATCCTTCTTTATTAGGATGCTATATTTGATGCTCTCCTCCCCCCACTGAGATAGGATCTCTGCAACCCTGGGTGTCTGTTTGGCTCTCATTTACAAACCAGGGAAATATCTGGAGACAAACTGCACTGGCAAACCCAGAGAGAATTTCACCAAAAATAACAAATATAAAAGAACACATGTTTTCATGAGAAATAATCACCCCATACTAACCGCATTAAGCTATTGAAAATACTTGTTATTATCAAGATGAATGTGAGGACTTTGGCTACCTCTTTGCTTGAAAATAAAGGTGTGATTTTTCTGATATCTTCTTCACCCACTTCCTCCATATTTTTCACACCCATGGATCTTTCTTTTTTGAAAGTGTATGTTTCTGTTCCTTCACATCAAGCGCAATAATACCTACATTTATCATAAGTACCTGAATGTAATATGTAGTGCAACTGTATCTCAATGTGTCAATCATTCAGTTCACTTTGAGATGAACACTCGCTTTCTCTTTAAATAAATCAGATCAAGACTGAACTGTGCGATTGTAGTTGGGAGTTGTACTTTCCAACAGGCCAATATTCAACATAGAGTACCAGTCAAATGTTTGGCCACACCTACTCATTCAAGGGTTTTTCTTCACTATTTTCTACATTGTAAAATAATAGTGAAGACATCAAAACTATGAAATAACACATATGGATTCATGTGGTAACCAAAAAAGTGTCAAACAAATAAAAATATATTTTAGATTCTTCAGAGTAGCCACCGGTTGTCTTGACAGCTTTGCACACTCTAGGCATTCTCTCGACCAGGTTCACCTAGAATGCTTTTCCAACAGTCTTGATGGAGTTCCCACGTATGCTGAGCACTTGTTGGCTGCTTTTCCTTCACTCTGTGGTGCAACTCATCCCAAACCATTTTAATTGGGTTGAGGTCAGGTGATTGTGGAGGCCAGATAGCCAAATAGCCCTTACACAGCCTGGAGGTGTGTTGGGTCATTGAAAAACAAATTATAGTCCCACTAAGAGCAAACCAGATGGGATGGCGTATCGCTGCAGAATACTGTGGTAGCCATGCTGGTTAAGTGTGCCTTGAATTCTAAATAAATCACAGACAGTGTCACCAGCAAAGCATGTCATGTCACCAGCAAAGTAGTTTAGCGCAGAAACCGAGGTAATTAATTACAATGACCATAATCCATTGCGGGCCTACTTGTCTGGTCTGTGTTTCTTTTACGCCTGCTATGTTCGTTTAGTGTGGGGCAGACACGGAGAGGGAGACAGAAGAATGCACAATCAAGAGGGATAAAGAGCAGTTGCTTTGAGGTATCTCTACCTAAAAATGCATGATCGAAGTGATTGATCGTTGGTATTTAGCAGTCAAAAGTATACCTTATTTATTTTGAAGAACTACTAAAATAGTGATTTTGTCAGACAGCATAGGCAGCAGCTTTGTAGAGATGAGATGATGACTGGGAATTAAATAAAGTCAGCAAATAAAGTAAATGTAATATACACAGCTGAAATTATATAATAAATTATGGTTAATACCATCATGGGACTTTTATTAATTGTTTTAATTGTGGATTTTATTTTATTGAAACCAAATCGAAAACTGTAATTTTTTTGATAGTCTAACCGAACTGTCCTCAAAATGCATTTATCGCTCAGTACTAGCTCACTTTTCCTTTGCAGGTGGTGTAGTAGTTCATGATCAATTGTGCCAGTCTTTTTTTGCGTACCGCACTGTTTAACCTCAATACTAATCCTACTAATACTAATGATCTTGGCACTCACTCACTCATTCAATCGTGTGTGTGTGTGTGTGTGTGTGTGTGTGTGTGTGTGTGTGTGTGTGTGTGTGTGTGTGTGTGTGTGTGTGTGTGTGTGTGTTCCATTGAAGGTGGTGTACCTCCACACCTCTCTGCGTCTACCAAGCGTGGTGGCCGTGGTGGAGCTGGTGGCGTTACAGCCCAGGGCAGACGGCTCCCAGCATGCACTGGGGTGCGGCTTCGCCATCCTGCACCTCTTCTCCAGCATGACAGAACCTCAGGCCACCGAGGGGGACAGAAGGTGATTATCTATGTCCCGATACACAACACACACCTTAATTACAGTCTCAGAATTTTCCCATCAAGAGCCATGTGAAGGATTATCATGGGAGATGATCAACTCGTAGTTAGTCTGTGGTCTAGACCACTACAGGGTTGAGGTCAATTCACCATCAATTTAGCACATGAAGGAAGATAGAACAATATTTGATTCCTGAATTGATTGATACTGAATAAAAACCCCTTCCGTCATTGAGGGAAGAAAAAATCTAGTGTACTTTTTCTTGTAGGAAATAGGTCTATTCAATGTTGTATAACACATAAAACCGACAGGTATAATACTTGTATTATTACTGTATACTTGTACCTCTATTAGCCTGGAGGAGGAGCATAGGCTCTGAAGGGTGGCATTTATATCAGTGTCACGTGCCGAGAGTATTTGGGGACTCCGAGTAGGGCTGGGCGATATATTTAATTCATTCTAAATGTATGTTTTAATGAGAATCAAGGTTTTGTTATTTTTCTTTTTTATTCATCTGAACAAAGTGGACAAGCCAACATGCTTTTCAAACAGTTGGAGACCGACAGAAGGGTGTGTTCATAACAATTCAACTGTTCATCCTTGTTAGCTAGCAAATAGATCCAAGTTGGGCTTTGGCTAAACTTAAAATATAAAGATTAGCTGGCTAATCACTAGCACATGGGCTTCAGAGACTGTTGCTGAGACCTGTGTTCATTTTCTGTAGCCTAATGCCTACTACAATAACTTAATCATTATTTGTGAATGTGCATTATGCATGGTTCTAGTTAAATTTGTAACAAAAAAGGGCATTTTCATAGACAATCTGGAAAACCAGATCATTGATTATTGCAAAAAAAGCAGGTTAAACTATTTTGATAAAATAATTAAATTATTAGTGGGTCTTATGGTTGTGGAAGGCTTATAGTTATAGCCTAGGTATAACTTCACAAGTCCTGAATTCATTAGATTATTACTGACTGTTTGAAATGCAGTGTATTTGACCTTTTAATTGAACAACGCTTGTTTTGAGCACCAGTCAATAGTTTGGAAACACCTACTCATTCAAGGGTTTTTCTTTATTTTTACTATTTTCTATGTTGTAGAATAATAGTGAAGACATCAACACTATGAAATAACACATATGGAAACATGTAGTAACCAAAAAAGTGTTAAACATACCAAAATACATTTGAGATTTTAGATTCTTCAGGGTAGCCACCCTTTACCTTGATGACAGCTTTGCACACTATTGGCATTCTATCATCCAGCTTCATGAGGAATGCTTATCCAACTTTCTTGAAGGAGTTCCCACACATGCTGAGCACTTGTTGGCTGCTTTTCCTTCACTCTGCGGTCCAACTCATCCCAAACCATCTCATTTGGGTTTAGGTCAGGTGATTATGATGCAGCACTCAATCTCTCCTTGGTCAAATAGCCCTTACACAGCCTGGAAGTGTGTTTTGGGTAATTTGTCCTGTTGAAAAACAAATGATAGTCCCTCTAAGCGCAAACCAGATGGTTTGGCGTATCACTGCAGAATGCTCTGGTAGTTATGCTGTTTAAGTGTGCCTTTTGGATTCTAAATAAATCACAGACTGTGTCACCAGCAAAGCACACCTCCTCCTCCATGCTTCATGGTGGGAACCACACATGCGGAGATCATCCGTTCACCTACTCTACGTCTCACAAAGACACGGCGGTTGGAACCAAAAATCTACATTTTGGACTCGTCGGACCAAAGGACAGATTTCCACCGGTCTAATGTCCATTGCTCGTGTTTCTTGGTCCAAGAAAGTCTCTTCTTCTTATTGGTGTCCTTTAGTAGTGGTTTCTTTGCAGCAATTCAACCATGAAGGCCTGATTTACGCAGTCTCCTCTGAACAGTTGATGTTGAGATGTGTCAGTTACTTGAACTCTGAAGCATTTATTTGGGCTGCAATTTCTGAGGTGCAATTAACTCTAATGAACTTGTCCTCTTCAGCAGAGGTAACTCTGGGTCTTCCTTTCCTGTGGTGGTCTTCATAAGAGCCAGTTTCATCGTAGCGCTTGATAGTTTTTGCGACTGCACGTGAAGAAACTTTAAAATATCTTGAAATTTTACGCATTGACCGACCTTTATGTCTTAAAGTAATGATGGACTGTCGTTTCTCTTTGCTTATTTGAGCTGTTCTTGCCATAATATGGACTATCTTCTGTATACCACCCCTACCTTGTCACAACCGATTGGCTCAAACACATTAAGAAGAAAATAAATTCCACAAATTGACTTTGAACAAGGCACACCTGTTAATTGAAATACATTCTAGGTGACTAACTCATGAAGCTGGTTGTGAGAATGCCAAGAGTGTGCAAAGCTGCCATCAAGGCAAAGGGTGGCTACTTTGAAGAATCTCAAATATAAAATATATTTTTTGGTTACTACATGATTCCACATGTGTTATTTCATAATTTTGATGTCTTCACTGTTATTCTACAATGTAGAAATAGTAAAAATAAAGAAAAACTCTGGAATGAGTAGGAGTGTCCAAACTTTTGACTGGTACTGTATGTCATGAATCACCAATAAGTTTGAAAAAATCCAGATGTGATTTTTTTGGCCATATTGCCCAGCCCAAGCGCCAAGTTCAAATGATTTGATCTTTCTAATGCTCCTGCCTCCTGCACATAGCCTAACCTTACAGACAGAGAAGTGCCTTCCACTTTGTGTTTAATGTGACACCTGTCTTAGTCATCTAACATCCACAGAACACAGATATAGCTGAACAACGTATAATAGACACACAAGAAGCTGTTCTAATAAAATCTATCAGTGTCTATTGTGATTCACTCTTTGTCCATCTTGTCTTGATTGATTCTCAACTTCATTTTTTTGTTGTTGTCCCTAGGCTAAGTTTGTACCACGGAACACCAAGGACCCTACTCCATCCACTACTAAGGGACCCTATAGAGCGTAAGTGTCTTTTATATGCTCTCTTACAACAGTGCACTGTTCAACAACTACTAAGAGTGAGTCCCAAATGGCACCCTATTCCCTTTATAGTGCACTACTTTTTGTGGGGCCTGGTCCAAAGATGTGCACTATAAAGGGAATAGTATGCCATTTGACACACACAGGCGATACACTAAGCTAGATCTTACGACCGCCTCAGAAACGCTGCGGTCCGCTTTGCAATTCAATTCAACTAGTTGATGTCAACATTGAGTCTCCGAGGAACCCTTGCAGACACACTCTAATCCATGTGTAGTGGGCCCCAATTGTGTTGATTATAATTACACTGTGTTTTGTCTGCTGTGTTTAATAAAGATCTCAGCGCCCGAGTGCCAATGACAAAGCTTTCTTAATTGTGAAAGGCGGTGCCACTGTCTGATTACATGTATCATATTTAGTCGGGCCAGGACAATACCAGTATCGCGATACTCGTTAGTATCGTGTTAAGGAAACAAAACACAAAGCGAATGTAACTTCTTTAGGAAAACAGCCCTAATGTTGGAAACAAACCTCGTTATGTTGTCATCCAGAGTCACATTTATTTATTTTCCAAGATATAGCACATACTATTTTACATACATCAGGTTTTTAAAGGACCAAAGAGTTTAGTCTGCTTTGTGTTTTCATCTTTGCCATGGAAAAAATATTGCGAGACTGGTATCATCACAACCCTAAAATTTAGTAAGTCTGGTGAGCCACAACCATCTCAGCCAATTCAAATAGAATGAACACAATTTTAGTGTGTGTTAACCAAATCTTACATTTGAACCATGTTAGAATAGGCCTACCTTATTCAGCTGTGCAATATTTAATTGTGTTAACATTTTATTCCACTGGGTGCAGTATACACTATCAACAAGAAGATGCTGTATCTTCCATATTATAGCCTACACTTCGGCTGTGGCCTGAAATGGAACATTCACCAGCCACTCTGTTGCTATAGAGCTAATTTCAGGCCCTTCAGGAATGTCATTCCTATGAATACGAAAAAAGGCCTTACAGTGACGGAATAGTACCAATGTAATGCAAAGAATTGCCAAGTACAATTTACTAATGCAGTGTTTCCCAAACTGGCGTTTGTGACCCCATGTGGGGTCACCGGATTTGAAAAGGGGGTCACAAGAGAAACTGTAAAAAATGTTTTTTTACGCTTGGTTCATATAACCTCGGTAGCCACTAGATGTGGTTGTAATAAACAGAGCAATTTCTGTTTTCTTACTACAAAAGTGGTTCTATCTTTTGAACGGTTTAAGCTACAAAATAGTATGACCCCATCACTGAAGGATAAGACTCTCAGGAACACGCATGTGTCTGTTTCCCTCTACAATGCCGTAAGCTGCACAGAACTCATTAGAACAGAGTGGACAAGAATAGGCACGAAATCAGACTGGGGGGAATTAGTCATTCCTATACCTATTGCACCCTCTAAAACCACTGTGATTATTATTTGACCCTGTTGGTCAGGTATAAATGTTTGGACATCTTGAAGAACAATCTGGCCTTAACGGCCATGTACTCTTATAATCTCCACCCGGCACAGCCAGAAGAGGACTGGCCACTCCTCAGATCCTAGTTCCTCTCTAGGGTTCTTCTTAGGTTCCTGCCTTTCTAGGGAGTTTTTCCTAGCCACCGTGCTTCTACATCTGCATTGCTTGCTGTTTGGGGTTCGAGGCTGGGTTTCTGTATAAGCACTTTGTGACATCTGTTGATATAGAAAAGGGCTTTATAAATACATTTGATTTGATTATACAGAAGATCATACAAAATGATTGCGTGATGATCTTCTGAACTTCCCAATGCCTTTCTGATGCATTTGTCACTTCAAACCATACTTCCTTCAGATTGAAATGCTGTCAAAAGTACGGTCAGACTGATTTGTAATACTCATAGCCTCAATGAAAAAAGGAAACATTGTATTGATTACATAACTTTTTTTACATGGTGGTTGTCGCATCATTTTTTAAATCTCTAAATGGGGCCGTGGTCCAAAAATGTTTGGGAACCCCTGTGCTCATGTATGAATAACAATATACAGATGTAGAATCTTATTTTGAGTCAGTTTGCTACAGCAGGAAAGTAATCCTGCAGCAGCAGGAAATGTGAATTATTATGTGTATTAAAATGAAACATTTCTTTAGGGGTTGCTACATTTTTTGGGGAAAATCTAGTCTGAAAATTGAAATCTTCAGAAGCTTTTTTTAAACCTTAGTGTATTTAAGTTTTAAATATCCTGTATTGCAGGAAGGTTCTCCTGCAACAGGGTGATCAAATTAAGATCCTACATCTGTAATCCCAAGAAGCAGTGTTTGCTATCTTGTCACATAAATATTGGAAAGGCATCTTTCTCTCAAATGGACTTTTGTGTACATTTAATTATTAAAATAGTGTCTGTTGGGGGGTAGGATGCCTTTTTTGTTTTCACTCAGGCCGTGTTGACGATGCGTGCTTTCATGTTCAGGCATCTCTCTTCCTCACACACATGGCAGGAGGAGGACAGCTGTTTACCTTGCTGCTTTGGATAACAAGACCAAACAAAGGAAACCCTATTAATTTTCACAATGGAGCCTTATTTCTGGAGCCGAAGGCCAGCAATCGTGTATTGTCCTGTTCTCTTGAGGAAGAGCTTCATCTGCTATTCGTTGGAAGAGAGCATATTTTCTTCTTCACACTTGAAGAAAAGTGTTGTTTACCTCGATGAGGACGTGCTGTGAAATGAAGAGAGTTCAAAAGGAATTGCTTCAACATTAGTTACTTGTGGTATAATATGTGGTATTTTCTTCCAACTGAGCCAGGATTTTGAGTCCAATGCCCTCCAGTATACCTCTCACTTCTCCTCTAGTGTGTACTCCTCTAGTGTGTACTCCTCAATCTAGCCTCCACTCCTGCCTAATCATCTGCTCACCCCGATAGAGACAGACAGACATGCATACAGGAAGACGGGTCTGGAGTGCACAGTCTACACCTGGGTAGAGCTCTGCTACCCGGTCTGAGGCCGACGGGCCCCGACACTTTACATCGGGTTAGGGACAGTTTTTTTTCATCAATTACTAGGGTACGGGCAGGGCTTGGTTATCACTAAATTGATCACTAACATTTTGAATCTGAGCCATTTGCTCGTGCTCTGCTGAGCAGTAGCCTACAGTGATATCTGACTAAGGTCATAACATGGTGTCAGAAGTGCTTCAACCTCATCAAATATAATACCACAACATTGTCAGAGTCGTCAGGAGAAATGATTTCACAGAAAATAATCATTTTCCGGAGTTTAGAGTGACGGAAAGTAGCTAGTTAAACAGTTACCTTGTCTCTCGTCATTGAGCAGGCCAAGGCGGGGCTGTTGCTATGGATACTCACACAGCAGCAGAGCACATGCAGTGCAGGGAAGGGGAGGACAGACCGAGATGAGTAGCTAATGGATACTAACGAAGGAAGTTATTTTAGATTTTCGGGTCGGGTCTTAAATTTGTCAAAAGCAATCGGACCTGGGTAGGGTAGGGCCTGAATGTCACAGGCATGGATAGCGCTCGTGCATTACATTTCATGCCTGTGGGGCTCTTCACATGGGGCCCCTCCAGTCAGCCTGTCAAATCAGCCCTGTGTGTATGCGTCTGCGTACATGACCACGTTGCACGTGTGTGTGCCCAGCATGCCAGGTAGAGTGCCTGGGGTAGGGATTATTCAATGCCAGGAGGAGGGGGGACAGGGAGCCTCTGCTTGCCAGCCCCCTCAGTCTGTGTTCTCCTGCCCAGCCCCGGCCAGCCGCCACCTAAGCCCCTCTGCCGGTGCCACCTGGGGAAACAAGAGAAAGGGGGTGGGGAAGGAAGATATGGGGTCGCTCTGGGGCCCACTGAAGCTCTTCTCCTTGACTGACCTTGGAGGGTAGAGGGATCATGGAGGAGACGGTGTGACTTTTTGGCTTACCGAAGCCCCAATCCCAGACTGACCGGGAGGGAAGCGGAGTATGAGATGGAAGGGAGGCAGAGGGGGAGAAGAGGGGGGGTGGGCTGCTCTGGGACCCACTGTGGAAATGGGGGGTAACCAGATGGCACAGTGCTTGGTGCAGTGAGACGACATTGTGTTCACATTACCGTATTGAAATCCACTGCTGCCACGGATTGGAAGGTGTCTTGGGTTTTATCTTGTCATCATTGCGGAAACGCAATCGATGCAGGGTTGAAAGTAGGGCTGAAATGTAAAATATATGTTGTTTTAATTAATGACCACTGTACTGAAAGGATTCGGTTGAGCCATCATTGCTACTCTACCGGAATCTGCTATTTTGTTTCTCATTTTGAATAGCCTGAATCAATGCAACAGTGTCTGACTTTGCCCATAAAGCCCCTCTTTTCACATGGAGTCCATCTGGTATTCATCTTGATTATTACGCGGTTTCTTCCCCGTCACCCTTGGAAATCCACCAGCCCTCTGATGCTGCTGATCTACCTTTCCATTTTTACCTCCGCTTCATCTCCTGCCAAGTTTGCTCGCCTGACACTAAGGTACCAAGATGTCTGCTTGAAGAATTTCTGGAGTCCCTAATCCATGTGCTGCGTCAGAGAGGCAAGCTTGATGCATTATGAATAATATGAAATAAATGATGAAAAAGTTACCGAGATCTCGACACCTGTGCGCCCATCTGTGTTCAGCTAGCTAGATGCTTTGAATGTTTCATTTTTACGCCTCCATATCTTTTTTTTTTACCACTACAGCAAGAGCCAGTTTTCCATGAAAGCACTGCCGTACGCTGAAATTGCCGCGCAGCAAGTGTAGCTGTGGCTTCAATGACGTCCTCAAACCATGTTTGAGTGTTCTGTTCACTTTTTTATCACATTTGAGTGCACCATTTTGAGTTAAGCAGTTTTCCCCTGATGAAGTGAATTTGCGAGCAGCCGCCTGTCAGAGGAAGTTAAAGGTTGGGGTGAGACGGTTCGGGGAAACAGGGATATACTCCTCCTCTTTTTTCACCGCTTTAACTCTGAAATCCCTATCATTGGCTTTGAAGGTTCTGAGGCCTATAGGAATGGCTTAAAGCTGCCTGCTGCTGATATAGATATATTGGATTGTGGACATATATTGGAAATTAATCCTCCAAGGCTTCTACCCTCCTACAACATTGTACCAACCTCCATTTGGAGCTATGGTTGGACCCCTGGGCCCTGTTGCTGGGATTGGAAAAGACAAAATTATAATATGACTGCACAGTGAGAGCATTTTAAATTAACATCCATCCAGTACAGTTTCATATTGTAAAGATGGAATTGATGGATGTGAAATTAACCCAAAGTAGCGTACTTGCACATTTGCACAACAATGGTGTCACACAGGAAACAACTGTATACCAGGTTTGAATGAGCCCTAATCAAACAAACTACATGACCAAAAGTGCTCGTTGAACATTTTATTCCAATATCATTTGCATTAATATGGAGTTGGTCCCCCCCCTTTGCTGCTATACCAGCTTCCTCTCTTCTGGGAAGGCTTTCCACTAGATGTTGGAACATTGCTGCGGGGACTTGCTTCCATTCAGCCACGATCATTAGTGAGGTCGGGCACTGATGTTGGACGATTAGGCCTGGCTCGCAGTTGGCATTCCAATTCATCCCAAAGGTGTTCAATGGGCTTGAGGTCAGGGCTCTGTGCAGGCCAGTCAAGTTCTTCCACACCCATCTCGACAAACCATTTCTGTATGGACCTCGCTTTGTGCACGGGGGCATTATCATGCTGAAACAGGAAAGGGCCTTCCCTAAACTTTTGCCACAAAGTTAGATGCACAGAATTGTCTAGAATTTCATTGTATGCTTTAGCGTTAAGATTTCCCTTCACCAGAACTAAGGGGCCTAGCCCGAACCATGAAAAACAACTCCAGGCCATTATTCCTCCTCCACCAAACTTTACAGTTGGCATTATGCATTGGGGCAGGTAGCATTCTCCTGGCATCCGCCAAACCCAGATTTGTTTGTCAGACTGACAGATGGTGAAGCATGATTCATCACTCCAGAGAACGTGTTTCCACTGCTCCAGAGTCGGCAAGCTATACACCACTCCAGCCGACACTTGGCATTGGGCATGGTGATCTTAGGCTTGTGTGCGGCTGATCGGCCAATGAAACCCATTTCATGAAGCTCCTGACGAATAGTTATTGTGCCAACGTTGCTTCCAGAGGCAGTTTGGAACTCGGTAGTGAGTCTTGCATCCAAGGACGGACGCTGTTGCTCCTAGACGTTTTCCAATTCACAATAACAGCACTTACAGTTGACCAGGGCAGCTCTAGCAGGGCAGAAATTTGCCGAACTGACTTGTTGGAAAGGTGGCATCCTATGACGGTGCCATGTTGATTGAGCTCTTCAGTAAGGCCATTCTACTGCCAATGTTTGTCTATGGAGATTGCATGGCTGTGTGCTTGATTTTATACACCTGTCAGCAATGGGTGTGTACTGAAATAGCCGAATCCACTAATTTGAAGGGGTGTCCACATACTTTTGGTGATGTAGTGTACCACTCAGGGGAGATGTATGATGCCATGGAGGTGTAACACACTGTCACTCCCACCTGCCCCCCCCCCCCCCCCCCCCCCCCCCCAATGTTTACATTGATTATTGAATTGAATATAAACCAACCCGTCATCAGTTAACCCTATCAACCTTTCCAAATGTCCTATTGGGAGGCGCTTCCCAAATACATCATCACTGTCAACCTGATAAAGAGGCGGTCACTGGGAGCGAATAGAGCTTCGATTAATGATCATCACTGTCTCCTTTGAAGATGTAATTATCAGAGCTGTCAGAGTGAGCGATCACCACGCATTCCACGGCAGAGATCCTGGGATGTACTTCTGAACACACACAACCCATGAAATTCACTGTGCAGCCTTTCTCAGGTTGTTGCTCAACACCGTCGACTGTGTGTTGATGAAAAGCATCATGGGGCCGGGTTTTTCATTGGATGACTGTTTGAAGGATCGATGTGTCAACCCGTCCCTCACATCACAGAGCCATTTCCTAAGTAGCCGCCCGCACTCCTCTTTCATATCCTCTTCGGGGACGAGGGAATGCTTTTCCACGCTGTCATTTCGTAAACCACATGCCCAGGTTCGCTTGCGAACAGCCCTGCTACGTAATGGAGCGTGGACCTGGGTCTCGGCAGCCAAATAGAATATTTAGAAATGGAACAGCAGCCTATTTAACACCGGCAGGACGAGTGACAGTTGTTTGTGAGGAGCGCGTGACAGGCAATACTCCATGTCCCCTATAAAGCTGATTGGAATCATATATTCATCTACAGAGTGGCGGAACATTAAGTCCTCTGGTGACATTGCCAGTAATATGAAAGTTCTTGCGATAAAAGGAATATTGATTAAAACAATGTGCTGTGTGTTATGTTGTGTTTTTTCTGTCTGTGTAGAGAACAAGCTGTTGACGCCCATCGATGGTGCTCATTTGGTGTGCAGCTTGAAGCCTCACCCTGCTCTAGCCCCTGCCATGCACCTCTTCCCCCAGAACATGCTGGTGTCTGGAGATGAGAACATCCCTGGGGTTACGCCCTCCCCTACAGGTAAGACTACAGTGGAAACCGCAGGCCAGTGTTTCCCTCATACAGTTAACATTGTTGTTATTTGCAGTAGGCGGCCCATTGTCAAGCTATGTCACGTCTCAATATATGTGATGTTGTAACTTGGCGGGCCAATATATTTTGAGGATTTCCGCACACCAACTAACAAAACATCAAACCGGAAAACAGAAATAAAAACTGATTAACCAAAATAAAACTACCGCCACCTCCTTTGTTAATCCAGTAATGCATTTGCTTACCTTAGTTCAAACTAATTTGAAAGGCTTTTGTAATGTAATCGTCTGCTGAATTTATATCAATATTTGACTGAAAAACACCTCAGTAAAGCCATTTGAAAAAAATCCCATAGTGCAATCTGGAGGTAATCCTTCAACCACTTAGTACCGTCTCCAAATTGAAAAAAACTAATCAGAGGCGCTGGGAATGTAAACATTTAATAGACAATCAGCTGCTCTCATTTGGGCGTTAATCGAAAGTCACACACTCAAAATGGAATGATTTGAAATGCGTTCTCCATTCGGCCCACTATGTTCGACAGAGGAAGGATTTCGCGACAGCGTTCTCATTTCATCTTTTGTGACGTAGGTAGTTGTCTTCACAGAATTTCTCAAGGAGGCTATCTCTCTCAACACACTTTTTTTTTAATCATCCTCCAAAGTTGAAATGTTGCAAAAAAAACAAGTTTATACAAGGATGTACAGTAATGCTGTTTGACAGTGTGGGGGTTTATTATAAGATGAGTCCGTGGAAGGTTTTGGGTAGCTTAATCCTCCCTTTCCTGTTCTGGGTCTATAAGCATACCGACCTACAGTAAGCTGCCACTGTCTGGATGTTGGACCTGCATTTAGTTCATTCACATTTGCTGCCGCTTTGTACTGGAGATGAGTATAATCACCCGAGATTTGGTATCTGAGGTGTTTGAAAGAGGTGATTGCTGTAGTACACGGCGGCAAGCAGCTTCACTGACAATCACAGCTTATCCATTGTCCCTCATACTTTTTTTGTTGTTGTGTGTTTTACACCCAATATGGATCCACATTCCAGACAGAACCTGAGTTGTGGGATCTTAGGCACTGGTACTCAGGCCAATCTCATAAATAGTTCAGGACCGACACTGTTGGCTTAGTTCAATCGATGTGCAAGTGATGTAGCTGTGGTGCGTATGCAGCTACCCGTGGCAAAGTAAACTCTTTAGAAACGCATTACAAAGAATGAAGCTGTGGGTCTACACTACAGTCGTGGCCAAAAGTTTTGAGAATGACACAAATATAAATTTTTACAAAGTCTGCTGCCTCAGTTTGTATGATGGCAATTTGCATATACTCCAGAATGTTATGAAGAGTGATCAGATGAATTGCAAGTCCCTCTTTGCCATGCAAATGAACTGAATCCCCCCAAAAAACATTTCCACTGCATTTCAGCCCTGCCACAAAAGGACCAGACGACATCATGTCAGTAATTCTCTTGTTATTAACACAGGTGTGAGTGTTGACGAGGACAAGGCTGGAGATCACTCTGTCATGCTGATTGAGTTTGAATAACAGACTGGAAGCTTCAAAAGGAGGGTGCTGCTTGGAATCATTGTTTTTCCTCTGTCAACCATGGTTACCTGCAAGGAAACACGTGCTGTCATCATTGCTTTGCACAAAAAGGGCTTCACAGGCAAGGATATTGCTGCCAGTAAGATTGCACCTAAATCAACCATTTATCAGATCATCAAGAACTTCAAGGAGAGCGGTTCAATTGTTGTGAACTAGGCTTCAGGGCGCCCAAGAAAGTCCAGCAAGCGCCAGGACCATCTCCTAAAGTTGATTCAGCTGCGGGATCGGGGCACCACCAGTACAGAGCTTGCTCAGGAATGGCAGCAGGCAGATGTGAGTGCATCTGCACGCACAGTGAGGCGAAGACTTTTGGAGGATGGCCTGGTGTCAAGAAGGGAAGCAAAGAAGCCACTTCTCTTCAGGAAAAACATCAGGGACAGACTGATATTCTGCAAAAGGTACAGGGATTGGACTGCTGAGAACTGGGGTAAAGTCATTTTCTCTGATGAATCCCCTTTCGGATTGTTTGGGGCATCCTGAAAAAAGCTTGTCCGGAGAAGACAAGGTGACCGCTACTATAAGTCCTGTGTCATGCCAACAGTAAAGCATCCTGAGACCATTCATGTGTGGGGTTGCTTCTCAGCCAAGGGAGTGGGCTCACTCACAATTTTGCCTAAAAACACAGCCATGAATAAAGAATGGTACCAACACATCCTCCGAGAGCAACTTCTCCCAACCATCCAGGAACAGTTTGGTGACGAACAATGCCTTTTCCAGCATGATGGAGCACCTTGCCATAAGGCAAAAGTGATAACTAAGTGGCTCTGGGAACAAAACATAGATATTTTGGGTCTATGGCCAGGAAACTCCCCAGACCTTAATCCCATTGAGAATTTGTGGTCAATCCTCAAGAGGCGGGTGGACAAACAAAAACCCACAAATTCTGACAAACTCCAAGCATTGATTATGCAAGAATGGGCTGCCATCAGTCAGGATGTTGCCCAGAAGTTAATTGACAGCATGCCAGGGCGGATTGCAGAGGTCTTGAAAAAGAAGGGTTAACACTGCAAATATTGACTCTTTGCATCAACTTCATGTAACTGTCAATAAAAGCCTTTGACACTTATGAAATGCTTGTAATTATACCTCAGTATTCCATAGTAACATCTGACAAAAATATCTAAAGACACTGAAGCAGCAAACTTTGAAAATTAATATTGTGTCATTCTCTAAACTTTTGGCCACGACTGTATACTTTGCACATAGGGCATGCTCTGTCTTATCAATGAGATGTACTGTTTGTGTACCAGTTCAACAGTGCAGATATCCTAGCATTGGAGTCCTTCAAACCGAGAACAAACAAGTTTCAAATAAACCCCAAACATCCATTTTGTGAACATGAGTATTAGGACTGACAGACTTAATTGTACATAAAGTCAGCTCTGGCTAACAGGAACTTCATTAAACATGATTAAAATGGAGAGTCACTGTTACACTTGATTCCATGTAGCTACAGTTAACTGCCAAAATAAAGGAAACACTTGAGTTATATATCGAAAGCAGGTGCTTCCACACAGGTGTGGTTTCTGAGTTAATTAAGCAATTAACATCCCATCATACTTTGGGTCATGTATACAAATGCTCAGTTGTCCATTATGTTGGTTACCATGAGATCTCAGTGATTTTGAAAGAGGGGTCTCAAAGGAGCATAGGAGGTTTAAAGTACCAGCAGGAATTCCTTTTTTTACTGAAAGACAATGCCTGGAGCTTTACAATTTATGTCGCACAATGATTTAAGTCAATAAGTCACTTTTTTTGTCAAAGTATATATTTGAGTTTGAAGTGGGAAATCCGAAGTGGGATATTCATGGATATCTGTGTCAATGACGTGTGTTTCCTTATGAGACAACGTTTGGTTTCGGGGCTGGATTTTATTTGAATGTTACCACTCACCAGCATGGCATTGTTTATTTTTCAGAAACCGCTGCAGAGTTCTTCCTCTCCGCAACTGAGCTGAGACAAACAGCCTTGGGTCGAATTGGCCGCCTGAGCCATGGAGCAAATTAAAATAAAGGGTGCAAACTAATATCACCTCAAGATATGTGGTTTTGACGCTGCACTACTTTGATTGGTGCCGCTTGAAACCAGAAGTGTCCGTCCTATAATGAAAAGGCACCAGCAAAAGAAAATTCAAGGAACTTGTTTATCTATTTTGTTTAGCTGTTACATTTGTATTGGTGTTTCGTGCCCGATGCTCTCGGTGTTGTTACATGTCATTTGCGGCGTGCATCATGAGCAAAGTCATTGCAGCCTATCATTTCACTTCCCCTGTGAGAACCATGAGCATGGGTGGATTTGACTTTGCTGTACTGTAGCCGAGGCCTGCCAACAGCCTAACTACCAAAGGTTGCACCGTGTCTATTACAATGTAGAACCACGCATGTCTCTAAACCTTTCAATAGTTATCCATTAGGGATGTGCATCTCTCCTTTCACGAATGATTCGATACGCATCTAGATACATGGATTCAGATACAGGAACGGTATGTTTTAGTTTGAAACGATTCGGTGCTGATTCAGTTTAAGGGAACGAATTGATGTGATATGATTCGATCCGATTTTAAATGAATATATGCTGCTGATGGGATGGCCATGTTTGTGCACGTGTGCGCACCTGAGCTGAACCAAAAGGGCAGACAGAGCATCTACCACCCACTATCATGGGTGGGGGCAATTTTTATCTGAAATCACCATCACCCACTTGTCATTTTTGCAGATAAATGTTTTTAGCTAGCACTATGTCAATATTTGTCTTTAGAAAGTAGCATGGCATTTAGACAATTAATGTAATGCAGTTTTGGATTTGTAATCTAGTCTCAAAAGCTAATGGTTTAGACCATTTGGAATTTCATGGAGCGCTTCTCCTGCTCAGACCAATTAATGCGACCATGCACTGCTCGCAAGAAATATTTCTGTCCTTTATGAAATTACACAGTTCATGTAAAAATGACCAAATACACTGACAGTTTAAAGCAAAACTATTTATTATGGTGAACCTGAGCAATCTAAATAAAATCGGAATGATTGGGGTTTTCAATCAGCAGTTGGATGTGAGTTGCGTCCCCTCCGGTAGGCTAGACAACTACCGTAAAACACAATTTTCTACAGCGCATTTGGTAACAATGACCAAGCAAATTCCATTGGTTGTCACTCAACTAATAAAGCCTAGGATTTGACATTACAAAAGCCATTTTAAAAGCATCTGAATGTTGAAAGTGTTGCGCAGAAGTGTTGCGAATAGCCTATTAGAACAGGGATAGGCCTACCTCTCGTTGGCGCGACCAGCTGTCTCCCGCACTGTGCGCACTGTTATCTAACAGTCATAGGCAGTTACATGCATACAAGTTGGAAAGGCAGGGCTACTGAACTGAAGGAGAGGACGCATCAATTCAGTCACAACAGATGAGCGGTATTTTCAGAATAGAACAATATGAGTGTAAAATCATTAGTGAATTCGTGACTCATAATGTTAGAATTGGTTTTCTGACCAACGCATGCTTAATTTGGATCGGGTTGGACTCCAATGGACCGATGCACTCATGTCTTTTTGAACCTGGGACCGATGCGTATCAGTGAATTGTTACATCCCTATTATCCATATCACCTGAGCTTCATCTTCATTATTTCTATGTCGGATTTGAGGCCGCAATTTATGGAAAATACCAAAACCTTGGAGATCACAACAGATGGCGAAGTGAAATATACTGTTTTCCATCTTGCAAAGTTTTCCCCAAATGCTTATGACAAATCCAGAACCAGCCATAGCCTAGCTAGCATGATTATCTTTTGGAAACAGTGTAGTTAACAAAAATGGCAACAAACGATAATATTAGCTAACTATATGAGGTTGCCATGCTAGCTACCTACAGCTAGCTGTTAATGCCCTAATTGTTGATGTTTCTCCACTCCATGTGGAAATCCCTCAACGTTCCTTCCCAATCCCTTCTTTGATGAGGTTAAACAACGGTTTGCATCCAATAAATGTTGCATTACTGCCACCTACTAGACTGCAGTATAACTCCCTTATAATTTGCTTAATTGTTTTGTTCAAAAAACATACCCTACCATCTACTACACTCACCCTACTCCACTATTTAAATCTATTTAGTCCTACTTCAGGCCAACAGCCTGAAAGGATGGGACACCACTACTTAACACACCTTGTAACTTTTCTGATGTCAAGTCTTGCACACCCAAATACCTCTCTGCAGCTGCCACCACAACCTCTATTTTCTGTGACTTACGTTCCATCCTTGCAGAAAAGTTGATAACCATTACTATAAATGCAAAATTCCAATCTCACTGAAACATATAATCTTGGCCTACCCCTCTGTACTGGTACACATCTACTACTCAAACCACTCCTCTCAGGATCCCTCCCCCTTGACCCACATTCCTCTACTTTCTTAACTGCCTCCTACTGTCACAGACTCATCTTTATCCTGACCCTCGGTGCAAGCCTCGGGCTCCGAGAACTTCACCACACCTACCACCTCCAATACTTTGACCTCATTCACTTCCATTTCTCCTCCTGTCTTCAGCTCACTCTGCTTACACTTTCTACCATTCTTCTTTAACAAACCATCTCCTTCTTTCCTGCCAGTTTTAACTGACTCAAGCTCACCCTATTCCTCCCTCTCTCTCTTTGACCTCCTCTTTTTCCCTCCATTCCTCTCCATATTCCAAGTATAACTCTCCTTTTAATAATACTGCACTTCTACTGACATACATCTTGTTCTTGCCTTGTCAAGGGACGCCATTTAACCAGCTGCCACAATCTCTGTACAATCAGCATGGACCCCTCGGGATGTAGCGCTCAACAGTGCATCCCCTAAGTGGGGACTTCGGTCAAAGATATCTATAACTCCTTCCCAATCCCAATTCGTGAACAGGTATAAGTAGCCTGCGTCATTTTTCGGAGGTGAAACCTAAACGAGCATCGCTGCTCTAGAACAGGAATTACATTGAAATTGGGGCTGCATTGCCTTTTTAAATGGTGTTCTGTGTGTATTGAAGTAATATTTATCATATAGGCGATATTATATACAGTATATACCTCATGTGACCTATAATAAGACTATGTATTAATTTGACAGTCTATTAAAATGTTTATCGGACTCCATGAAGATGATTTAGCAATATGCAAGTAACTATAGTTGAGTTATGGTAATAGGGATATCAAGAAGGGTCTGAGAATGGAATACTTAGTCAAATAGATTTAATAACATTTTAGAATTAATGAATGATTACATTATACAAGGCATAAAGCTTAAGTTACAAGGCATTAACAAGCATTAGTCTAGGCATGATCAGAGAGAGTGAGAGAGAGGGAGAGGGAGAAAGAAACCATAGCATGAGCAATGGCCCATAGCTCTGGGTGGAGAGAGAGAGGGACCATAGCATGAACACTGGCCCATATAGCTCTGGGGGGAGAGGGGGGGAGAGAGACCATAGCATGACCAATGGCCCATAGCTCTGGGTGGAGAGAGGGAGGAAGATTGAGAGTGTATCTCACCACAGCATGTCAAAAACGTAGAGAAGAGACAATGAATCCAAGTCCCTTTAATAACATCAGAGCTGTTTGGATTCCAATTCGGGAGTTGTGGGCCAATAGTATTACTGTAAAAGTGAACTTCCAATCAGATATCAGACCTACAGGATGTAAAGACAACAGAAACTTCACAGAGGTGAGACAGAATGAGGGATGTGGAGAGCATCACAGAGAAGGCTGAATTCCTGAGAAGACAAAACCTTTCCATATAGTGTAAAGAGTCACTTTAGGGGCTGGGCTGCCCTACAGCGGTGCCTGAGACAGCATTTTCCACCACCATTAACAAAATGGTGGAAGAATGGTGTTGCATCCCTCCAATAGAGTTCCAGACACTTGTAGAATCTATGCCAAGGCCCAATGCCCTATTTAGACACTTTATGTCGGTGTTTCCTTTATTTTGGCAGTTACCTGTACTTTGCCTCTAGGAGATTCCCTGTTGAAGCCCCACATAGTGAAGAGCCTCACCTGCTTCCTGGACAGGCTGTCCATCTCTCTGCATCCCTCCCTGGAGAAGTTTGAGAGCCAGCTGCTGCAGCATGTCAGCATGGACTGCCACAATACGGTAAGAACCATGTTACGTGATTCGAGTGGAAATGATGCTACTCACATGGGGCACCGTTTGTTGTGATAGTTTACAATAATTATTAGTTTTTATGACGTACTAGTGGGTTCCATAATTATTGGCAACGTTGATAGAGATGAGGAAAAAAGACTGTATAAAATAAATAATACAAATACTGAGCTATTCTGTATGTTCCAAAAAATTGTGAAGTAATTTTTTTTGCTCAGAGAGATTTTATTTAACAAGTAATAAAAATAAATGCAAAAAAGATGGGGGTCCAAACAGAATATTTTCAGATCCTAGCTACAGATTCTACTAACCTGCTCTTGGCAGTATTGTATTCCTTCTTGATTCGGAGAAAAAGGTATCTTATAAATTGCGGCTGTGATGATGCCAGTTTCGCAATATTTTTTCCATGGCAAAGATGAAAACACAAAGCAGACTAAACTCTTTGGTCCTTTAAAAACCTGCTGTATGTAAAATAGTATGTGCTATATCTTGGAAAATAAATATATGTGACTCTGGATGACAACATAACGAGGTTTGTTTCCAACATTAGGGCTGTTTTCCTAAAGAAGTTACATCCGCTTTGTGTTTTGTTTCCTTAACACGATACTAACGAGTGTCGCGATACTGGTATTGTCCTGGCCCTATTATAAATGTCTGTGTCCAGTTGCAGGTGGTTCTTCAAAAATCTGAGAAAACATAGAAAGATATTAAGTCCATGTTTTGTACTGTGTGAGAAGGTTCTTAGCTGCCGCGCATCTAGCATTTCCCAGCATCTTTGCAAGAGCTAGTTGTTTCTATGTAACGCGTCTGCACGTGTAGAAGTAGATGACAACGCATCACACAGTGCGACCAAAACAAAGATCTACGCACATGCAAGAGGCATTTCTCACTCGATACAAAACATGGATTGCCAATTACCTTCAATTTTTGCCCTTGAAAACTTGTGACAAACACAGTCCTTTTATAGCTACCAAAAGTAAATCAGGGCTTGTCTATTCTCTTCGTCTAAGAAGAGGTAACCATGTTTGACAGGTGCAGCCATGCGCTCGCTATTCTGTGCGCAGTGCAGTTGTGCCGGTCCTATTTATCTATCTGCTCTGTCTTAAGTGACGTGCGGCAGAAAATTTATAAATTGATATCATGATGCTGTCAGTCCCCTTTATCTCTGTCCCAGTGTTCAGCACGGCCTCTCCACCCGCTGTTGAACCCTCCTGATGGAGCAGTATTGAGCCACGTGCAGTTTTGATAAGGCACGTCTCACCGTTATGTTTTACCAAGGCCTTCACTGTAGTATCTTAGCCATTAGAAGCTGTGCTAGTGTGTGTCAGGCTTTGGAGTACACCCTCTGAGCAATATAGTGTCATGAACTTTGAATTGTTCAGAATGTTGGCCTTTTGGTGCTGTATTATTTGCATTTATTTGCAAATTGGCAATTATTGGCATAAACCTTCTAAAGATATGTTTGATAGGTGGTCATTCAATCTGTCGTCCTCCTTCACACATAACTCTGACACAGGCAGACATTGTCATTGGTGCGCACACTGAAATTACAGTTTAGTGGAATGTATGTCCTTTATGGATTACGAAATCTAGTGCATCGATGTGTGCATCTTTAGTGAGCACAACCTGGCTGTGACCTTCTAAGTAGAGACAATTACACAGAGAAATTAAAGCGACATTTTACCTGAAGCTTTTCCACTTCATAAAGTGTTCCGTCAGTACAGTTTGAACCTGTGAACTTGAATACATTGAGGGAGATTAAAAATCAAAGCTAGCAGGCCTATATTTTGCTCTGCTATTCATGTACTCATACATTGATCAGTTCTGACATTTCTCTCAGGTTTTTTTTTAAGTGCTTTACGCTAGTCAATGCACCAATCTGCTCTGTACAGAACAACCCATATCAAAAGACCCACTAGTACATGGATTTCTCATTAGTGTCTCATACGAAGCAAACTAACTATTGTTGTCGCTCGAAGGACGTTAACAAGGATGTCATTGGACAGCTGAGCGTGCATATCCAGATTGATTGGACAATTGGGATTTGTGCCGCTCCGGGGTAGCCTTTCTTAACATGATTATCTACAGTACCATGTCTTCTTGAAAAATCATCTGGTGTCTACCAAGCTACACATGCTGGGCCTAGCTCACTTTGAAATGAAACTATGAGAAACGCATCTCCGGTAGAGTAGAAGAGGCAGAACGGCTCAAATTGAAAGGCTGTTGGACAAAAATACTTCCTTTTGCCTTTTGTGAGTTAGGAAGACAGGTCTGATGAAATTAATCACTTTTATAAAAACTAATTATCTCCCTCAGCATTGACACCTTTTTGTTCCTTTGTGGGTCTTCATAACTCAGTAATGTGGATTTTAAAACAGTCAGATTGACTTCAGTATGTGTTCTATTGTGAAACTTCAGTGGGGCTGACGCCTCTCTCGGCACCTCATCTTGAGGAAGGTGCTAATACATGCAGCATCGAGGGTGACGGCAGACTTAAATTAGCGATTGTGCGTGTACATATGTATGTATGTATGTATGTATGTATGTGTGACCTTTTGAGAAGTGCGACTCTTTGTGCTAGATTGTCATCATCCAGCTATCTGGGAGGTGATGCTGACACCGTACCTGCTGCATCAGCCTCAAGTGCTCAGTGAAAGGCAGACTAAAGCACAAATGGAGAACGGTGGATGTGAAGGAAGAGAGAGTCTTTGTTTTCTCTTTCCAAAATGTCTCCCTTTACAGTTCTTAAATCCATTGTATTGAGAGCAAAACAATATTGAAAATGCACATTTTCACTTGGCATACAGTATAAAGGCCTTGTGGATCTGTTTTTTAGGTCTTCTGTAGCTACTGTAGATGTCATGGCTTTGTTGTAGTGCAATTAGAATGCCAACACTTGCCTAACTGCTATCTTGACAGGCTATTTTGTCTATACATTCTGCAGCTTGAGCCATCCAGAATCCATAGAACTCGGTGGCTCTTACAACCCTCTGTGATAAGGTAGGGTAGAGAGTCGATCAAAGTGTTCTCTTTATTTGGTCCTCCTGAACATAGGCCCCAGGCTTGGGGACACTTAAACTGTATTTGTCTAATCTACCCCTAGATGCTTTCACAGCCAGCAGAGCTCCTAGACCTAGAACAATAAATCAGGCCAGGCCCATTGTCTCAGTCAGGACCCATGATGTTTGTATCCAATGTCTTGGCGAGCGATCAAAGGACCGAAATGGGAGCGGGAGAAAAAAGAAGCAAGAGGACAAACACCGTGCCGCAGGCAAAACTGCATGCCCCTAGGCAAATCTCATCAATTGCGAGAAGCAAAGAAAAAACTCAATAAAGTTTTTCATTTCCAGAATAAAAGGAAACTTGCTCAAAGTAGGACTGCCCCTGCTGTTTATGTGCCAAAGAAAAAGCCCAAAAGGAAAATGTCACTCAGAAACGTTTTCTTTTTCTGCCCTGTGAGAATGCTTGAACGGGTTAGGGTACGGTATACCTCTACATATGCCAACTGACTCCTGCTATCCTTAATCATACAACTTCCAAAGCAGATTATAGAATGAGCAGTGTGATTGAATACAGTAGGCCTGCCTGTATTGGACGTTTATAAAGCCTATCTCCCCTTGCTATCTCTTTAGAAGAATAACTAAAATATTACTCCCCCAAAAATTCAATAAGAAGAATACCTTATTGTCCATTAACTTACAGAGAACAGGAACTTCATGCTCACAACCCAAACACCTGAGACACACACACCCCGTAGCAGTTTGAAGTAATTGGTCAGCCACAGTGCCACGCCCCCAGAGCAATTGTAGCAAGTGCCTTGCTTAAGGGCAGTGAATGATACCCGCAAAACTCTCCGTTTGCTAGCTCACTCCGCACCAGATTTTTTCAGTCGGAGCTGGGATTCAAACCAACGATCCCTCCCTTTGCTGGCCCGCGTCTCTAATGGCTAGGCTACCTGCCACCCCATACAAAGTCTCTGAACCTACTGTTTATTATTTCATTATTATAGCTCTTCCTTCCTCTGGGTTCTATGATGATGATGATTGAAACCTTTATTGCACCGAAGGGTATTTGTTTTACGCAACATGAGCAATGGAGAAAAATAGACATGCAAAGGGAAGACCTGAGTGTTCTAGGAAACATCTGAACCTTATAATAACCTTCTAAAAATGAGCTGAGGTTAGCAGTAGAGGTGTCCAGATTCAGCATTCTGTATCAACAACTATAATGCAGAATACTCAAATCTATAATGGCATCTGAACCTATGTGGGACAGTCTGGGACCCGGCTCTTTTAATCATCTTCAAGCGTGTGTTGTCTCACTTTAGCAGTCAAAACAAATGAGCATCAGGGAAGCGGCGTGAGTGGGCGCCATTGACCGAACCCTCCTGGCCAGGAGTGTGATCAATAGGCATTACCACCTCCTAAAAGATTTTCTTATGTTAATGTTCTCCTGACAGTGATTTTAGTGTCTAGTCAAGTTGAGTCATTTGTTTGAAACGTCAGGGAACGCTCAATGCTGTCTATCTCAAGTGACCTTTAACCCTATGGGCTCTGGTCAAAAGTAGTGCACTAAATCAGGGAATAGGGTACCTCCTGAAACCCCAACCACTAAAGCAGTATACTCTGGTGAAAAGGGCAGCAATAAAAAAGTGGGATAATTTTATAAGCTGGCTATATTGGTGGACTTGTGACTCAATCTTTTCTGGTAGTGAATCGTGGGCTGCGTTTTCACCAGGAGGGCAATGCGATTCATCAGCAGAAGCGATATGCCAGTTAAAATGTGTTAAGGAGCAGAGGAGTGGGTCGGATGACAACAGCATGCTAATGATGGTTCAACTGTGTTTCCTGGGAAGGATGACTCACCTAGGTGTGAGGAAGCTAACGTCCACAGCGTGGGCATCTCCCTCCACCGCCACACGTGTACACACACACACACACACACACACACACACACACACACACACACACACACACACACACACACACACGCGCGCGCCACACGCCACACAGACACACGCATATGGTTGCATGTTTTGCGCTCACATACAAACATGCTAGCATACGTGCGCACAAGCTAGCATGCGCATACACAAACATGCTAACATTCTCGCACACACACACTAGCACAAATACCCATGATAGCATGCTCACAGACACATACAGGCTAGAACATGCTAGCACATGCTAGCATGCGTTTATATATGCATACACGCACAGACATACACAGAGAAACACCAAACAACCCCTCTAATGGGCTTGGCTTATCGGCTTATTCTCATATCTTTAAGATTAGTATAAAAATAAAATATTTTGAAAATAATTAGCCTTTGAGTCCCTGGAGCAATTCAATTATTTAGCTGATTCTACATTTCAGATTAATTTAGTTGTTCCAGAGAGGGTCCCCCATTTTTCAGATGAATGCTCTGAGACTTAACCCCTTATTGAGATTGCACTAATATGGATTTTATTCAGGGTTGACTCAGCCCTTTCAGCCCAACTCGTTATGTCACATGCCTCCCTACCTCTGCGGAAGCACAGTTCCCGCTCAGCCCAGTCAAAACTGTTTGCTGCACTGGCACCCCAATGGTGGAACAAGCTCCCTCACAATGCCAGGACAGCGGAGTCAATCACCACCTTCCGGAGACACCTGAAACCCCACCTCTTTAAGGAATACCTGGGATAGGATAAAGTAATCCTTCTAACCCCCCCCCCCCAAAAAAAAGATATAGATGTACTATTGTAAAGTAGTTGTTCCACTGGATGTCATAAGGTGAATGCACCAATTTGTAAGTCGCTCTGCATAAGAGCGTCTGCTAGATGACATAAATGTAATAACACTATACATTGCAGCTTGCTGAACTTTGATATTAATCACAGTTTATCTTTGTATGTGCTGAATTTTGCACTTGACATCAAGTTAATCTCTGTGCCAAAACATAAAGACATGATTTAGGGGTAACATAAGCGTGTATGAATGGTTACGACTGGTATTATGTCATGATATTAAATCCTCTGTACGCCGGACCTACTTTATAGTCTCATTCTGTCTGACTGACTAAAACCCCCGACTCAACCAATCAAATAACTTGCACACTTACTTCATCTGCAGCATCAGAACACAAATAACCTTCAAAAACCAATTTATTCTCCTTAAAGATCCCATTTAATTTCTTCAAAATGAACAGCACAAGACTCTACACACCGCCTGCTCTCTCCCTTGTTTAAATGACCTTACTTTTTAGTCATTTCCATGTTATTCAACTGACAGTTCTTTCTGTAAAAGTACATTTTGCTTACCGAATATTTCAATTTTTGCCAAGCCAGTACATTGTACAAATTGAATCAACAAGATTCTGCACTGTTGATAAGTAACAGAGATAACAGAGATAACGCCTTGGTCTCCTTTTAAATGCCGTGTTGAAACAGGCTAGTAATATTTGAGATGGATGTTCAAATCCTGGATTTGTTTTTAATTGTAATCGAAATGTAAACATTGAAACCCTGAGAAAGAAAGCAAAGTGCTAATATGCTTCAAGCCTCATCCCAAGGTGGGTCTGAGGTGTTACCTTTATGTGCACCACTACAGCACTCAGCATTAATGTATAGCTTGCACTTTCTTTCCTTTTTTTTTTCCTGTGAAGAGATAAATATATTAGAATAAGATATCTTATCTTTGGCTTGTAGGAGGGGGTTTATTTCTCTTGCTGATTTCTCAGGAGCATTAAGAACCTATGTATTTTGCAGAGAAAAAGCATTTATTCTCGTGGCCCCGAAGGCCATGTCTATTAAGGCATAATTTTCTTACTCTTGACACGACATAACAGACGTACACAGCCATTGAAAAAGCTGGAATGTTGAAGAGTTCATTTTCTCCTCGTCTGAACTCCTGACTGAACAGAATGTTCTGGTTTCTCTGAACAACTCCCACACTGGGCTACTGCATTAATTGGAAGCTAAAAAAAAACAACAACCCTACTCTCTAGCAACCGACTACTTTGTTTACACTGTTAACAAAGCATGGCAATAAATTGCCTCCTAGTATGCGCAGATGAGACTCTCTTTTTTAAAACAAACTGTAATTCTGGTAGTTTAAATAACTAAGACATTTGCGCTGTGACAGCGTCTTGGTCCACTGTGCTCAGGTGTCTACGACTAGTCTACCACGCTGTATGCACGCACGGTAGCATGATGAGACCGGGTCACAATTTCTACCACCACTGTTAAAAGGTGGTGACTCTCAGAGAGCGAGCGATAGAGAGAGACCCATGGACATCTCCCGTGGCTGGCCAGTTAAAGGGGAAATTAACTTTTTTCATTAGTCCACTGTTGATAGTCACATGTCAGCATTAATATTTTCAAGATATAGGACTCTCATGAAGCAAAGTGTCACGGGTTACATCATCATGATGATCCATTTTTTTACAGATGAGACATAAAAGCTGTCTAGTGGGGAGAGAGCGAGAGGAGCTGCAGGGTGTCCTGACCTCTAGATCGCCTGTGCCCCACGCTACGCGCTCATTACTCGGACGACTCCCCTCTTCTGTGACAGAGGAAATGGAGTATAATTTAACTTAGGGACCGTTTAATTGTTCACTGTATGCTTCTTAGCTTTAAAATATTGACATTTTAGGATTGGCAAACAAATCTGTAATGGCAGCAGCCAGAGGATAGACCGAGTTGGAGGGAGAAGGGGATATAGGAGAAAGAAAGCATGTCAGATGGAGTGAGAGTGGGGGATAGACAGATATGAGAGAAGGGTGCGTGTGGAAGGGGCGACAGAGAGGGGATGGGTTTTAACAGATGTTGCCTGTTAGAAGCTTCAGACAGCACTCTCTCTCCCTCAATCACTTCATTACAGTCCTGTCCTAGATAAAACAGTGCCATCTCCTGTCATCTCCACACACTGGAGATGTTGAAAGAGTGAGCGAACAGATAGATTCCAGAGAAGGCATAATCATAATTGTAATCTAAATGTAGCTGAAAGCAATCATTTGTGGGGTTCTTGTCACACTTATACTGCTCGCTGCCACTCTGTTGTCAGAAGGAACTTAGAGGCAATGTTTTTTTTTTTAATCATCACAGTGTTGAGTTGCCTCCAGCATAGATAGAATTGTAATTAGAATGACGGCTGTTTTGTTTGTATCTCGGCATTATTTTCTTGTCATGGTTGTCATACTCAAACTGTATGCTATGTTTGTGATGAGGACTGTTGGTAATTGTATTTGACTGAAAAGGGTTATGGAGATTTAGAGGATGGAGCCTGTTGTTTTAACAAAGGCCGTGGCTGTGAATGCAGAGTTTTCACCCTCACCCCGCCCCTCTGGAATCCTCTTTCTCCACGGGTTGTTTTAGGCACACATTTTTTTTCTACGTCGCTGCTGTTCACACTCCACCTCTCTTCACGTTTCTCTCTTTACTTACCCTCTTCTGAACCATGATGATGTAGCCTGTGGACGCGTTCAACATTGCAGCCGACTTTAAAGGCGAGTCGAGGCTGACTGATCTACAAATCACATTGCATCAAAAATAACAATTATCTGTAGATCAATCAGTCAGCCACAATTTACCCATGATACATCACAGTTTTGATGCTTTCGAACCCAGCCTATGTCTGCCTCATTTTTTTGCACAGCTAAACATTCAAGGCCATTATGAAGGCTAAACCCTTCTCTATCTGTTGTAACGGATATTGCAGTTGCACAAGCAGGATGCAGTCCCTACACATTGCACTGGAGCAAAAACAATCTGCGTTTTGTGTGATGATGTTGGCACATTTTTGTAGTTGCTGCAGTATCGTAGCCACTAGCCAGAGACGCTGATGAATAACACTACTACTTTGACTGCCTGTCTGCCTTCTGCATAGCCAATGTTTGCAAAGAAAAAATACATTTTCAATCGCTAATTAGACTGCGTGTCTGTGTCTTGCTCGTGTTTGATATGCTGCCTAGATGGCTGCATGTAATTCACAACTTGAGTTTTGCATTCGGGGAAAAAAAAATTAATCATGTTTTGTGTACAACATGTAAATAGCTGCATGTAGCCTAACTCCTCTCCTGAGAATAAGAACATGAAATCGCACTTATGCTTAATAGCCTACTGAGGCATGGAATGCCGTAGTTAGTTAGAACATGGACTTTGTGTACAACATGAAGTTTGTAGGCTGCACCAGACAAAGGCGTTCATCGCCTTTCAAGGAGGGGGAAGCAGCAGCGGAGCACAGAGCAGCAGCTACGTAGGCAGTGGAGGTGGGCACCAGCTATATCAAAAAATACAAATCCTGCACATGCGCAGAAATCTCAGTATCGTTAGCCACGGAAAATCGGTTTTCCAGAGAATCCGGAACTGCAGCCACTCCGTTTAACAAAATAGGCTCATATGCTTTTTTTTGTAAGCTTTTTTAATGCCTAAAAACAAATGACATTTGGGTGTAGAAGAATCGTATGTAACATTTTATGGGCGTTCTATTTCAAACAGGCAATGGCCCAGAAAACGACTGCCTCTGTGCCTCGTACTGTGGCTGTCCCATAGGGCCGAGCTAGGCACAGTAAGCCAGTGTATATTTAGGGAAAGGGGATACCTAGTCAGTTGCACAACTGAATGCATTCAACCAAAATGTGTCTTCCGCATTTAACCCAACCCCTCTGAATCAGTGAGGTATGGGGTCGGCTGCCTTAATCGACGTCCACGCCAGGGGAGAAGTTGTTTTTGGGGGTTAATTGCCTTGCAGATAGGCAGATTTTCCACCTTGCCGACTTGGGGATTCGAACCAGTGACCTTTTGGTTACTGGCCCAACACTCTTAACATCTAGGCTACCTGCCACATCAGCCTCATTATACAGTATATTTACAAAGTATGTGGACACCCCTTCAAATTAGTAGATTCGGCTGTTTCAGCCACACCTGTTGCTGACAGATGTATAGAATCGAGCGCACAGCCATGCAATCTCCATAGACAAGCATTGGCAGTAGAATGGCCTTACTGAAGAGCGCGGTGACCGTGTAGGCCACACAAGCTCACAGAACGGGACCGCCGATTGCTGAAGGCCGTTATTCTCATTGAAAGTAAGTCTAAGAAGCGGTAGATCTGTTCTATGCTTCCTGTTACTAAGCTTCGTATTTGCGTCTTTTACTTTCAGGATTGTAGACCAGCTTCAAACAGCTGAAAATGCAATATTTTTGGTTATGGAAAGACACTACATAGCCAAAAGTATATATTTTCCATAACCAAAAATATTTTATTTTCAGCTATGAGAATAACGGCCTTCAGTATTTTCAATGAGAATAACGGCCTTCAACAATCGGCAGTCCCGTTCTGTGAGCTTGTGTGGCCTACACGGTCACGGAGCTCTTCAGTAAGGCCATTCTACTACCAATGCTTGTCTATGGAGATTGAAGGGGTGCCCACATAGACTACATAGCCAAAAGTATGTGGACACCCCTTCAATATCCATAGACTAACATTGACAGTAGAATGGCCTTACTGAAGAGCTCAGTGACATTCAACATGGCACCGTCATAGGATGCCACCTTTCCAACGAGTCAGTTCATCAAATTTCTGCCCTGCTAGAGCTTCCCCAGTCAACTGTAAGTGCTGTTATTGTGAAGTGGAAATGTCTAGGAGCAACAGCGGCTCAGCCACGAAGTGGTAGGCCCCACAAGCTCACAGAATGGGACTGCCGAGTGCTGAAGCGCGTAGTGAGTGAAAATTGTCTGTCCTCGGTTGCAGTGGAAACGCGTTCTCTGGAGTGATGAATCACGCTTCACCATCTGGCAGTCCGGCGGACTAATCTGGGTTTGGTGGATGCCAGGAGAACGCTACCTGCCCCAATGCATAGTGCCAACTGTAAAGTTTTGCGGAGGAGGAATAATGGTCTGGGGTTGTTTTTCATGGTTCGGGCTAGGCCCTTTAGTTCCAGTAAAGTGAAATCTTAATGCTACAGCATACAATGACATTCTAGTCATTTTTGTGCTTTCAGCCAGACCTCACTAATGCTCTTGTGGCTGAATGGAAGCAAGTCCCCACAGCAATGTTCCAACATCTAGTGGAAAGCCTTATCAGAACAGTAGAGGCTGTTATAGCAGCAACGTGGGGACCAACTCCATATTAATGCCCATGATTTTGGAATGAGATGTTCGACGAGCAGGTTTCCACATACTTTTGGTCATGTAGTGTATCTCACAGCTTTCCAGTGTTTGTGCCTCGGGTCTATCTTATCGCAGACCCTCGAAAGGCATTGACGGATCTAAATGGGAAGGTTTCAGATGTTAAACACAATTTCCCCATTGAGGATAAACAAGCCCCGACTACTGTATCTTCCCCGGCCGCTTGAGAGAGATGGACTCGAGAGATGTTTACTGTTGCCGCGAAGAGAGCAAGAGAGAGGGGGAGAGAGAGGGATAGAGAGAGTAGGAGAGGTGGAGAGAGGAAGATGGAGAGAATGATGAGGATACGTGGGCTGCACGCTCTGCAGCTGCATATAATACCGATGCTCAATTGATATGCTAATTGGATTGGGAAGGTGTGGGTGGATATGGAGACAGTTTAGGCAGAGAGAGACAGAGAGGCAATGAGAAAGATAGAGGGAGGCAGAAGCTGGGGAGGCAGGCAGTAACACAGGAACAGCAGTTAGGCCCAGAACCCAGGGTTATAGAGTTTACAGTCAATCATCTCGCTCACTGCTCACTCCGCGTTACTTAGCAGCTGCAAGTGCCACGCTGCAGCGCAAACTCCCAAAACAGCTCACAACCAATCCGCCCGTTGACTTGTTTGTTAAACACATTGACTTCTTCATTTACATTTTTCATTTCATACGGTAGCTTGTAATGACGGTTTATCTGTGATTGATTGTCACGTTATTAGAGCGAGCGAAAAACAAAATGCAAAAAAAGAACCAATGGTTCCCCAGATGTTTGATTTGAAATAATTATTAGCTTATTAATTAGTTACAATTTGCGTAATCACAACATTAGTATGAATCATTGCTATTATTATGATAATGTATACGCTGTAACAGGGCCGCAAGAAAGCAATTAAAAAATGTATTCTATTGTATGCCTTTGTGCACAGTGTAATCATCTTATTTTTGGTTTGCCGTTTCCATTGTCACAGCTTTCTCCTCCTATTATATGCAAAGGGTCCACTACTTTAAACATGTATGGGGCTCTCGTCTTTCCCCTTCTTCACTAAGAGGCTGAGCAGCAGATTAAATGAGCAGACAGTGAGGAGAGTCAAAGTACTAGCAGAGCAGAGCAATCAGTGGAGAATCAGTGAGACCTCAGAGTGTGAGACTTTGTGAGACGGGCTGAGATGTCGGGCTGTGAGGGTGACGTCTCGTCATGTTTCATCACACGGGGACGGTGACAGTGTCCTGGGGTGGTGCCAGGAGGAATGCTGTAGAGAGGGTTCTGTAAACCTAAAAATACATTTGTACTGTCTGTGAGCACTGTTTTATAGCCTAGTTGTATCCAAATTTTATAGTTTAATGGCCTCAACTGTACAACCTGACAGATGTATGTGTCATTTAAATCCCCATCTATGCTAGATCTTATTCATTATCTATACAACATGCAATTAGAGATCTTCTCACTCCAAGTGTGTGGGTGCGTGTCGGCTCACATGTGTGGCTAAGCAGCAAGGATGAGGAGCTACCTTGGCTCAATACATCCTGATTGGATCTGTTCTTCTCTCCTGCAGAAACACTCGGGTCCGGAGAGCTCAGCGGTGGTGGTCATCCAGGAGCGGAGGCTCCACGTGGGGGTCCACAACGGCTGGGGCTTCTTGGAGCGCCCCCAGGTGGTGGTGCTGGAGACAACCGAGGCCACCGATTGTAGCAGGGGACGAAAGGGCACACTGACCAGAGACTGGTGAGTGGAGTGGAGCCTCACTGGGCTGGTAGCGGTAGGCTACATCCTTGAGTGCAGGGTTTGGTACATTAACCCCATCAACTGGGTTTGATCATGCAAGGTCAGCAATAGGTTCCGTACCCTTTTCCACTCTGATCAGCACTAAAACACACAATCAGCTTCCGACGAACAGCTTCAGCACGTCAAACCCTACAATAATGGTTGTTTCTGACACTTTCTGTTCATGTGTTTGTAAGCCGATTGGTGATTCCTGTGTCCTATTCACTTGGCATTATAAGGAAGAAAACGGACTGAAACAGGGAGGGACTACTAATTGAAATTGTCCAATAAGAAACACAGTTTTTTTGTCTTTCGTTGGAAAATGTTTTGCTACAGTGTGCACTAATCAGTATGACCCTGCTGCCATTGACATAGGGATAGTGGCCTCCTTGTGGTGCTGAACCCACAGTGTTGTGCTGCTGATGGAGTCACTCTGGATTGACATTAGATGAGAGAGGAAAATACCAACACACACACACTGTTTAGATCACTGATCACCAACCCTGGTCCTAGAGAGCTACCGGATGTGCAGGGTTTTGTTCCAGTCTAGCACCAACACACCGTATTCAACGATTCATCTCTAGACCAATGATCTATATACTGTATCGATAGACAGTAATAGACAAATTACCAATCAAGATTTAGATGCCACATACTACTTTGTATGACTGTGTGCTTGTATAAGGCCACATACCAACATATTAGAAATGTCAGGACACAATATTCAAATCAGCTTTCATGAGTTGGTTCAGTTATTAGTTTAGAATTAGTGAACGCACATCGAACAAAACAAATTCCATTCTAATTTGATGATCATGTGATAATCAAAGTAGGTATTTGTGAGTGGTGTCACACAATTTACCCAACAAAAGGAAACTAAACATCAATTAATCTCGTATCGCCTATAATAAAGCTGTTTGTCTGATGCCACCACATTTATAGCAACTATGTCGGCGTGTCAAGTATGCCCCCCCATCAGATAAAGTGGCCTCCCTGTTTCTATCACCTCCTTGTGTGCATCCCAAATGGCACCATATTCCCTATATAGTGCACTACTTTTGACCAAGGCGCATAGGGCTCTGTTGAAAAGTAGTGGACTCTATAGGGAATAGGGTGCCATTTGGGCTGCACACTGTACATAATAAACCATAATAATCATAATGACACAATACATTATCCGACGCTACCGCCGTTTGTGTTTTAGTTCCTTTTTTAAAGAGGTAGGTAGAAGTCTCTTGTCCCCCCCCCCCCCCCCCGCTGGTCACACAGAATTTGAAAGCGCTGTTATGAATAGCACAGCGTAGGCCGTAATTATTCTGGATATTTTTTTTATTTTTTTGTCGTTTCGCCGAGAAAGAAGCCAACGCTCACACACACACACACACACACACACACACACGACACACAGGGCTGCTCGTGGGCCCAGTTCAAAGCAACGCCTGTTCCAGTCTCCTGGGGGGTTCTGCATGCGGAGAGTAGCGCAACTCGGCTGACCTTCACAACATTTCCTCACTTTGTCAATATGCTGGCAGTCAGGGCTGTATGCAAACTGTGAATGATGAAAATCTAAATAATATGAATGCATGGTTCACATGGGGCCAGTAACACATGGCGCGTGGAGTGGGCACCGCTCAACATCATTGTCATCGGCAGCGATTTTCCTTTTCTCAGAAGAAATGACGCCACTTCACTGTACCTTTTAATACAGTTGCTAGAACAATTGCAAGGAAGTAGGCACAACGCTCAGTTGAACTTTCTTTTTTACAATGATTCTAGAAGCCTTAATGATTTTAACAAATTACATAAAATAGAAACTTTTCAATTGACAAGTGACTGTTGCAGCTATTTCTGTGCCACTACTCTCAGAATAGTTACAATACTGTTGTGTAGTGGATTCTTGGGCAATTTGGATACCTTTCTGTAGTTTGAGGTGCTGGACCGGAGTAAGACTGATTTAGTATTTAGTGTGTAAAATAGGGGTCTTCAACTTTTTGTTTCTAGGGACTCCCGCCTAGGCAAACTGCCGATCCAGGGACCCCCATCATATGTTAGCAAAAAATGTATTTTCACATCTTGGTAGTATCATCAAGGGAATGATAATGGAAAGAACAATTTTAAAATGAATAGTTTTGGTAGAGCCTTTTTCATTATTTTGACATCCCCACATTATAATTGGAAGAGGAAGTGTAAACTCTAGCATAGCCTATTAGCTAGAATGGTAACTCCAAAAACATTTTGGTTAATAGCAGCTGTCTAGCTGGTTAAACAAAGGTTAGCTATGTGTTGGCAAAAATGTATGTCCAAGTCAAGAAAGCTTGCCAGCGGCACTTGCCACGACTGGTACTTGCTTTTGCTTATTCAAAGCCTATGTCAGATACTCCAGTGAGCGTAATTAGCTCAGTATTAGGAGTTGAGAAATAAGGTTGACATAATTAGAAATAATATATTATCCTTTCTTTCTACTATAGGTACACTACCAGTCAAATTTTTAACACCTACTCATTCAAGGGTTTTTCGTTATTATTCTATTTTCTACATTGTAGAATAATAGTGAAGACATCAACACTATGAAATAAATATGAAGTAACCAAAAAAGTGTTCAACAAATCAAAATATATTTTATATTTCAGATTCTTCAAATAGCCACCCCTGTGCCTTGATGACAGCTTTGCACACTCTTGGCATTCTCTCAACCAGCTTCACCTGGAATGTTTTTCCAACGGTCTTGAAGGAGTTCCCACATATGCTGAGCACTTTTTGCCTGCTTTTCCTTCTGTCTGCGGTCCAACTCATCCTAAACCATCTCAATTTGGTTGAGGTCAGGGATTGTGGAGGCCAGGTCATCTGATGCAGCACTCCATCACTCTCCTTCTTGTTCAAATAGCCCTTACACAGCCTGGAGGTGTGTTGGGTCATTGTCCTGTTCAAAAACACATGATAGTCCCACTAAGCCCAAATCAGATATGATGGCGTATCGCTGCAAAAGGCTGTGGTAGCCATGCTGGTTAAGTGTGCCTTGAATTCTAAATAAATCACAGACAGTGTCACCAGCAAAGCACCCCCACACCATAATACCACCTCCATACTTTACGGTGAGAAATACACATGCGGAGATCATTCGTTCACCCACACCACCTCTCACAAAGACACAGCGGTTGGAACCAAAAATCTCCAATTTGGACTCATCAGACCAAAGGACACATTTCCACCGGTCTAATGTCCATTGCTTATGTTTCTTGGCCCAAGCAAGTCTCTTCTTTCTTTGCAGCAATTTGACCATGAAGGTCTGGTCCCCTGAACAGTTGATTGAACTCTGTGAAGAGTTTATTTGGGTTGAAATTTCTGAGGCTGGTAACAATAATGAACTTATCCTCTGCAGCAGAGGTAACTCTGTGTTTTCCATTCCTGTGGCGGTCCTCATGAGAGCCAGTTTCATCATAGCGCTTGATGGTTTTTGCGACTGCACTTGAAGAAACGTTCAGTTCTTGACATTTTCCGTATTGACTGACCTTCATGTCTTAAAGTAATGATGGACTGTCATTTCTCTTTGCTTTGAGTTGTTCTTGCCATTATATGGACTTAGCCCTATTTGGTAAAAGACCATCTTCTGTAAACCCTGGAATGAGTAGGAGTGTCCAAACTTCTGACTGGTACTGTATGTCATGAATCGGCAATAAGTTTGAAAAAATCCAGATGTGATTTTTGGGCCATATCGCCCAGCCCAAGCGCCAAGTTGAAATGATTTGATCTTTCCAATGCTCCTGCCTCCTGCACATAGCCTAACCTTACAGACAGAGAAGTGCCTTGCACTTTGTGTTTAATGTGACACCTGTCTTAGTCATCTAACATCCACAGAACACAGATATAGCTGAACAATGTATAATAGACACACAAGAAGCTGTTCTAAGAAAATCTATCAGTGTCTATTGTGATTCACTCTTTGTCCATCTTGTCTTGATGGATTCTTGTAGAAAATAGTAAAAATAAAGAATAACCCTTGAATGAGTGTTCTAAATCTTGTTGCTAGCGATATTCATAAAAACTTTCTAATAAAATACAAATTCCATGTTTTTAGTTTGTATATTTTTGCCAACCCCCTGCAGTACCTCTGTGGAACCCCTAGAGGACCCCAGGTTGAATACCTGGTGTAGAGCGATTATTATAATTTTTTTATTATTTTATTTGTTATTTTTGTTCCGTTAGCAAGACAAGCTGTCATGTACTGTATGGTGACTGCCACATGGATCACTTGTCCACTCGCAACCCTTGTCCCCTCTCTACTTTCTCTCTCCCTCTTTCTTTTAATGTCTCCCTCTCTTTCTCCATGCGTGCTATCTTTCCAGCAGCTCCAGTCCTAGTCAGAGCCTGGCTCTACGTAGCAGTCTGGAGCTCAAGCTGCCCAGTCACCAGGCTGTGGGGATCGCCCTCCAGCTTGAGTATGTCTTCTCCTCGCCGCTCGTCGGTGACGGAAAGGTAAGAAGGTAGTGTGTATGTGTTCCGGTTCCTTTGTCTGCTCCGTTTAAGAAATCCCCCAGTCAGAGGAACAACAGATCCAAGCACCTTGGACTGAACATCTTTCCCTGTTGGCTGCCCCCCACTTCTCCCTGTCCTGCCAGCCATCCTCTCCTGTCCTTGGAGCATGGATCCATCTCCCCTTGTCTTCTCCCAGAGGAAATTAAAGAGGTATCCTTGGCCAGACAACCTTAGTAAAAGAACAAACACAACACTGGCAGAGAAAAGGAGGGGGAAGAGAGGATAGGTTTCAAGGCAAGCAGCTGAGGAGAACAGAGCCAAGGTAGCCTCTCATCCTTGCTGCCTAGCTCATACACGTGTACACACACACATACACACACAGGGCCTGAGAGCATGGGAAGGATTATCCCCTCCCTATTGAAACAGGGAGGAACCAGGACGAGGGTAGGCACCCGTTATCTACAAAAAGGCTAACTGGAAGAGAAAGAGTCTGTTGGAGAGACATCATCAACACAGAAAGAGAGAAAAATCAACAATCCAAGAATCAAAATGTCCCTAGGGAAGTCATTTACAATGCGGGTGGTTTAGTTAGCTAGACGCAGACGGTATGGCAACACCAAATATTTGGCCAATTATGTGCGTTGGTGGGCTTTAGCCTTGATGCAGTGTGCTAGGGGTGGATGCTCTTAGTGTCTGTGAATGTGCTGTCTCCCGGGCTAATGAGCCACCAATTAAAACCGAAATAATAACAAGCATTCCACTCCATGTACACAGTAAACTGTAGGCCTGCACTCACTCACTCACTCACTCACTCACTGTCTGCGTCCCAAATGGCATCATATTCCCTACATATGATGCAATAGTTTTGACCAGGGCACATAGGGCTCTGGTCATAAGTAGTGCACTATATAGGGAATAGAGGGTAATTTAGGACGCAGCCACTTACTGACACCATCCTCACAATCTCACCACTCGAGAGCTAGTCAGACTTTTACTGTTGATGTAAACAGGTTCTCCGTTGACTTGCCTGCTTGGATAATGCTTCATGGTTCAAAAACTGATTTAAAAAAAAACAAACATTTGGTACACACAGAGAGAGATGCAAAGAGTGCGAGAGAGAGATCCAAAGAGTGCGAGAGAGTGAGAGATGCAAAAAGTGCGAGAGAGAGTGAGATGCAAAGAGTGAGAGTGAGATGCAAAGAGTGAGAGAGAGATGCAAAGAGTGAGAGAGAGATGCAAAGAGTGAGAGAGAGATGCAAAGAGTGAGAGAGAGATGCAAAGAGTGAGAGAGAGATGCAAAGAGTGCGAGAGAGATGCAAAGAGTGCGAGAGAGAGAGAGAGAGATGCAAAGAGTGCGAGAGAGAGAGATGCAGAGTGCGAGAGAGAGAGATGCAGAGTGCGAGAGAGAGAGATGCAGAGTGCGAGAGAGAGAGAGAGATGCAAAGAGTGCGAGAGAGAGAGAGAGATGCAAAGAGTGCGAGAGAGAGAGAGAGAGGATGCAAAGAGTGCGAGAGAGAGAGAGAGGGATGCAAAGAGTGCGAGAGAGAGAGAGAGATGCAAAGAGTGCGAGAGAGAGAGAGGGGATGCAAAGAGTGCGAGAGAGAGAGAGAGGGTGCAAAGAGTGCGAGAGAGAGAGAGGGATGCAAAGAGTGCGAGAGAGGAGAGGATGCAAAGAGTGCGAGAGAGAGAGAGGGGATGCAAAGAGTGCGAGAGAGAGAGAGATGCAAAGAGTGCGAGAGAGAGAGAGATGCAAAGAGTGCGAGAGAGAGAGATGCAAAGAGTGCGAGAGAGAGAGAGGGATGCAAAGAGTGCGAGAGAGAGAGAGAGGGATGCAAAGAGTGCGAGAGAGAGAGAGGGATGCAAAGAGTGCGAGAGAGAGAGAGATGCAAAGAGTGCGAGAGAGATGCAAAGATGGCGAGAGAGAGAGCGAGAGAGATGCAAAGATGGCGAGAGAGATGCAAAGATGGCGAGAGAGAGAGCGAGAGAGATGCAAAGATGGCGAGAGAGAGAGACACAACAAGCAAGAAAACAGACAGTTACTGTGGAAACAGGTGGCCTGTATACGCTAGCCTGTATCGATCCTATCCCCTATCTCTTGCACACTGCCCAAAGTCACATATGTCACTCAGCGGAGAAGATAGACAAGAAGTGTTGGTGACATGTCAAACCCCCTCACCCAACAGCACCACACCTCATGAATATTCCATGAGGTAAGATCTATTTTGCAAGAGGGAGGCAGGGAGCTTAATTGCAGTCAGCGGTGCGTAGGTATATTTAGAGCTCTGTCATGATCCGCCTGAGGGTGAGTGATGAGGGGAGCTGGTAGGTATCGCCACCTGAGGATGGGGGAAGGCGCGGGGGGAGGGGGGGGGGGGGGGCTGTGACCCGCTCCAAGGTTCAGGGAGGTCTGGAATATTGATGGGGTCTGTTATCTCTCCATCGATGGGGAACGGAGGAGTGAGAGCAACAACGACCCTGTGTATCGATGTCAAACTCCTCAGATAACACATATTTTGATACTCTGTCTCTGTGCTGCAAGTGGCAAGCTGCCTTCTAGCTTTGTTCAGCTGTCATGTAGATGAGTTCTCACATTTGATGGTGTCGTTCGTAACTTATACAGTTTATGTGTTCATAGTACCACAGTTTCTGTCATTAAGGACATTTCAGCCTTTTGGCAGCGTGGTTTCGAGCCCCACTTTCATCCATCAAGTTAATTCACTGTTCTACCATATTCAAGTATTCCTTGTGCATTGTCTATGTTTGTACTCTTTGACCAAATTGCCAAAACCCCAATTATCCTGTATTCATAAGTTGGTTCCTGTTATGACCGTGTATGTGTTTTGCTTACTTTTGTGAGTATACCAAACATTAGGAACACCTTCCTAATATTGAGTTGGGGCATGCATGGACTCTACAAGGTGTCGAAAGGGTTGACTCCAATCCTTCCCACAGTTGTGTCAAGTTGGCTGGATGTCCTTTGGGTGGTGGACAATTCTTGACACACTGGAAACTGTTGAGCATGAAAAACCCAGCAGTGTTGCAGCTCTTGACACAAACCGGTGCTCCTTGCACCTACTATCATACTCAGTTCAAAGGCACTTAACTATTCACCCTCTAAATGGCATACACAATCTACAGTATTTCTCAATTGTCTCAAGGCATAAAAATCCTTCTTTAACCGGTGTCCTCCCCTTCATCTACACTGATTTGAAGTGGATTCAACAAGTGACATCAATAAGTGATCATAGCTTTCACCTGGATTCACCTGGTCAGTCTATATCATGGGAACAGTAGGTGTTCTTAATGTTTTTCTTAAGTTTCTTTCCAATTTTTACCATATTTTTATCACTGTCTTTAATGGCAAGCTCTTAGACAAAGTGTCATAGACAAAACTAGAATAGTGTTTGGCATTTGGGCCTCACCCATGAAACAGTGATGCATTGGGTGCCTTGACATTCTCCCCTAAAATGTACTCTTGTGTCCATTAATGTTTATTCTGTCCACCTTCCATCATACTTTGGCTTTCTCATAAAGCTCTGCCAGGTCACTAGGTGGAGTTTTATAGGGCAAATTAGGCCTAATACATATGCATTTCCACTTTGTGGCCATTTTAGTATCTGGTCTGCTTTTGCTGCTGCTGGACTCGACTGAAATGTAGTCGAATTCTTTCTTTGATCTGTTCTGATGGATTTGCAGAGCAAGGTAGTGGTGGTGGTGGAGTAAACAACTTTTAAAATGCTTTCACTCAGATGGTAACACAACGCAATCGGGTACCAATCGCTCAACAGTGACTCTCCGACCAAACTGCCACAGTTCACACGCTCTGATCACCTCCAACACTGCATCACTCACCAGCTGCAGATTGAAAAGTGAGACAAAGTCTTGACTCGTCCTGAGGGTGCGGATGACGTCCTTCATTTCGCAAGAACTTATTTGGCCCCTCAGCCTCCCCCCAGCCCCCCAAAAGGAAAACCTTGCTGTGTCATTGTTGTTCTCCTCATTTGATTTTTAATTGCAGAGTTTCCTCAGCTGGCTGGCGGCCCCCACCCCCCCAGGTCTCTATTTTTTTCCCTTTCTCCCTGAGAGTGTTTAAGCCCACATTTTTTATGTTTCCGTCAGTGGAGGGAACGAGTGAGACAGAGGAAGGGAGGGAAAGAGCGAGAGATGAGAGGCATGGGAGCTGGTTGTGCTAGGCTCCTCCGGGCACTGAGGTTGACGAACTTCAAACAAGCAAATTTGCCTGCAGTCAAACGGATCGACTGCCCACTCTCTGCTCCTCAAGGGCCTGCATTACTCAGCAAGCTTCAGTCAGCTTACTATGTCTTCGTAGCCTTCATAGGGGCCTTCATAGGGGCCTTCATAGGCTTCAGATAGACACAGAGGGAGGGTCCCCCCACCTCTACTTTACTTAAAGGAAAACTCTACTCAAAAACGAATATATATATATATATATATATATATATATATATATATATATATATATATATATATATATATATATATATATATTATATATGTATATATATATATATATATATATATATATATATGTGTGTATGTATGTATATATACATATATGTATCTATATATGTAGTGTAGTATCACTCAACAGTGGAGTAATGAAAAGGAAAAAAAAAAACAATATTGTTGATGCAGTCTACTGTTGATACAGTCCCATTTTTTTCATTAGTCCACTGTTGATACAGTCCCAAAATGTCATGATGATGTGGCAAGTGACACTTTGCTTCTTGAAAGTCCAATATCTTGAAAACTTGACTGTTGACATGCAAAACATTTTGGGACTGTTGTTTTTGGGTGGATTTTTCCTTTAACCGCACAGGAGGAAGGTCTGAGACACAGAATGTTGGAGAGCAAGGAAAACGTGTGCAGAAAACGTGTAATTACCCGCCTTGGTATACTCTGTAATTACCGTCTGCCACAATGTGTTATATTATAGTGATAGTGCAGTGGTAATTCTTGGTCTCTGGTACCATAGTATTATTGTAATTACTTCGCTGTCTGATGAAAGCCTCGTAACAACATTTCTGCCAATTTATTTTTTGATTTTTTTACATTTATTGAAAGTAAAAACTCCCCTCAATGTACTCTGAACATTTCATGACTCTAGGACCAGGAAAATGTGTGGAAACTAAGCTTTATATCCGTGGCAAATAATTTGAAAGATGCATATCTCCTCCTACATACAGAATTTTTGCGTTAGGCATTTGTTCATGATGATGATCGGGATAATGGTAGTTTTGTGATAAATGCACTGTTTTTTGGGGGGGGAAAAGTATAATAATTCTAAACTAACGATCCCAAATTTGTTTAAACGTTCAAACATCACTCCCATAAATTATACACAATATTATGTTACCCTAATGTGCAATATTAAAGTGGGGCAATTCTTAAGTGTACAGTGCCTTCAGAAAGTTTTCAGACCCCTTGACTTTTTTTCACATTTTGTTACATTACAGCCTTATTCTAAAATTGATTCAGTTGTTTTTTCCCCTCATCAATCTACACACAATACCCCATAATGACAAAGAAAAACAGGTTTTTAGATATTTTGGCGAATTTCTAAAAGATCTGAAATATCAGCATTGATTCTTCTTAGGTATGACACAAAAGCTTGACATATTTTTGTTGTATTTTCAGGTTTCTCCATACATGTTAGATCAGGTTCAAGTCCGGGCTCTGGCTGGGCCACTCAAGGACATTCAGAGACTTGTCCCGAAGTCTCTCCTGCGTTGTCTTGGCTGTGTGCTTAGAGTCGTTGTCCTGTTGGAAGGTGAACCTTCGCCACAGTCTGAGGTCCTGAGCACTCTGGAGCAGATTTTCATCAAGGATCTCTCTGTACTTTGCTCCGTTCGTCTTTCCCTCGATCCTGACTAGTCTCCCAGTCCCTGTTGCTGAAAAACATCCCCACAGCATGACGCTGCCACCACCATGCTTCACCGTAGGGATGGTGCCAGGTTTCCTCCAGATGTGACGCTTGGCATTCAGGCCAAAGAGTTCAATCTTGGTTTCATCAGACCAGATAATCTTTAGATACCTTTTGGCAAACTCCAAGCAGGCTGTGATGTGCCTTTTACTGAGGAGTAGCTTCCGTCTGGCCACTACCATCAAGACCTGATTGGTAGAGTGCTGCAGAGATGGTTGTCCTTCTGGAAGATTCTCCTATCTCCACAGAGGAAATCTAGAGCTCTGTCAGAGTGACCATCAGGTTCTTGGTCACCTCCCTGACCAAGGCCCTTCTCCCCCGATTGCTCAGTTTGGCCAGGCGGCTAGCTCTAGGAAGTGTCTTGGTGGTACCAAACTTCTTCCATTTAAGAATGATGGAGGCCACTGTGTTCTTGGGGACCTTCAATGCTGCAGAAATTTTTTGGTACCCTTCCCCAGATCTGTGCCTTGACACAATGCTGTCTCGGAGCACTACGGTCAATTCCTTCAACCTCGTGGCTTGGTTTTTGCTCTGACATCAACTGTGGGACCTTATATAGACAGGTGTGTGCCTTTCCAAATCATGTCCAATCAATTTAATTTACCACAGCTGGGTTCCAATCAAGTTGAAGAAACACCTCAAGGATAATCAGTGGAAACAGGATGCCACCTGAGCTCAATTTCGAATCTCATAGCAAAGGGTCTGAATATTTATATAAATAAGGTATTTCAGTTATTTTTTTGCAAACATTTTAAAAACATGTTTTCGCTTTGCCATTATGGTGTATTGTGTGTCGATTGCTGTGTATTTTTTAATTTATTTAATCAATGTTAGAATAAGGCTGTAACAAAATGTGAAAAAAGTCAAGCGGTCTGAATACTTTCCAAAGGCACTGTAGATGTATAATCTCTTTGCAAAAATTTAGATGCTGTATTTTAATATGCTCCCTTTCTTGGACATCATGACCTTTAATGTCACCGAGGGGAGATTGTCTATGACTGCTGTATAGATATTATAAACTTTATATTACACACTCAACATAATACGTACTTTGTATGTTACCCATGTCATACACATTGTGCACGTTTCAAATAGCCACATACAGCGCCTTCAGTAAGTATTCAGACCTCTTGACTTATTCCACATTTTGTTGTAACAGCCTGAATTTAAATGGGTTAAATAAATACAAAATCACACCCATCTACACCCAATACCCCATAATGATAAAGTGAAAACATGTTTTTATAAATGTATTGAAAATGAAATAAAGAAATATCTAATTTACATAAGTATTCACACCCCTGAGTCAATACATATTAGAATCACCTTTGTTAGTGATTAAAGCTCAAAGTCGTTCTGGGTGAGACTCAATATTTGCACTTTTTTTCTTCTTCAAATTCTTCAAGCTCTGTCAAATTTGTTGTTGATTATTGCTAGACCACCATTTCAAGTCTTGCCATTTGTTTTTTTAAAAGCCGATTTTAAGTAAAAAAAAAAAAAACTGTAACTAGGCTTTTCAGGAACATTCAATGTTGTCTTGGTAAGCAACTCCAGTGTAGATTTGGCCTTGTGTTTTAGGTTATTGTCCTGCTGAAAGGTGAATTTGTTTCCCAGTGTCTGTTGGAAAGCAGACTGAACCAGGTTTCCTCTAGGATTTTTCCTCTGCTTAGCTCTATTCTGTTTCCCTAGTCCTTGCCAATGACACGCATACCCATAACATGATGCAGCCACTACCATGCTTGAAATATGAAGAATGGTACTGTACTCAGTGATGTGCTTTGTTGGATTTGCCCCAAACATAACACAACATAACATAACACTTTGTATTCAGGACATAAAGTTCATTACTTTGCCACATTGTTTGCAGTTTTACTTTAGTGCCTTATTGCAAACAGGATGCATGTTTTGGATATTTTTATTCTGTATAGTCTTCCTTTTTTTCACTGTCATTTAGGTTAGTATTGTGGAATAACTAAAATGTTGTTGATCCGTCATCAGTGTTCTCCTATCACAGCCATTATACTCTGTAACTGTTTTAAAGTCACCATTGGCCTCATGGTTGAATACTTTCATACTTCAGACATTTCAGCTTTTTATTTTGAATTAACCAGTAAAAATGTATAAACACAATTCCGCTTTTCATTATTGGGAATTGTGTGTAGGCCAGTGACAAATCGCAATTTTAATACATTTTAAATTCAGGATGTAACACAACAGCATATGTGGATAAGTCGAGCGGTGTGAATACTTTATGAAGGCAATGTAAATACACATCAACCTTGAGAATGAGATTAAAAACTTAAGTGGAAATATTTTCGTAAGTAGTGGTAAAAGGCCAAAATTAAATAAAAAATCATGCATTTGAAGTGAACCCTACATTTTCACCAATAGAATCAAACAATTTCACTTCCAACCAGCCATGAAAAGTGCATGAAAATACCCAGCACAGTACATCACATATGTATGTGGGTTAATCATATATGTCATCCTTGGACTACTGCACTGTAGGTTTCCATCTACAGTATAGCTATATGACTAGAACGGGGGACTGACACACGGCCGCGTCGACGGCTCCTAATTTCATTCTGTCAACACCAATTTAGCCTTGCTATTCCCCACCCTCGCTCCGCTCCCTTCAATCACCGCCTTTATCAAACGCAGTTAGCTGCGGCACAGTTTGTCAATTGAGCCATGCAACACAGTCATATAAAGCCTAATGTAAGACGATGGCGCTTATTGTTGTCTGCCTCCGTCTGACAGGCACTAGCTCATTTCTAATGGAGGTTGGTCTGGGAGAAGGCAGGCGTGCTGGCCATGTGTTCCTGTCCTTTTGCCTCGAAGCAATTTGTTGGAAAATCGTGACAGCTGCAGTTATCCAGGACGTTGACACGAGGAACGAGTGACTGCGCCAGGTCACAGACTGAGAGGCTGTAGCAGAATAGCGGTGGTGGCGTCTGTCATGAGGACCTGTTTCATCCTCCCCTCCTCGTCTCTCATCCTTGTCGTTGTTTCGCTCGCTGAGGCACACACCCAAATCAGTAATTAATCACCAAGGCTGTTACACTGCAGTAAACTGGGTGTCAGGGAATAGAAGGGGGCCTGACAGTTGTGACACGCAGGCTGTTGAGAAACTGCTTTGTGTTGAGGAGGCTGAGAGAAGCTGAAAGCTAGCTTCTGGTAATGAATGTGCCACTAGTCACGTCTGATTTCAGGTAATCTTTGACCCTGGCTGGGTGACTGGCACGCTTGATTAGAGTGTCTGAGGAAGTGTAACCATTAACGTGTGACCTTTCTGATTCCTCCAAAAGTGATTTAAACATGAGAGCACCCGGCTGCGTGCACACACACACACACACACACACACACACACACACACACACACACACACACAAGGGCGCACACACACAAGGGCGCACAGTGACACAGGGTGGTTATGTGTCTGCAGCTCATTTCAGACAGCCACCACCCAGCTCACTCAATTTTAACTATGCAGTTAACTATGCGAGCACCACACGCGCGCACACACACAGCAGGAGGCCTCCTAAGGAAAGTGACATCTACATCAACTCAAAGTCCAGGAAATGAGAGTGAAAGTAGTAATCTTCTGCTTGTTTTGGTAATGGTAGATTGTAGCCGGCTGAATATACAGTATGTGGATGGTTTCCTCTTGACTGTGGCTTAGTAATTAAAGCTCAGATCTAATATTTTCATTAGTTTAGTTTGTATATTTCTTTCTGTATCTATTCATGTATTTGTATCTATATTTCTAATATGATTGCAAAGGGATAGAATGTTAACAACAACATCAGATCAGGAACCACTGACATTGGTGCCAGTGGTTGTTAAAGGTGTTTGGTATGGCTGCTCCTCTGTGCCTTAGAGACTCTTGTTTGGATTTTAATTGGATTGCAGTGCAGGTACACTTTGTATGGATCGTTGTGTGTGTTTTCTGTGACTTCTCTTAAGAAGACGCGCGTCCCTGCAGGCTTTAATGATGTTTGCTGAATGAAAACCTCTTTAAATCTCTCCATTCACATGCTCATTAAAAAATTGCCTCTTACAATAACCCCCCCTCTTGCCCTAACCCCGGTTGTCTGGCTGCCTGGCTTTCTGGATGAGATGCATGTCAAGACTCAAGAGTCTTCAGGTTAGTGTGGGCCCTAGCGTGAAAGAAAAAAAAAAAAAACAGGTTGTTTTGTTCCGCCTCTCAAATGTCACATAAATGTTAATTAAATGTTAATCAAACATCATACACATAGTAATGTCATCAGGATTTTGAAAGGATGTATTTAGCTTATTCGGCTGATACTGGAGGTAATTTCTCCCTGGGGTTTTATCTCCACGCGGAGGGAAGCGGCTGGAAGAGAACAGCAGAGACCACGATGCTGGAGACACAATGCTTGGCCTAATTAAAATGAATGTCAGCTTTCCCCACTGAGAAGTGCATCAATCTCCCCTGATGGGCCCGGAGTGAGTCTTACCCTGTGAGAGCGTGCCAGCGAAGCCATCCTTTTCCAGACGGGTACATGCCGCCTTGGCAATGAGTGAGAGGGGACCGATGTTTGTGTGCCTAATGGACGCCATGTGGCCGGGCCCTAGTTCTGAAGCCTGCTGCCAGTGTAGAAAAGCTATGCCCTGGCTGGCCCATTTGCTTACTCCACATGGAAGGCGTCAGAATTGCTAACTGCCCTGTGGAGACGTTCACTGCCTATCACGACTGACAATGAACCCGGGGAGAACAAACATTGTCCACATGCAAGTTTGTTTCAAGATTTTATTGTATTGTGCACTATTACATTGAAATGCATTTCTGTAATACCCTTTCCCAACAATGCAGTAGTACCATAATATATACACTACCGTTCAAAAGTTTGGGGTCACTTAGAAATGTCTTGTTTTTGAAAGAAAAATATTTTTTTTGTCCATTAAAATAACATCAAATTGATCAGAAATACAGTGTAGACGTTGTAAATGACTATTGTAGCTGGAAACAGCAGATTTTTTAAAAATGGAATATCTACATAGGTGTACAGAGGCCCATTATCAGCAACGATCACTCCTGTGTTCCAATGGCACGTTGTGTTAGCTAATCCAAGTTTATCATTTTAAATAGCTAATTGATCATTAGAAAACCCTTTTGCAATTATGTTAGCACAGCTGAAAACTGTTGTCCGAATTAAAGAAGCAATAAAACTGTCCTCCTTTAGACTAGTTGAGTATCTTTCTTCTGAAAGTCCTTTCTTCTGAAACTCGTCAGTCTATTCTTGTTCTGAGAAATTAAGGCTATTCCATGCGAGAAATTGCTAAGAAACTGAAGATCTCGTACAACGCTGTGTACTACTCCCGTCATAGAACAGAGCAAACTGGCTCTAACCAGAATAGAAAGAGGAGTGGGAGCAAGAGGACAAGTACATTAGTGTCTAGTTTGAGAAACAGACGCCTCACAACTGGCAGCTTCATTAAATAGTACCCGCAAAACACCAGTCTCAACGTCAACAGTGAAGAGGCGACTCGGGGATGCTGGCCTTCTAGGCAGAGATGCAAAGAAAAAGCCATATCTCAGACTGGCCAATAAAAATAAAAGATTAAGATGGGCAAAAGAACACAGACACTGGACAGAGGAACTCTGCCTAGAAGGCCAGCATCCCGGAGTCGTCTCTTCACTGCTGACATTGAGACTGGTGTTTTGCGGGTTGATTTTATTAGCACTCTCAGCGCCCTCTTGATTTTAGTGCTACAGGGCGGTAGTCATTGTGGCAGGTAGCCTTATAGTTCTTGGTGAGCTTTAGACGTGGGGATAACGGACTGTGACAAGAGGTTGCCTGCCAATGAATATGCCTGTCGCGGCGTTACGAGTGTTGACCTGATTTAAAAACCTTACTCATGGCCTCTGAGAGCGAGATCACTCAGTCCCCTGGGTCAGCGTTGTGGTGTGCAAGTGTTACTCGTTTCTGTATATCTTATCAAATCAAATTGTATTGGTCACATACAGATAGTTAGCAGATGTTAATGCGAGTGTAGCGAAATACTTGTGCTTCTAGTTCCGACCATGCAGTAATATCTAACAAGTAATCGACTACCTTATACACACAAGTGTAAAGGAATGAATAATATGTACATAAAAATATATGGATGCGCAATGGCCGAACGGCATAGGCAAGATGCAGTAGATGGTATAGAGTACTGTATATACATATGAGATGAGTAATGTAGGGTATGTAAACATGATATAAAGTAGCATTGTTTTAAGTGACTAGTGATAGATTTATTTCATCCAATTTTTTATTATTAAAGTGGCTAGAGATTTGAGTCAGTATGTTGGCAGCAGCCACTCAATGTTAGTGATGGCTGTTTAACAGTCTGGCCTTGAGATAGAAGCTGTTTTTCAGTCTCTCGGTCCAAGATTTGATGCACCTGTACTGGCCTCGCCTTCTGGATGATAGCAGGGTGAACAGGCAGTGGCTCGGGTGGTTGTTGTCCTTGATGATCTTTTTGGCCTTCCTGTGACATCGGGTGGTGTAGGTGTCTTGGAGGGCAGGTAGTTTGCCCCCGGTGATGTGTTGTGCAGACCTTACTACCCTCTGGAGAGCCTTGCGGTTGTGGGCGGAGCAGTTGCCGTACCAGGCGGTGATACAGCCCGACAGGATGCTCTCAATTGTGCATCTGTAAACATTTGAGTGTTTTTGGTGACAAGCCAAATTTCTTCATCCTCCTGAGGTTGAAGAGGCGCTGTTAAGCCTTCTTCACCACGCTGTCTGTGTGGGTGGACCATTTCAGTTTGTCCGTGATGTGTACGCCGAGGAACTTAAAACTTTCCACCTTCTCCACTACTGTCCCGTCGATGTGGATAGGGAGGTGCTCTCTCTGCTGTTTCCTGAAGTCCACGATCATCTCCTTTGTTTTGTTGACGTTAAGTGTGAGGTTATTTTCCTGACACCACACTCTGAGGCCCCTCACCTCCTCCCTGTAGGCTGTCTCATCGTTGTTGGTAATCAAGCCTACCACTGTAGTGTCGTCTGCATACTTGATGATTGAGTTGGAGGCATGCATGGCCACGCAGTCATGGGTGAACAGGGAGTACAGGAGAGGGCTGAGAACGCACCCTTGTGGGGCCCCAGTGTTGAGGATCAGCGGGGTGGAGATGTTGTTTCCTACCCTCACCACCTGGGGGTGGCCCGTCAGAAAGTCCAGGACCCAGTTGCGCAGGGCGGGGTCGAGAGGTCTCGAGCTTAATGACGAGTTTGGAGGGTACTATGGTGTTACATGCTGAGCTGTAGTCGATGAACAGCATTCTTACATAGGTATTCCTTTTGTCCAAATGGGTTAGGGCATACAGTGGGTTAGGGTTATACAGATGGGTTAGGGTTATACAGTGCATTCGGAAAGTATTCAGAGCCCTTGACTTTTTCCAGCCTATTCTAAGGTGGATAAAATAAAATGCTCAACAATCTACACACAATACCACATAATGACAAAGCGAAAACAGGTTTGTAGAAATTGTTACACATTTACTAAATATAAAAAACAGATACTTATAAGTATTCAGTCCCTTTGCTATGAGACTCGAAATTGAGCTCAGGCGCATCCTGTTTCCATTGATCATCCTTGAGATGTTTCTACAACTTGATTGGTGTCCACCTGTGGTAAATTAAATTGATTGGACATGATTTGGAAAGGCACACACTTGTATATATAAGGTCCAACAGTTGACAGTGCATGTCAGAGCAAAAACCAAGCCATGAGGTCAAATGAATTGTCTGTAGAGCTTGGAGACAGGATTGTGTAGAGGCACAGATCTGGGGAAGGTTACCAAAAAATGTATGCGTCATTGAAGGTCCCCAAGAACAAATTAATTCTTAAATGGAAGTAGTTTGGAACCACCAAGACTCTTCCTAGAGCTGGCCGCCCAGCCACACTGAGCTATCGAGGGAGCAGGACCTTGGTCAGGGAGGTGACCAAGAACCCGATGGTCACTGTGACAGTGCTCCAGAGTTCCTCTGTGGAGATGGGAGAACCTTCCAGAAGGACTTCATCTCTGCAGTACGCCACCAATCAGGCCTTTATGGTAGAGTGGCCACAGGGAAGTCACTCCTCGATAAAAGGCACAGGACAACCTGCTTGGAGTTTGCCAAAAGGCACCTAAAGACTCTCAGACCATGAGAAACAAGATTCTCTGGTCTGATGAAACCAATATTGAACTTTTGGCCTGAATGCCAAGCGTCATTTCTGGAGGAAACCTGGTACCATCCCTATGGTGAAGCATGGTGGTGGCAGCATCATGCTGTGTGGATGTTTTTCAGCTGCAGGGAATGGGAGACTAGTCAGGATCAAGGGAAAGCTGAACAGATCAAAGTACAGAGAGATCCTTGTTGAAAACCTGCTCAGGATCTCAGACTGGGGTGAAGGTTCACCTTCCAATAGGTTAACGACCCTAAGCACACAGCCAAGACAACACAGGAGTGGCTTTGGGATTTCATTGAATGGCCCAGTCAGAGCCCGGACTTGAACCCGATCAAACATCTCTGGAGAGATCTGAAAATAGCTGTGTAGCAACGCTCCCCATCCAACCTGACAGAGCTTGAGAGGATCTGCAGAGAAGAATGGGAGAAACTCCCTAAATACAGGTGTGCCAAGCTTGTAGTGTCATACCCAAGAAGACTCAAGGCTGTAATTGCTGCCAAAGGTGCTTCAAGAAAGTACTGAGTAAAGAGTCTGAATATTTATTTAAATGTTATATTTTGCAAAAATGTCTAACAAGCTGTTTTTGCTAAGTCATTATGAGGTATTATGTGTCGATTTGATGAGGGGGAAAAAACAATTTAATACATTTCAGAATAAGGCTGTACCATAACAAAATGTGGAAAAATTTGAAGGGTTCTGTACAGTCGTGGCCAAACGTTTTGAGAATGACACAAATATTAATTTCCACAAAGTTTGCTGCTTCAGTTTCTTTAGATATTTTTGTCAGATGTTACTATGTAATACTGAAGTATAATTACAAGCATTTCGTAAGTGTCAAAGGCTTTTTTTGACAATTACATGAAGTTGATGCAAGAGTCAATATTTGCAGTGTTGACCCTTCTTTTTCAAGACCTCTGCAATCCGCCCTGGCATGCTGTCAATTAACTTCTGGGCCACATTCTGACTTATGGCAGCCCATTCTTGCATAATCAATGCTTGGAGTTTGTCAGAATTTGTGGGTTTTTGTTTGTCCACCCGCCTCTTGAGGATTGACCACAAGTTCTCAATGGGATTAAGGTCTGGGAAGTTTCCTGGCTATGGACCCAAAATATCGGTGTTTTGTTCCCCGAGCCACCTAGTTATCACTTTTGCCTTATGGCAAGGGGCTCCATCATGCTGGAAAAGGCATTGTTCGTCACCAAACTGTTCCTGGATGGTTGGGAGAAGTTGTGTTGGTACCATTCTTTATTCATGGCTGTGTTCTTAGGCAAAATTGTGAGTGAGCCCACTCCCTTGGCTGAGAAGCAACCCCACACATGAATGGTCTCAGGATGCTTTACTCTTGGCATGACACAGGACTTATGGTAGCGGTCACCTTGTCTTCTCCGGACAAGCTTTTTTCCAGATGCCCAAACAATCGGAAAGGGGATTCATCAGAGAAAATTACTTTACCCCAGTCCTCAGCAGTCCAATCCCTGTACCTTTTGCAGAATATCAGTCTGTCCCTGATGTTTTTCCTGGAGAGAAGTGGCTTCTTTGCTTCCCTTCTTGACACCAGGCCATCCTCCAAAAGTCTTCGCCTCACTATGCATGCAGATGCACTCACACCTGCCTGCTGCCATTCCTGAGCAAGCTCTGTACTGCTGGTGCTCTGATCCCGCAGCTGAATTAACTTTAGGAGACGGTCCTGGCGCTTGCTGGACTTTCTTGGGCGCCCTGAAGCCTTCTTCACAACAGTTGAACCACTCTCCTTGAAGTTCTTGATGATCCGATAAATGGTTGATTTAGGTGCAGTCTTACTGGCAGCAATATCCTTGCCTGTGAAGCCCTTTTTGTGCAAAGCAATGATGACGGCACGTGTTTCCTTGCAGGTAACCATGGTTGACAGAGGAAGAACAATGATTCCAAGCACTACCCTCCTTTTGAAGCTTCCAGTCTGTTATTCAAACTCAATCAGCATGACAGAGTGATCTCCAGCCTTGTCCTCGTCAACACTCACATCTGTGTTAACGAGAGAATCACTGACATGATGTCAGCTGGTCCTTTTGTGGCAGGGCTGAAATGCAGTGGAAATGTTTTTTGGGGATTCAGTTCATTTGCATGGCAAAGAGGGCCTTTGCAATTAATTGCAATTCATCTGATTACTCTTCATAACAATCTGGAGTATATGCAAATTGCCATCATACAAACTGAGGCAGCAGACTATTGGCCACGACCGTATACTTTCCGAATACACTGTATAGACACACCCTATGTGTTTTAATGAAATTAACTATATGCATTGCGCTAGTCTGACACTAAGCTTACTTTTTAATAAAATAAGACAAATGGTTTGAGGGCGCCATATATCTAGATGATAAACACCTTAACCTGACCCAACTATTCCGCTTCTGCTGGCTTTTCAGATTCTGCCATTACTCCTGAAGTTCCCGTTAATAGGCTACACTAGTAGTCGGCAACCTTTCTCAGGTGGAATGCCAATTTATCTTACCATTTCTACCGTTCTGCTAACCAGTTATGGTTTTCATATGCAAATTTCCGTGAAATAGTTTCATTTAATTTATAATAACATCTTCTTATCTCAACATCATTGTCATGTAGTTAATACAAATTATATCCAAACTTAAATGAAAATGATTCAGACCTAAAAAGTAACTAATATTGCCATTACCAAGTATGTAAGAATAGCCTACATAAAGCCAACAAATAAAAACAAGGGTTTGGGTTTACAGTAGTTGATGGAACAGTACAGTTAATGGAATGGATACGCTCCAGTACTTTGCTACAGTACACGTGTACCCTTATACAATTACAGACTGTTTTTTGTACCTTTTACATAATCCTTTGCTGGTTTTTCAGTTTGATTTGAAGTGCAGAAAGGGCCAGAGGTAGTTATAATTACTTTTTCTCACATACTTGACAATTCTACCCTCCGAAAGACATCTTATTCAGTCAGATGCTGGGCTAAATGAAAAGTTAGATTGTGCCCACTGACTGCTTTGAAGGGACGTGGTTGATATACTAATATTTGCTTTGGCTCAGAAGAGGTGATCCCCTTCTTTATGCTAGGCAAAGCCTTCATCCCCGTTATTAAATTCCTGTGTTGCTTTTGGATGTTTGTGTTCTTTGCACTTATGTTCACTTCACAAGGTAGACAGATGAATATGACTACATGCATGTTCACTCCACAGGCCTGCACTGGAATCCCCAGAAAATAACAATGACTGTCTATTCCACAATAAATTGGTTTCAGCAAAAGTCCCAGCTCTCATGAACTCTCCTTGAGGATTCTGCAATCAGCGACGGCTGAATCTGACACCCGACTCAACTCTTCTAAGCATTATTTGGTCTTGGTGGGGCTGAGTTGAAAAGAACACAGAATCTGAGTGACTGAGTCTTCTAGCAGATGGATGAAAATGTTAAGTTAATGATCTCGGTGCATGTTTCTTCACTTTCTGCAGGGCTGCTCATTGTGGAGAATAAGTAGTGGAAAGCTCTGGGCCGCTTCCTGTCACAGGGTTTTGGCTGAAATAATGACTCCAACCGCCCAGCAGACTGCACTAATAGTAATAACTGTCAGACTCAGTCTCCCATCAATGCTCTTTCCTCTAATTTAGGAATAATTCCCAATCTCCCATTGCTTGCGAAAAAGCCTGAGTCGTTGAAAGTCGGGCTACTTTTTGGGAATCTCAAAGGCTGTATACATTAATGTATAATTGTTTTTATATTTCTATAGATTTGACTGCTTAACATGCTGACCCCACCACTCGTTGAGTGTGTGAGCGTTGCAAAATACATTTACACATACTGTACATGTTATTCAACAATTCTACAAAGATCCAAAGTGCATTTCAGGTAAAATAACAACCCAATGTTTATATCCCAGGACAAATGAGCTAGCAACAGCAAGCTAGCTAGCTACATGTCCATGATTGTTTCATGTGTTTTCGACTTGTCCCCAAATTAATATTGTTGGTTAGAGGTTGTTTTGATATTTAACCTGTGCGTCTCAATCACTTCTGGAGTGGATGTACAAAATCAACATGCGCGTGATGGTGGACTCACCCACGTGGCCGGTCTAGTCACCATGTGCTTAACTCAGGCAAAGTTAATAAATTAACCTTTGTATTAGAGATGCCCTGAATTGGTCACTGTCTGTAATTTAGGTTGTTTCTTTTTCAAAGTTTGAAGATTTCGTGGCCCCAGGTTACAGACATGAGATCTATATTTTCCCCCAATTTCACATTTGACAATGAAATACTTGTTTTGTCTGCGAATGCCAAAACATTGCATTTTACTTGACTAAACACTCTTGATGGATTCTCCTCCCAGAAAAATTCTTTGCCATTTTCAGCAATGAGGCCTATGTGTGCAGTGACATCGCTTGCTATTATTGTTCTCTGTATAACTTTCTGAAAAAGTTTCCCTCTCGCTCGTCTTTGCCTCAGGCGACCCTTTCTCTTTTTCTCTCTCATCTCCACTGTTGTTGCATTACCATATGCGTGTTTGCTTCCAAAATGCAATTTAATGACACTTTTAAAAAAAAATACACCCAATTTCTTGACTATATATTTTCAAAATATCTGAAAGGATTTCTTGACCCTAGTTTCTGAAAGGATTGTTTTTCAAACCAATTACTGTCACAACATTTACACATTTACATAGCTAAAGGCAAGCTTTTTTTTTATTAGTTCATCTGAATATGGTAGTAGAGGGCATAGACCAACATTCAGTATTATCACCCTGGAATCTGATGGCATTGTTACAACATCGCTCTGTTGCCACGACAGGTCATTCATTGTATTGTAGCTGAACATGACTCGCTGAGTAAGATTACAGAATGAGTCAGTGCCCCTGATCTTGGAGGTGTCACCTACTCATTTGCACTGTCGATCCAAGGAGGAGGGCTTGAGCTTACTAAGACCAACGGCCAAATGTCCCCCCTCAAGCCATCACAATTAAACCGCCTACATCCACTCCTTGGCATAATGTTGAGCTCCCACTACTAGATGATTGCAATATTCACTCAGTGAGAGAACACAATCCTTCAGCTTACTTCTGCCATTGAACGATATTGACTGTCTGTATACAGTATGTTCGTGTTAAAAGATTAGCCGCATAATAAATGTTGCATTTCCCCCCCAGCTTCAGCCGTACAGTACCTATTTATAATATCCCTGTTTGTTTGTTTACTCAGATGATGATTGAAGAGCCGTATTGAGAATCTCCACAAGATGCTTTTGTCTGCCCAGTTGAGTTGCTGCTCTATGCAGTTTATGTGTAGATCACACCACTTTGATGCCTATACGGAGTGCTCTTTCAAACCTCACACAGAAATTTGTGTTAGGGAGTTAACTGTCCCCCGAATGGGTTCTTTTTGTTCCATTGCTTGTATACCAACCATGGGCTGTGTTTGATGGTGGTAAACTGTGTAATAAAGGTTTCTTGGAATTTATCTTGTAGAAAGAACCCTCTCTGTGCCAGTTAATAAGAGTGTTTGGGTTCATGTTGATGCTATCGTGGCAGTTCTGAATTCTAAAGGCTGTGCTGAAGAGCTATCTATGCAGAAACATGCCCAGTTTCAAAGGGTTGTTCGCCTCCAGCTCATGTGGATATAACATGCCTGTCTTTAATATGCACTAACAGTAATTTAGTCAAGTTTGAGCAGTTTTCTACAGTTGGAAGACTTTGGAAGTTTGATAAGAGGCGAATGCTGGGCAGATAAGAGCATTCTCTGCACTGTAGAAGACGCCTGTGATTGGTGCTTTGTTTCCCCTCACATTTGCTCCTCAGATATCCAACCAGCATTTCTTCCCACAGGTCAAATCCAAACCGAGAATATTCATTAAACATTACAGAACAAAGTGTTAGACCATGTGCTAGACACGACAGTCTGCTCTGAACGAGAGCTCAAAAGAGAGGGTGTTGAAAACACATTAGATAAATTGCCTCATATTTTTTACTGGCTACTTCCACCACACAATAAACTTATCTCTCCCTAGTTAAATAATTTTTACATAATCATCACTTTCAAAATGGACTCGCTTGAATTAATGTTTCTTATGAAACATCTTATTAATTCGACCTCGTGAAATGGAAAAACAGGCAGTGCCTCCTGGGAATATATATGGCTATCTGTTTTACAGCCCCCATTTTCAAGTTTAAATTCAATGAAGTAGCAGTTAATGTCTGCACTTGCGGGGGGAAGACAGTGCAATCGGAAAGTATTCAGACCCCTTCACTTTTTCCACGTTTTGTTATGTTAGAATTATTCTAAAACGGATTAAATAGTTTTCCCCCCTCATCAATCTACACACAATACCCCATAATGACAAAGCAAAAACAGGTTTTTGGAAATGTTTCCAAATATACTAAAAATAAAAACTGAAATATTACATTTACATAATTATTCAGACCCTTTACTCAGTACTTTGTTGAAGCACCTTTTGGCAGCGATTACATCCTCAAGTCTTCTTGGGTATGATGTTACAAGCTTGGCACAGCTGTATTTGTGGAGTTTCTCCCATTCTTCTCTGCAGATCCTCTCATGCTCTGCCAGGTTGAAATGGGGAGCATCGCTGCAAAGCTATTTTCAGGTCTCTAGAGATGTTCCACAGAGGAACTCTGGAGCTCTGTCAGAGTGACCACCTGGTTCTTGGTCACCTCCCTGACCAAGGCCCTTCTCCCCTGATTGATCAGTTTGGCCAGCAGCCAGTTCTAGGAAGAGTCTTGGTTGTTCCAAACTTATTCCATTTAAGAATGATGGAGTGTAGCCACTGTGTTCTTGGGGATCTTCAATGCTGCAGAAATGTTTTGGTAATCTTCCCCAGATCTGTGCCTCGACACATTCCTGTCTCGGAGCTCTACGGACAGTTAATTCGACTTTATGGCTTGGTTTTTGCTCTGACATGCACTGTCAACTGTGGGACCTTTTATATAGACCGGTGTGTGCCTTTCCAAATCATGCCACAGGTGGACTCCAGTAAAGTTGTAGAAACATCTCAAGGATGATCAATGGAAACAGAATGCACCTGAGCTCAATTTTGAGTCGTAGCAAAGGGTCTGAATACTTATCTAAATAAGGAATTTATTTTTTAATTTTATTTATTTATTTGCAAACATTTCTCAACCTATTTTTTGCTTGGTCATTGAGGTATTGTGTGTAGATTGATAAGTACATTTTTTTTTTATTTAATCCATTTTAGAAATAAAGCTGTAACGTAACAAAATGTGGAAAGGGTATGAATACTTTCCGAATGCACTTTATGACATGAAAAAGTTTTTGCCCCTTTATGATTTTCAAAATGTTTGCATATTTTTGATTCTGAATGATATCAGATCTTCAACCAAAACCTAATATTAGATAAAGGGAATCTGATTTTACAAATAACAACAACAAAAAATATTAAATTAACAAAGTTATGCAACACCCAATTCCACTGGGTGAAAAAGTAATTGCCCCCTTACACTAAGTATTGACTGCAACCAAATGCTTCCTGTAGTTGTTGATCAGTCTCTCACATCGCTGTGGAGGAATTTTGGCCCACCCTTGCATGCAGAACTGCTTTAACTCAGTTAGGATTAGGTCTGGACTTTGACTAGGCTATTCCAAAACTTAAAATGTGTTGTTTTTTAGCCATTTTCATGTAGACTTGATTGTGTATTTTGTATTATTGTCTTGCTGTATGACCCAGCTGCGCTTCAGCTCACAAACGGATGGCCTGACATTCTTCTGTAGAATTCTCTGATAGAGAGCAGAATTAAATATTCATTCTGTTAACCTCTCTGGGAAATGTGGGACACACTATTCAACAGCCAGTGAAGTAGCAGGGCGCCAAATTCAAAACAACAAAAATCTTATAATTCAAATTTCTCAAACATACACCATTTTAAAGATGAACTTCTCGTTAATCCAATCACATTGTCCGATTTCAAAAAGGCTTTACGGCGAAAGCATAGCATTAGATTATGTTAGGACAGCGCCGAGACAAGAAAACCACACAGCCATTTTCCAAGCAAGGAGAGGCATCACAAAAACCAGAAATACAGCTAAAAAGAATCACTAACCTTTGATCTGTGTCAGATTTCAGAAAAACTTTACAGCGAAAGCACACTTTGCAATAATCTGAGTACAGCGTTCAGACACGAAACCAAACCCACCATTTTGTGGAGTCAACAAGACTCAGAAATAATATTATAAATATTCACTTACCTTTGATGATCTTCATCGGGAATGCACTCCCAGAAATCCCAGTTCCCCAATAAATGTTCATTTGTTTTGATAAAGTCCATATATTTTTTTTGGTTCGCGCGTTCGGTAGAGTACTCCAAATGCACTGGTCTCGCGCAGTTAAGTTCAGACAAAAAGTGAAAAAAGTTATATTACAGATGATGTATAGAATGTCAAATGATGTATAGAATCAATCTTTAGGATGTTTTTATCATAAATCTTCCATAATATTCCAACCGGACGATTCCTTTGTCTTCAAAAAAGAAAAGGAACAGAGCTAACTCTCACGGGAGCACACGCCACTGAGCTCTTGTCATTTTCTCACTCATCTACTTCCAGGAGCTCTTTCTCTCCCTATTCACAGTAGAAGCATGAAACAACATTCTAAAGACTGTTGACATCTAGTGGAAGCCTTAGGAAGTGCAAAATGACCCTAAGTCACTGTATACTTGATAGGGAATCACTTGAAAAACTACAAACCTCAGATTTCCACACTTCCTGGTTGGATTTTTCTCAGGTTTTTGCCTGCCATATGAGTTCTGTTATACTCCCAGACATCAACAGTTTTAGAAACGTCAGAGTGTTTTCTATCCAAATCTACTAATAATATGCATATCCTACCTTCTGGGCCCGAGTAGCAGGCAGTTTATTTTGGGCACGTCATTCATCTGAATTTCCGAATACTGCCCCCTGTCACTAAAAAGTTAAGGCAAGTTGTCCAGGTCCTGAGGCAGCAAAGCATCCCAAAAACATCATTTTCGCCAGGCATAATGGGACCCATGTCATCCAAAAAGTTATGCTTTTGATGTATCTGTCCATAGACCATTCTTCCAAGAGTCTTGATCATCCAGTTGCTTTCAGGTGCTTTTTGGTCAACTTTTTGCATGATACTGTATGGGTCCCATTAAAAGCCACTGCACCTCCATCTTGACACTCCCCCACCATTGTAACATTTTTAGGGAACCTATAGAAATGCATTTATTAATGTCTACATTTGTTTTTGCCACATTTATTCTATTACAGACACCTTAATGAATAATTTTTAATTATATTGTGTGCTAAACTTTTTTTTTTAATTCAGATATATAAACAATTTCCTTTAAGTGTAGTTCTAATGTTATTGTCCCCACTTGAAACGTTTCATTGAAATACTGTAGAATTCCATTCATTCTTATGAAAGGCCTGCTTCTTCTGTGGAGTGCCAATAGAGAGCAATAGTAACAGCGTCTTTTTGTAGGCACTAACTCCGCAATGGCTTGTTGACCAAAGCCTATGGGGAAATTAATGGAGTTTTTGTAGTGTTATTGGATCAAAGCCCAAAATAATGTATCCTAAGCCTGTGTTAACCTCAGACATTATTTTCGGCGTTTATCCCAAAACCCTATTCTTTCCCAATTCATTTTCCACATTGGAATTGCTGAACGAATCTGATGTAACTCATTTCCGTTTTTTAAGACTACAAGCTGGCGAGCTCTGTATGGTGGACCGGTGGCTTCAAAGCCTCTCACTGGCCAATACATAGCATCAGCAATCCAGGGTTTATTTATGCTGTATATATAATTGGTCAGGATGCAACCTTGAGGGGCTTTATTCATCAGTTGTTGTTCGGAACACATTCAGAATGATTTTATTTCTCTAGAATACTATATCTGACGTGGCCTTGGCACATGCAGGATTTCTTATGTGTTTCGTCCTCCCTACCTGTGATTGATTACTTTGGTCTGAGGCTGACCGGCTTATTAATCGATTCTGCGAAACTGCTTGCGGGAATTAAATTTTTTCCATGAATGGCTGTCTTCAGAGTGAAGTAGAGGCGCCACGGGACTCATTGTAAATCATGTTTAAGAACAACAAATCTGTCCCTAAAGTGCACGTGTGACTGTTCTCAGGTGATGGGGGGAGATGTATCACTTGTATTAAGTCCTACTGTAGAACGGGGCTAGCTAGGAAGTGTGCGTGCGTGCGTGTGTTCGTTCAAACATAGAAGGCTTATGATATTTGAGGAGCTGTGCAATATCAGTAATTAATATGACGCAAATATCAATGAATACTACAAGTGCTGTACATCACAACATGAACATTAAAGGGATACTTCAGGATTTTGGCAAAGAATCCCTTTATCTACTTCCCCAGAGTCCGATGAACTCGTGGATACCATATTTATGTCTCTGGTGCAGTTTGAAGGAAGTTGCTAACTAGCATTAGCGCAATGACTAGATGTCTATTGTAACTGCTAGCATGCTAGTAGATACCACAGACTTCCAGTAATTGTGCTAGTGTTAGTTAGCATTGGCTTGTAAAACGACCTCTAACTTCCTTCATACTGGATGCAGAGATATACAACTTGTATCCATGAGTTAATCTGACTCTTTGGAAGTAGATAATTGGCTTAATTGCCGAAATCCTGAAGTATCCCTTTAAATGGTATATATTGTTTTCTACAAAGTCCTCTTCAGTTTACCTTCAAAGATTTTTTCCCCTTTCAGTTTACTTGCTAAGCCACCCTCTTCATTTGAAACACCAAAACTATCCCTGAATTCGATTCAGGTGGTTAACAAAGTAAACAAGCGAAATCCCAGGAGATTGACATCTAATTGTACCTACACACTGAAGAAGGCTGTAAATCTGAAAATGATGCAGTAAAATATAGCATAATGAAGTAAGTTTTATGCAACATATTTTTGAGTGCGAACCCATTACACCTCTGTGTTTGTCTAGTTTTCCTTCCCAGTTACAGAACCCCTGATCATGACCACATTGCCCATACTATGGCCTATAGACCAATGTCCTATAGACTGGACATGCTTTAGTAACATTCCTCTGGGACTCCAGCAAGGTTATTATAGTAAAGTAAAACTGAAACTAAAATGGGAAAACAATTTAGTAAACTGAAATAAAATAATTAAGAAAATCATTTGAAAAAACGAAAACAATACTGAAACTATATTTGACTGCAAAACTAACTAAAATAAAAAGTCATTGTTTAGTTTTAGTGTTTTTTTCCTTATAAACTTCAAAATCAAAGGGGGTTTTCAATCTTATTTTTCATGGAGTTTTCAAGCTTCTGAATCTTGCGGGTAAATGCTGCCAGCATTTGCCGACATTTCAAAAAGGCTAGCTTGTGCATCACTATAGCTATCAGTAGAGCTAGTGATAGCTCTAACAGGGAAGAAATCAGAGGGCGTGCTTGAGTGTGAACCATAGGTGTGAACAATGGTGGCAGCAAAAAGTAAAGCTGGAAAGGACAAAAGCAAATGTGTTGTAGAACTGGGAAAAGCCAACCAAAGTTCAGCTGAACAGCGCCCACAAAGAAATGCAAACAATTTCAGGATAAAGACAAGGTGAGACAGCCACCAGCTCTTAGTAGCTGCACATCAACTGTAACGTTAGGATAACCCACTTTAGCCATTTGCCTGAAAAGAGCAGAAACATGGCAACCTAATTCAAATTAGTTTAAAAAAAATAGAAGAAGCACTGGTTAATTTATTCATCCAGTCTGGCAAGTCCACAAGACTGTGCTATTAGCCAGCCTTCAGAAAATTCAACCAAACACTTGATCCCAAATGTAATACTTCTGGCACTTCTGTGTGTATTTCAACCTACAAGAGAAGGTCTTACTCGTCGTAACTGACAACTGGGCATCATAGTCAAGTCTCATTAAGATTGATTTATAATTTAAACAACCAAAGCTATGACCTGACCCATCACCCTGTGTATTACGGCCCCCCGGTGGGAAAATGTGATATCCCCCAAAACACAAACTCTAGGCCTACAACACATAAATGGCTCCTAGCCTACCTACTTTCTTTCCCTAACACTAAAACTGAAACTAAATAATATAATAAATTATAAAACTCAAACTAAAACAAAAGTAGTAAATCAAGAATGAACTAACTGAAACTAAACTAGAAATAAAAAAAACGAATAGAAAATGACAACTATAATAACCTTGGACTCCAGTCTTGGCTGAAGTGAAAGGACAATGCTCTCAAATTGGAATTGCTGGACCACTATTGTCTTTCCTCAGCCATTTAATTTTCGTCTCCTTCAATCATGATACAATATTTGCGGGGAAAGCTATTGGAGCAAATGGAACTTTTTTCGACTGTCGAGAAGACCGTTGACTGATAAGGACCTCTGATGGTATTTTGACTTCGAAACCATTTCCGCTGCTCCTGATCGACTAAAAACAGTAATCTCTTTTTTTAATACTAACAGGAATGGTATAAACTCCCACAAATAAAGATGGCTAGTATTCACAAACAGTTATTTTTCTACGTTTAATTATTGTGTAGCAGCAGTTATAACATATATACTACACATGCTTGCTTACTTACTTTATGAATCCTCTTCATCCCTTTCGGAACATAAGGCCACAAGGAGCTCTCTCCACTTCTTCCTGTCTGGCAATGTGTTGTGCCTCGCACGACACATAATGCTTGAAGTTTTTCTTTACCGCTAAAGGTTCTACTGACTCTGGGTGTTTTTGGGTTCCAAAGCTCTCCTCGACCTCCACAATCTCCCGGACAGCCTTCATGCAGTGCCTGCGCTGGGGGGTGTGGTGCCCCTTCCAGGAGTGGGGTGCCCTGAGGGCCGAAGAAATGAAGTTTAGTCTGCAGGGCGGCTCTACGCCCAACCCCTACGGAATCATGGCCTATACCTCTTCCTCCAACAGCCAAAGTCCTGCCCAGGTAACACATATTTTTCATAATGTGTGATATTAACCAATTCATTAGATGAGATGATGGATCAGCTGCTCATTTGGCAGTCCCACACTGACTTCTCTTTCTATCTCACTTTCTGTCTTTCTCTCGCTCTGCCTCTCTCGCTTTCTGTCTCTCTGGTCCTCTCTCGGAGGTGGTCGATGAGAGGGACATGGTCAGGTTCCGTCTGTCTTCCAGCTCAGTGCAGAAGGCCTCGTCCAGCACAGCCGTGTCTCTGAGGAGGAGCAGGACAGGACAGGAGGAGATGGCAGCACAGCAGAGGAAACCTCCCTCACCAGGTACATATCACCACGGGGGGATATCTCCAACTGTATCAGTCATGGATGGGACTCTTCCTGATTAATCAGGAATTCCTGCTTTTCTGGACATTATCCTTATTAACATTTTTATTTGAACTGAAGTATCCAATAGCCAATATCCAGCTTTTTATGCTTTTCTATGTTGTCTTAATCACATAGCTGACATGTAACAGTAGCCTCAGTCACAATGTCCTTTTATTTCTCATAATGACTTTAGTCTTCTAAAAAAAAAGTATTGTTTTTTTCCCCCAAACGACTGACACATTCCAAACTCCTAAGTAGTGAAGAGATTCCCTTTGAGAATGGCTGACATAGAAAAGGTTATTTCTAGTTTGAATTGGACTTTGAAATCACCTCAAACGTGACTGCCTGTGTTTGTTTCCTCACCATAACATATTTTGTTTATCGTAACAGGGAAGCATAGAATGCCAGAAAGGCTGCTTGCAGACCAACATGCATAGTTTTCAGGCACACACACTGCCACAGTTAGTCACCCCTGGAGAAGGGCTTCAAAGTTCTGACTACCATCCATCAGAAGCAATATGCATAATGGGACTCCCAACCACCGCAGTGTTATCTCATTGGCACCACCTGCTCTCTAGAGGATTAGAATGCTCCGACAAAGAAGTAGAATACCCAGAAGAGACTTTGGCCAGGGCCCGATATGGCCCCTTGATTTTGAACAAGCCTGACATCGGTATCTCACGCTAGCTTCTGCTCCGGAAAAGAGTTGAGTTGCGATCCAAACTCATCAGACTTGAGCCTTTTTGGTAGGCTATGTATGTAGCAGAACCGGAGACATATTTTGCTATCATTCGTGAAAGCACTGATGTGTTACTGTCTATGTATTGCACTCATAACAACAAAGGCTAATGATATGACACTATTGTATTAGGGTACAGTTGCAACCTATATTGAAGGCACAGTTATTAGATCTCTTATTCTATTAGTTATATTATTTCAGGTCTTTCCCAGAAAGGAGGTTGAAACCTCGAAAGAATTCCTGGTAAAAGAAAGTTTCGATGAATTGCATTATTTATCTCCCATACTGAGCTTCAGAAAGATAAAGTGATGTATTTATTTGATTTGATTTCATTTTATTTGAACATAAAAAGAAAGAAAATAATAATAACTTACAAGTGTCACTTATTGGAACTCCGAGCAGTTGTCTGTCACGGAATTGATTATAAAATCCTGGTAAACACTTGGCACACAGACACTCAGTCCATTGTCGTTCACAGAGGGTATATCTTGACTCTGAGTGGACTCTACATAGCCAATGATTTCCATCCTTATGTTGTCGCTAGCCAGCTTATCTTCCTACGCAGAGAATGGAGTTGATTGAGGTTCAGTTGGGGTGGCTGCTTCTTTGCAAAGTCTGTTTAATGACAGTTGAATCAGCGGTTGAAGTGTCCTCGAAAAGCCTTCTCTGAACATGTCGCCTAAATTATTTTGTGTTGGCTGCTGTTAAGGAAGTACAATATCACGAATCTCTGTCATTATTTTGATTTGGTGGTTTGAACAGTGCTGACTGTTGTCTGATTAGACAGAGGGGTGTATGTGTCGGTGTGTACAGTACGTGCGCTCATGTGTATTTGTTGTTTTTGTGCATTCTTGGCCACGTGTACGTGTGTGTGCGTGCTTGTGTATAAGTGTGTGTTTTTGTATGTTTGTGTTTTCATCTGTATGTTTCTCTAGAAGGCTGATAGAAACACTTAGTTTCAGCTCATTTACAAGCCGTGATGTGTAATTTATGTCTGTCGCCCCCGTGGCTGCATCCGACAAGCAAGGAGGATCAAAGGAGGATCAAACATTCCACATCGCATTCCTACCCCTTCAGCCAGTCATTTGGAAATAGGGAAAGTAAGACTGTTATCGATTCATACCGTTTTAGATATATCCATGAGAAATGTATGATGGGCATTAAACCGAGTTCAGTATTTGTGTTTATTATAGATCCCCATTAGCTGCTGCCATGGAAGCATCTACTCTTCCTGGGGTCTCGCAAAATTAAGGTCGTTATACATTTTTCAAAACATTACAATACATTCATTTCAGAATTCACAACAAACTGTGTGCCCTCAGGCCCATACTCCACTACCACATATCAACAACGCAAAATCCATGTGTACGTGTGTGTATAGTGCGTATGTTATCGTGTGTGTGTGTGTGTCTGTGCCTATGTTTGTTACTTTACAGTCCCCGCTCTTCCATAAGGTGTATTTTTATCTACTTTATAAATCTGATTCAACTGCTTGCATCAGTTACCTGATGTGGAATGTAATTCCATGTAGTCATGGCTCTATGTAGTGCTGTGCGCCTCCAGTAGTCTGTTCTGGACTTTGGGACTGTGAAGAGACCTCTGGTGGCATGTCTTGTGGGGTGTGACTTATGCATTCTCACACAGTCCATGCACTCCCATTAATCAGGGATGTAGCTACAGAACCCACACTGTTTGCTTGACCGCCATCGTGTACAACTTGTCTAATGATAAGCAAAGCCGGGAAAAAAGTGGAAAAAAACATCTAGCTGTGTCCTCTTAGATTATTATTAATTAATTCCAATGGGCCATATTTGCATTATTCACAATTCCCTGATTTCTCAGCTGTCAACATCTCTGTTTATCACTGATAAATCCACTTAATGATTTGAAAAGTAGAGTCTGCAGTGCCACTTAAAAGCACTCCAAATAAAATGGATGCCATAGAGTAGGTTGGTGCCATGGTAGTGTCATGGTACGAGTTCATCATCCAGCACTACTGTGTCCTCCTGTCCACACTTACTGTAGTCTGAGCAGATGGATGCTACAGCAAGGCTACTGCACCCCAGGCTACTGCAGCCATTTCCAAAAGGCCAGTCTGAACCAGTAGAGAAAGAATGAGAGAGAGAGTCACAGAGAAGGGAGAAACTGAGCTGTGAGAGAGTTCTAGAAAGAGATAGAGGAAAACGGACAGAGGTAGGACGAGAGAGGTGGAGAGAAAAAAGCGAGAGTGAGATGGGGAGGCTTACATTTCGCCATCACTATGGCTACCGGTGCAGTTCACCCAGCATTGCATCAGACATTTGAATCAGACTGTGACTGTGGCTAAAAGACAACACTGTCACAGATTGTCTGAGTGATGTTCCACTGTGTGCTTACTATCTAGTCTACAATAGGACAATTCTAGTGGTTCATAGAAGTAGAATGTAGAGAAACATGTAACTGCTAAAATAATGGAAACACTTGAGTAAATGAGGGTTCTGGCAGCTTATGGTGTGGGGTGCATTTTCCTGGTATGGTTTAGGTCCACTTAACCCTTTAGAGGGCAAGGTAAACAGCAATAAATACATAGCCAATTTGAGTGATTACTTACATCTTATAGTATGGTGAATAATTTCTATCCTGATTGGAGTGGATGACAATCCCTCCATCCACAGGGCACGAGTCGAGTAGTCACTGAATGGTTTGATGAGCATTGAAGCTGTTCTGGCGGCTCATGGTGCCCAACATCCTATTAACTTAAGCGTCCCACCTAGTCAACAGCCAGTGGAATCGCGTGGCGCGAAATACAAATACCTAAAAAATGCTATAACTTCAATTTCTCAAACATATGACTATTTTACACCATTTTAAAGACAAGACTCTCGTTAATCTAACCACATTGTCCGATTTCAAAAAGGCTTTACAGCGAAAGCAAAACATTAGATTATGTCAGGAGAGTACCCTGCCAAAAATAATCACACAGCCATTTTCAAAGCAAGCATATATGTCACAAAAACCAAAACCACAGCTAAATGCAGCACTAACCTTTGATGATCTTCATCAGATGACACTCCTAGGACATTATGTTATACAATACATGCATGTTTTGTTCAATGAAGTTCATATTTATATCAAAAACCAGCTTTTTATATTAGCATGTGATGTTCAGAACTAGCATACCCACCGCAAACTTCCGGTGAATTTACTAAATTACTCATGATTAACGTTCACAAAATACATAACAATTATTAATAGAATTATAGATGCAATCGCGGTGTCAGATTTTAAAATAGCATTTCAGCGAAAGCACATTTTGCAATATTCTGAGTACATAGCCCGGCCATCACGGCTAGCTATTTTGACACCCACCAAGTTTGGGGCTCACCAAACTCAGAATTACTATTAGAAAAATTTGCTGTTCTTCGTCAGAATGCACTCCCAGGGATTCTACTTCAACAACAAATGTTGTTTTGGTTCCAAATAATCCATAGTTGTATTCAAATAGCTCTGTTTTGTTTGTGCGTTCAGGTCACTATCCGAAGGGTGACGCACGAGCGCATTTCGTGACAAAGAAATTCAAAATATTCCATTACCGTACTTCGAAGCATGTCAAACGCTGTTTAAAATAAATTTTTATGCCATTTTTATCGTAAAATAGCGATAATATTCCAACCGGGCGACGTTGTATTCATTCAAAGGCTGAAAAAAAAAAAGGAGAATTCTCATGAATGTGCATCTCCAGTGTCACTGTCCCCAGGCTGACCACTCACAAATTCTCCTGCTGTTCTTCGCCCAGAGACAGCAGACACCCCATTACACTTTCTGGCGCCTTCTGAGAGCCAATGGAAGCCTTAGAAAATGTCACGTTACAGCAGAGATGTTGTATTTTCGATAGAGATGCACCAGAAGGAGGACAAATTGTCAGACAGGGCACTTCCTGTATGGAATCTTCTCAGGTTTTGGCCTGCCATATGACTTCTGTTATACTCACAGACACCATTCAAACCGTTTTAGAAAATTTAGAGTGTTTTCTATCCAAATCTACTAATTATATGCATATTCTCATTTCTGGGCAAGAGTAGTAACCAGTTTAAATCGGATACGTTTTTTTATCAGGCCGTGCAAATACTGCCCCCTAACCCCAATTAAGACACTATGTTGGTGTTTCCATTATTTTGGCAGTTATTTGTAGCTCCGGGGTGACATTATAGGTACAGATCTAGGATCAGCTTCTCCTCCCCCAATTCCAACCTAAGCCATTGGTTACGAAAATGCTAAACTGACCCATGATCAATGTCTAGGTCCAACTTCACCTTACACTGTAGGGTAGGTAACTGCCAAAATAAAGGAAACACCAACATAAAGTGTCTTAATAAAATAGAACAGCTTCAATGCACCTCGGCATAGATTCTACAAGTGTCTGGAACTCTATTGGAGGGATGAAACAGCTTTCTTCCATGAGAAATTCCATAATTTGGTGTTTTGTTGATGGTGGTGGAAAAACGCTGTCTCACACCATGCCCAAACTGGACGCACATGTGCGCCATCGTGCGCAAATTGATTTTGTCCCCCCACACCAAACACGATCACGACACACAGGTTGAATATCAAAACAAACTCTGAACCAATTATATTAATTTGGGGACAGGTCGAAAAGCATTAAACATTTATGGCAATTTAGCTAGCTAGCTTGCAACTAATTTGTCCTATTTAGCTAGCTTGCTGTTGCTAGCTAATTTGTCCTGGGATATAAACGTTGAGTTGTTATTTTACCTGAAATGCACAAGGTCCTCTACTCCGACAATTAATCCACACATGAAACGGTCAACCGAATTGTTTCTAGTCATCTCCTCCTTCCAGGCCTTTTCTTCTTTGGATTTTATATGGCGATTGGCATCTAACTTTCATAAGAAGGTGTATTACCACGATCGACCAACCTCAGTTCGTCTTTCAATCACCCACGTGGGTATAACCAATAAGGTGATGGCACGTGGGTATATGCTTCTATAAACCAATGAGGACATGGGAGAGGCAGGACTGGCACCTCGTACAGCGTCACAAACAGAACTGACTATTTTAGCACTTGGCAATGCAGATGCTCGTTGGTGCATGCGAGCAGTGTGGGTGCAATGATTGAATAACATGTATGTGTACATTTATTTTTGCAATGCGAGCAGTGTGGTCAGGATGTTAGGCGCCGCTCCAGAATCTCCCATAAGTGTTCAATTGGGTTGTGATCTGGTGACTGACACACACACACACACACACACACACACAAACTTTAAACCCCCTATGCTCCTTTCAGAACCCTCTTTCAAAGTCAATGAGAACTCATCTAGCCATGGTTTTCAAAATAATGTGTAACTGGTCTTTTTTTTTTTTTTTTTTTTACATGACCCTAAGCATGATGGAATGTTAATTACTTAATTAACTCAGCAACTACACTGTGTGACCAGCACCGGATTTTAGTACACAGTACCAGTCAAATGTTTGGACACACCTACTCATTCAAGGGTTTTTCTTTATTTTTACTATTTTCTACATTGTAGAATAATAGTGAAGACATCAACACTATGAAATAATACATATGGGATATCATGTACTATCATGTACTGTTAAACAAATCAAAATACATTTTATATTTAAGTTTCTTCAAAGTAGCCACCCTTTGCCTTGATGACACCCTTTGCCTTGATGACAGCTCTTGGCATATTCTCAACCAGCTTCATGAGTAATGCTTTTCCAACAGTCTTGAAGGAGTTCCCACATATACTGAGCACTTGTTGGCTGCTTTTCCTTCACTCTGCGGTCCAACTCATCCCAAACCATCTCCATTGGGTTGAGGTTGGGTGATTGTGGAGGCCGGGTGATTGTGGAGGCCAGGTCATCTGATGCAGCATTCCATCACTCTCCTTGGTCAAATAGCCCTTACACAGCCTGGAGTTGTGTTTTTAGTCATTGTCCTGTTGAAAAACAAATGATAGTACCACTAAGTGCAAACCAGATGGGATGGTGTATTGCTGCAGAATGCTGTGGTAGCCATGCTGGTTAAGTGTGCCTTGAATTCTAAATAAATCATAGACAGTGTCACCAGCAAAGCAGAAGCTAAATGCAGCACTAACCTTTGATGATCTTCATCAGATGACAACCCTAGGACATTATGTTATACAATACATGCATGTTTTGTTCAATCAAGTTCATATTTATATCAAAAACCAGCTTTTTACATTGGCATGTGACGTTCAGAACTAGCATACCCCCCGCAAACTTCCGGGGAATTTACTAACAATTTACTAAATTACTCATGATAAACGTTCACAAAAAGCATAACAATTATTTTAAGAATTATAGATACAGAACTGCTCTAGGCACTCGATATGTCCGATTTTAAAATAGCTTTTTGGTGAAAGCACATTTTGCAATATTCTAAGTACATAGCCCAGCCATCACGGCTAGCTATTTAGACACCCGGCAAGTTTAGCCTTCACCAAAATCAGATTTACTATTACAAAAGTTTGATTACCTTTTGTTGTCTTCGTCAGAATGCACTCCCAGGACTGCTACTTCAATAACAAATGTTGGTTTGGTCCCAAATAATCCATCGTTATATCCGAATAGCGGCGTTTTGTTCGTGCGTTCCAGAAACTATCCGAAATGGTAAATCAGGGTTACGAGCATGGCGCAATTCGTGACAAAAAAAATCTAAATATTCCATTACCGTACTTCGAAGCATGTCAACCGCTGTTTAAAATCCATTTTTATGCCATTTTTCTCTGTAAAAAAGCGATAATATTCCGACCGGGAATATCCTTTTAGGTAAACAGACAAAGGAAAAGAAAGCTTTCGGTCGACGCGGGCACGAGCCTGAGTCTCACAGTACTGTAACCAGCCACTACCCAAACGCGCTACTTTTTTTCAGCCAGAGCCTGCAAAGCCACGATTCAGCTTTTTGCCGCCTTCTGAGAGACCATGTGAGACGTAGGAAGTGTCACGTTATAGCAGAGATCCTTTGTAATTGATAGAGATGGCAAAGAAGTTCAAGAAATGGTCAGACAGGGTACTTCCTGTACAGAATCTTCTCAGGTTTTGACCTGCCATTTGAGTTCTGTTATACTCACAGACACCATTCAAACAGTTTTAGAAACTTTAGGGTGTTTTCTATCCAAAGCCAATAATTATATGCATATTCTAGTTACTGGGCAGGAGTAGTAACCAGATTAAATCGGGTATGTTTTTTATCCAGCCGTGTCAATACTGCCCCCTAGCCCTAACAGGTTAACACTTTTTTGGTTACTGAATGATTCCATATGTGTTATTTCATAGTTTTGATGTCCTCAGTATTATTCTACAATGTAGAACATAGTAAAACTAAAGAAAAACCCTTGAATGAGTAGGTGTGTCCAAACTTTTGACTGGTACTGTACATTGTATCCCTCATTTACTCAAGTGTTTCCTTTATTTTGGCAGATCTGTAGATCTCTGTAGCGATCCAGTGCATTCGTAAATGTATTCAGACACCTTGACCTTTTTCACGTTTTGTTACTTTACAGCCTTATTCTAAGATGGATTAAATCGTTTTTTCCCCTCATCAATCTACACACAATACCCCATAATGGCAAACCAAAAACATGTTTTTTTTTGTTTTTTTGTGACTGTATTTAAAAATAAAAAAATATCACATTTACATACGTTTTCTGACCGTTTACTCAGTCTTTGTTCAAGCACCTTTGGCAGCGATAACAGCCTTGGGTATTCTTGGGTATGACGCTACAAGCTTGGCACACCTATATTTGGGGAGTTTCTTCCATTCTTCTCAGTAGACCATGTCAAGCTCTGTCAACTTGGATGGGAGCGTCGCTGCAAAGCTATTTTCAGGTCTCTCCAGAGATGTTTGATCGGGTTCAAGTCCAGGCTCTGGCTTGGCCACTCAAGGACATTCAGAGACTTGTTCTGAAGCTTCTCCTGCGTTGTCTTGGCTGTGTTTTTAGGGTTATTGTCCTGTTGGAAGGTGAACCTTGGCCCCAGTCTGAGGTCCTGAGGACTCTGGAGCAGGTTTTCATCAAGGATCTCTCCTCCAGACGTGACTCTTGGCATTCACGCCAAAGAGTTCAATCTTGGTTTCATCAGACCAGAGAATCTTGTTTTGTCATGGTCTGAGAGTCTTTAGGTGCCTTTTGTCAAACTCCAAGCAGGCCTGATTGGTGGATTGCTGCAGAGATGGTTGTCCTTCTGTAAGTTTCTCCCATCTCTACATAGCAACCATCGGGTTCTTGGTCACCTCCCTGACCAAGGCCGTTCTCCCCCGATTGCTCAGTTTGGCCGGGCGGCCAGATCTAGGAAGAGTCTTGGTGGTTACAAACTTCTTTCATTTAAGAATGATGGAGGCCACTGTGTTCTTGTGGACCTTCAATGCTGCAGACATTTTTTGGTACCCTTCCCCAGATCTGTGCCTCTACACAATCCTGTCTCGGAGCACTACGGTCAATTCCTGACGGCTTGGTTTTTGCTCTGACATACAGTGTCAACTGTGGGACCTTTTAAAGACAAGTGTGTGCCTTTCTAAATCATGTTCAATCAATTGAATTTACCAGATGTGGTCTCCAAGTTGTAGAAACATCTCAAGGATGATCAATGGAAACAGGATGCACCTGAGCTCAATTTCGAGTCTCATAGTAAAGGGTCTGAATAGTTATGTAAATTAGGTATTTCATTTTATTTATTTTTTATATATACATTTGCAAACATTTCTAAAAACCTTTGTTATTATGGGGTATTGTGTGTAGTAGATTGATGAGGAACATTTTTTATTTAATCCATTTTAGAATAAAGCTGTAACAAGTTGGGGGAAAAAGGTCAAGGGATCTGAATAATTTCCGAATGCACTGTAAATCATTGTATTTCTATTTATACGTCACGTTTCCGTTACTGTGTATGCATCTTATAGGGATGTCATTGGATGTAAAATGTGCATTTTACAGCTAACTACATCCCATTTCCTCCACCACCTGGGATATGTCCCAAATGGTACCCTATTACCTTTATAATGCACTACAGGGCACATAGTGCACTACTTTTGACCAGAGCCCTATGTAGGGAATAGAGTGCCATTTGGGACACAGCCTGGTTATGTTATATTATTGGACCGCAGGGTGTAAATGACTCAATGTTATTAACTTTGGATCGTAGGAATAATGAAGAAGTGTTTGTATTTAGCGGAGTGAACAGAAGTCACGGCAGAAGAAAGGCAATGTGGGCTGAATGAGAATAGTTATGTGAGAAGTAGCCGTAGAATTCCATAGAGTCTACCCATACGTTTACCAGTCAAATTGATATGGTCAGAGGTTCTATGTCCCTTCTAAGATTTATATTTCTATGGAAGTAAAAGGAACAGTAAATAAGAGCTGTGTTTTTAAACTGTTTTTCTTTTTCTCTTTAGGTCGAAGTCGGCATGCCTCTCATGCATCTCCTCCGGGATCGCCACAAGGCCCAGGGGTAAGACTGTCACAAAGATCAGTTACCGCTAACATGGTCAGACATGATCAGTCATGAATAGACCGTTCCCTGAAGCCATGGTCAGCTCCACTCTGTTTTGAAGCATAGGTCTCCATACTGTCATAATGGCTCCCGAGCATTTATTAAGTGCTGATCTAGGATCAGGTCCCACCTGTCCATGTAATCATATTCATTGTGATCTTAAAGGAAAACTGATCATATCTGAAAGTCTTCATGAATATGAGCCTTCACTAGTAAACTAATATAGGACTTAGTGTTAGTTGCTATCACAATAATACTACATAATAATACATAATATAATGTATATTAATGGCTCTGTTTGCTACCTAATGCTAAGAAAGTCCGATAGACAAACAGCATTCTGTGGCCCAGTTCTACATGACTATCTCTTGAAAGAAACGTGGTCGGAGGGCTTCATTGTGTCATCTCTGTTCTAACGGGCTGTTTAAGTAGGGCTGTTTGGTACATAAGTGTTAGGGATCAGGTCTATCAAAATATCCTGCAGCATATGATGTGGTACTATGGAGCAAAGAGCTTCATCCACTTAATATATGTGGGGAGGGTTTTTAATGATGAGTGTGTTACGTGCATGGGTGCAGGTTTTTCAGTTGTGTGTGTGTGTGCTGGTACATATGTACTTGTGTGTGTTTCTGCACATGTGAGTACATGTTTGCTGTGTGTGTTTCTGCATGTTTGTAAATGTATGGCCATTTGTGTGTGTGTGTGTGTGTGTGTGTGTGTGTGTGTGTGTGTGTGTGTGTGTGTGTGTGTGTGTGTGTGTGTGTGTCTGGGGCATGGTGAGCTGTGGGGTGTGAGTGATGTCTCTCAGGCTGAGTGGGGCTGTCAGTGAGGGGCCGGGCCCTCTGATGGATGCAGCTCTCTCACAGAGATAAGGCCACACACACACACACACACACCACACACACACACACACACACACACACACACACACACACACACACACCCCCCCCCCCCCCCCGTAGAGGAGAAGAGAAGGATTAGCTCTGTCTCAGTGCTGGATCTAGGGGCCATAATGAGGGCCTGGGATTAAGTTTGCAGCTAAACATATCGGGTTGGAACAGGTAAAGGGAACAGAACCAAAAAACAGAAAATAACTAAATGTTTCAAGGAACAGAATCAGAACCGGGAACGAAAGGGATCTATACGGTTTACCATTATTTTAAAAGCATGGGAACTGCTTAATATAGTTATTTTCTGTAGTTAGAAACTCACACCCCACAGCAATTCCAACCCAACAACGAGTGTATAGTGTCAGTATTATATTGTTTCTTCATCCTATGTAATGTATTCTCAGTGAATTTGGTGATGTTTTTTTCCCCCTGTTCATAGAAATGAGTCATTGATGCTGTTAGGTTTATGTCCCATCCTACGTCCTGATATTACCAGGTTCTGACCGCTAGATGGTGCTGTTCCTGCTATTAAGTGATATTTCACCCAAATTACATATTGGTTTAAGCAGTCTATTGACAATTTATGACATTAACCCATGCTTTGGTTTTGTTTACCTGGCCAATGTTTCAAATGCTACATGTTTTGCATTTGTGGCACAAATCCAATGCATGTCAGTGGTATCTATATTAGCATTTCTGTGCTTCATATCCAAATCATCTATAAGTAACATCATTGAGTTACACAATACATATTTTGATACTTTAGGATGGTTTGAACATGAAGCGTGAAAATGATAATATAGGAACCATTGCATTGGATTTCTACCACAAATGCTAAAAAGATAGTATTGGCCAACAAAACCAAAGCACGGGTTGCTGTCATACCTTGTCAATAGAGTGCTTACAGGGTAAGGAAACCAACGGCATTTTGTAATTTGGGTGAACTATCCCTTTAACATTGGGGCGCGGGGGATTCTTCACTTTTTTCAGAAACAGCATCATCTAGTAGTCAGTACCTTTTAATATCAGGATGTAGGATGGAACATGTACCTAACAACTTGTGTGTAGGGTGCCGTCTTTCAGATGGGTGTTAACCCCGGTGTCCTGGCTAAATTCCCAAGCTGTCCCTCATACCACCACGGTCACCTAATTATGCCCAGCTTACAATTGGCTCATTCATCCCCCTCCTCTCCCTTGTACCTATTCCCCAGGTCGTTGCTGTCAATGAGAATGTGTTCTCAGTCAATTTACCTGTTCAAATAATGGTAAATAAAATGACAAATCTATCTGAACAGGAAAAAATGAATACAAATCACTGGGAATACATTACATAGGATGAAGAAACAATACTCAGAGCCGCAGCTCCATACTACTTGTCAGACAAAGAGAACTGATACTATATTCTTGTTGTTGGGGTGGGATTGGTGGGGGTGTGGAGGGACCATTTAGTTTGGTCCAAATCAAATGTTAGGTACTATATTTATTGATTATTATATTAATCCTTTAAATTAAAATGGCCAATTTGGATGCAATCAATTATCTTAATTTCTCAGATATCAAATTATATTTCAACAAAATATGCTACTGTCATCGGTTTATAACTGTTTATTATAACTGTGCCCAATAATGTTTGTACCATCTTTTGTGCTGCTACCGTTGTGTTTCTACCATGTTGTTATGTTGTGTTGCTACCATGCTGTGTTGTCATGTGATGCTGCCTTGCTATGTTGTCTTAGGTCTCTCTTTATGTAGTGTTGTGTCTCTTGTTGTGTTTTGTCCTATATTTATATTTAATTTGTATTTTTAATCCCAGGCCCCATCCCCGCTGGAGGCCTTTTTGCCTTTTGGTAGGCCGTTATTGGAAATAATAATTTGTTCTTAACTGACTTGCCTAGTTAAATAACAAATAAATAACAAATAAACTATATCAGAACAATCTGAGATGGTGGGTGTCGAAATCCTCTTATGTGCTTTTTAAGGTGGAACAACCCATCTGTAGCCTACCGACATTACAAGCGTGATTCAGAAGATGGGGAGAGATTTGTAACTAGAGAAGAATGGATTCACTTTTTCAATGTTAGGGATACTATAGTTCACGTTTGTATTTATTAACTACAAAAATTCTGGTGCTGCTCTGCACACACAAGCTTGTTAGCTAGCTAACGTTTAGTCAACTCTGAAGTTCAAAGACATTCAAAGTGCCTTTATAGAAGCCGCTCCTCTGTAGGTATAATTCTGTGGGCCTAATGAAGATAATGCATGTCATCACAACAAGATGCCCAGCGCTTCAAGCTTCTCTCACTCTCTCCCCACCCACCAAATTTCAGTTGCATCTTGCGCACTACACTTGTCTTTCCATCACGCATGTAAACAACTCACTGAGCTGTACCTTGCCCGCTCCACAGCAATCTTCTCTATTTGCACAGCATGATTGATGAAGTAATTTAATATTGTGTTAAATACATTTAAAAATATATATATTTCAGAGGTTTAAAAAGGAACAGAAAGAAACGATATAAACCTGTACTTTTTTTGTTGTTGGTTCAAACCAGTTCAGAACTTTATTTTGCTGGTTGGAACAGTGGAACGAAACGATTGGAAAATAATTTTGGTTCCACTGCCTGAAACATATTCTATTAGCCTTGTACCTGCAGCTCCCAAGTTCTTATTGTCAAACGTACTCACGGACATACAGAAATGCAATTAATACACCGTTTTTTAAAAGAAAAATTATAATAGCCTATTATCTTGCAGGAAAGAACAGAAATGTTTGTATTTGCTTACAACTCGGAGCTGGTATTTGGACATTCGAGGCTCCGCTTGCTGGTCCATTTCTCTAACCTTAGGCTAACTGCCGCCCCCACAAGCACCAGGCACCAACCAACTGAGCCATCAGAACAACAGAAGCGAGGCTACATGTATACATGTCAGATCAAAGTCGAGTATTCAACAATGCGGGGAATAAATAAACAAAAGCTACAGTATAACTTGTGATTTTGGCACAACTCTCCCTAATCCACAGTTCCAATTTATGTCTATAGAAATAACCCTCTTCATCAGCCATATCTCTGTCTCAAATGGCACCCTATTTCCTATTCAGTGCACTACTTTGGAACATGGACGGTAGGGCTCTGTTCGAAAGTAATGCACTATATAGGGAATAGGGTGCAATTTGGGAATCAACCTTGGTCTCCTACCCTGCATTACTGTCAAACACCATTTAATCAATGCCACTCGGCACAGAAATGGGACTGTAAACAAGATGTATTCACTGCTATATCTGCAAGCATTGTAGGATCTGACAACTTTGTTTTTCTGCATAAATTATTGATCCCTGACACTTTTGGTTCACATTGAGCAGAATGATAAGGCTCTATAAGACTATTTATATCTAATATATAGAGCACTGTGTGTGTGTGTGTATTGCCTGGGATGCCCCCTCCCATCATAGGCCGGTCTCAGGTTATGTTATTGTTGTTACCTGTGTTGGCAGTCAACAGTGTTGCCGAGGTGATGCTCTCTGTCTCTCTTTCTTCTATTTCTGTATCTCTCCATTTCTCGCCCTCTTTCCCTAACTCTGTTCTCCAATTTTCATCTCACTCTTTGACAAATGTATATTTTCTTCTCCCCCCTCAGTCAATCTTCAAATGTTTTTTCTCTCCATATCTTTTTCCTTCCGTCTCCCACCTCCTCTCGTTTTCTCACTTACTAAGAGACATATGATGACAACCGCCAGCTGAGAGGTCGACTCCACAACGGCGACACACACATTCTCTCTCACACAACACACACACACACACACACACACACACACACACACACACACACACACACATCGCAAGTCACCACAGCCTGCCACTGTGGGTGTGAAACACACTAGACACGAGCGAGGCGCCTCTGTGTGTGAGAACACACACACACAGGAGCAGGGGAACAGGCAGAGAAGAAGGCAATTAATGGTGGCGTTAGGCTTGAGCGCGAGCCGTACTGCCAACACACTCTACCCAGCCTGTTTGCCCTGACACATAATGGGAGAGAAGACAACAACAGAGCAGTCAGCTGCTCACTGAGATGGTTGTGGCTCATGTCACTGTTCTACTGAACTTAACGTATTTGTACTGGCCCTGTTTGTCATCACTGTTATTTAAATATTGTCCCTTTTTATTAGAACTTTTTTGTTTGTTGTCTGGTCAAGTTCAGTCTCATTGGAAACTAAAATGACAGGTGGCAATGATTTGACACACACATTCCCGAAAATCCCACCCATCGTGTTATAATATGTTGCAGCTATAGAAGCCTATATATGGCAATGCTGTTATGCTAGCCATAGAGAATGCTACCCACATAGTGCTCTACAGAAGACTCTAATCTTTCTTTATTTTGCAGCAGTGATATGCATTGTCATATTGTTTTAATAAAGTCTAAATAGTTCATGTGAATTCCTGTTGTTTCTCCTAGCTCTCTATGTCTCAGCTGGCAGCTACTTCACGCTACCCGACCATGAGCCACTCCACTGCCGTGTCGCCATGGCAACAGCCGTTTTCCTCTCAGCTCTATCCTTCCCCATTGGCGTCGGCCCACCAGCTGTCACATGTCGTAAGATTCCACCCCCGTACCCTCTCCCACGCGCACACCGACACAAACATGCATGGGGATACACACAGTGCTACTCACACGCAGACACACATACATAGACACACTGATACATAAACACATGAATATGGGCACTTTGTAGGTCTCTGACACACTCACGTATAAGTGTGCGCACACACACTCATGTATAATTTCCATGGATACACAGACAGACACAGCGATTTGAATTCAAAGGCTTACTCACCTTTCTAACACAAAGCTATGTACAGACACATACCTACAGACACAGGCACACGCTCACACACCGACCTTGAGAGTACACTTTTTGCTGAACTCCGGCATGCTCTTTGTTTTTGGGACTACACAAGGTTTTTCATCTTCTAAATCAAAAGAAACACTCTCTGACTCTACACTCACATCATTGCTGATCCAATTTTCTCAAGGTATCCAGTTTTTTACAAGCTGTGATTTTCTATTTAACACTACCTGGACACACTACAAATGTTTTTTACAAGCTGTGATTTTCTATTTAACACTACCTGGACACACTACAAATGCATTCCATTCCAAGTTTGACATTGAACCCAATGCTAAATTTAATGCAAAGTCCATGTCCTAGATAATTTGATGTCTTTTCATGTTGAGTAGACTGATTACAGAATAAGACCCAGTTCTCACTGGTTTTGTTAAAATGTTTTTGTGGCTTTTAAAGTAACTGACCAGTCAAAATCATACTTGTAAAAGGTCATATCCAAATAATGTTGTTGAGTAGTCCTATACTCGTAACTGTGGCCAAAGCATAAATTGAATAAAACAAAACACTTAAAAAAAAAATACATCTCAAACTTGTACCTCTAACAGTTAAAAAATGCTTGCTATTTCCTCATAGAACAGGATGTCATCTCCCTGAGGAGGATGAGCTAGCCAATCAGGGGTCTACTTGCATAAATATTTTTAATGACCGGTATACTTCCACAGCATTCTGTCGTTGTGGTACGCCCACACCATTCCAACACAGAAAAGCGGCTTTTTAACATATTTTTGTAAAAAAAAAAATGTGAAAAAAAATAAATAATGGAAAACTATTTCACTCATATTGTAAGTAATTATAGGTCATATTTAATAGAAATCAGGAAACACTGGGCAGTTACTTTAAAGAAGATCATTGTAAAGCTGAGGGTGCAGGAACAGGAACTGGGGTACTAATCGTGTTGAGTAACTTCTCGCAAAATAGGAACGGTAATCATTTTTCCTGTTACAACCATGTTGTTTTTTGATTTCCTCACACACTCACAAGGATGCGTACATTTGGCATCCATTCAATGTGTTTTTTTCTTTTTAAATGAATGGTGTGAAAATAGTACAGTATGAGTTTAGTCTCGGGGTGTCTGAGTTTAACTGTTGGATATGTGTTTCATTCTCATTACAATCCGTTTAAACCGACTCAAATGTGCTCCAATATGTCTCTTTAATTTAGAGGCCAACAAGAACATCCTTCTTCTCACAGACTTAAAGATATGCATAGCTGCAAGTGTTACCGCTTGTATCGCCAAATCAATGTCATTATAATTCTTGTATCCAGGACAGTAGACACACACAGAACTAGTACACATCATATTTATATTACAGATAGCATAACAGACATAACACGCAGATAGCATAACACAAACAGGGTTTGAACCTGGGTCTCCTGCATGCCACAAGACAGTGTTAGCCTGCTGAGCTAAAGCTTAGGCATTTGCTCGGGGAGCTAACACAAATATGTAGATGTGCTTCAAGGGAAATGTTTTATGAATGTTAGCTAATATAAGCAAACATTTCAATTGTTTTGTGTTAGTAGCGAACATTCGCAACCGTTAGCTAACCTAAGTGTCTGTTTCGGGTCTAAACTGCTGCTACAAATACAAGTGGCCATGTAGACATTCTATTAAATGTAGTAAGAATAGCGAAGTTTGAATATTGTTGCTAAAAAGCCACAGTAAAACTGTAGAAATTGGCTATTTGCAGCTTCACCGTGACATTATGGGATGTCAATTCAAATCGTTCAACTGAAATTGTTACTAAGAAATATGTTCTTTGCAAACGAAAAACTTGTTAAACCCACCTCAGGTCTCCTGCAGTAGGCCTTTTTCAAGACAAACATTCCAACCAACCCAGAACCACATCTAGATCGCAGGTTGACATTTATTGGGATGAGTCTTGTCCTAGATGGGCCAGCTGCAAAGTCGAAATTGGCTATATTGAAAGAAATGTGCCTTTTGGTCTTAATTTAACGTTACGGTTATGCATTAGGTTTAGCAGTGTGGTTAGGTTAGAATCAGATTTTAGGGCTTTGTTGCTTTGCTAGCTAGTGACCACTCTGCATAGCTGCCTCCAGAACAAGATTCATGACGAAAAACTCTAACCTGCATGTACAGTGCATTCGGAAAGTATTCCAGACTCTTGACTTTTTTGAGAGTTTATTACCTTAAAACCTTATTCTCAAATGGATAAAAAAAAGTTTTCCCCCATCAATCTACACACAATACTCCATAATGACAATGCAAAAACAGGTTTTTAGAAATTTTTGCAAATTGATAAAAAAAAACATAAGTACGTAGGTATTCAGACCCTTTACTCAGTACTTAGTTGAAGCACCTTCGGCAGTGATTACAGCCTCAAGTCTTCTTGAGTATGACGCTACAAGCTTGGCACACCTGTATTGTGGAGTTTCTCCCATTCTTCTCTGCAGATCCTCTCAAGCTCTGTCAGCTCTCTCCAGAGATGTTTGATTTCAAGTCCGGCTTTGGCTGGGCCATCAAGGACATTCAGAGAGTCATCCAGAAGCCACTCCTGCGTTGTCTTGGCTGTGTGCTTAGGGTTGTTGTCCTGTTGGAAGGTGAACCTTCGCCCCAGTCTGAGGTCCTGAGCGCTCTGGAGCAGGTTTTCATCAAGGATCTCTCAGTATTTTGCTCCGTTCATCTTTACCTCGATCCTGAGTAGTCTCACAGTCCCTGCCACTGAAAAACATCCCCACAGCATGATGCTGCCACCACCATGCTTCACCGTAGGGATGGTGCCAGGTTTCCTCCAGATGTGACACTTGGCATTCAGGCCAAAAAGTTCAATCTCGGTTTCGTCAGACCAGAGAATCTTGTTTCTCATGGTCAGAGTCCTTTAGGTGCCTTTTGGCAAAGTCCAAGCAGGCAGTCATGTGCCTTTTACTGAGGAGTGACTTCCGTCTGGCCACTCTACCATAAAGGCCTGATTGTTGGAGTGCTGCAGAGATGGTTGTCCTTCTGAAAGGTTTTCCCATCTCCACAGAGGAACTCTGAAGCTCTGTCAGAGTGACCATCGGGTTCTTGATCACCTCCCTGACCAAGGCCCTTCTCACCCAATTGCTCAGTACCTCGACACAATCCTGTCTCGGACCTCTACGGATGATTCCTTTGACTTCATGGCTTGGTTTTTGCGCTGACATGCATTGTCAATTGTGGGACCTTATATAGACAGGTGTGTGCCTTTCCAAATCATGTCCAATCAATTGAATTTACCACAGGTGGACTCTAATGAAGTTGTAGAAACATCTCAAGGATGGTCAATGGAATCAGGATGCACTTGAGCTCAATTACGGGCTCATACAGTAAAGGGCCTGAATACTTATGTAATTAAGGTATTTCTGTTTTTTATTTTTAATACATTTGCACACACACAAATAATCCTGTTTTTGCTTTGTCATTATGGGGTATTGTGTGTAGATTGAGTAAACATTTTTATTTAATCCATTTTAGAATAAAGCTGTAACGTAATAAAATGTGGAAAAAGTCAAGGGGTCTGAATACTTTCCAAATGCACTGTATATCAAACAGACAGAGGACATAATAATCTAACATCAATGTAGTAGGCATTCAAGTGAAGTGTCAGCCATTTTAATTTACTTGAATCACCCTCTACTGCAGTGCCTAGTGCCTTTCTGTAGGCCTAACTAACTACTATAGGTCATTGTATAGGTTTCAATCATGGCTGTAGGTGTTGCGGGCGTCACAGTGTGACTGATGGAGGTCATTAAGGAGGAGGGTGATGAAGGTCTTGTAATGTGCTGGCAGGTGTTTTCTTCCACCAATCACCACTAGGACAGGAGAGTGAGGAGAGGACTGGACTGGAAAATGACGCCATTTCCTCTACACAGCTAATTAGCAGCCAGATTGCGTTCATTAGCCACTAAATCAAATTGACAATAAAACGGGGAGGGACTATCTGAACTTTTTTCCAGTGCAAACCGTTTTTGTGGGTGTGCGCTAATGATTACAACCCTGATACATCGTTCTCAGTGATGCATGTGTCAATGATTCAGGGGAGTCATTCTCGGGAAACATTTTACATTAAGTTCCCCATTTTAAATTGTCATTACTTGAACTAGATGCAACGAACCTAGCTAGACGCGTTCCATTAACGTAATAAGGGAAACTGACCAATCTGTTTGTTTCGTAGAATAATAGTTTAGTACAATTTTTTTATTAAATTTGTTTAATTACATTTCCTGTAATTAGGTCATTTTAGGGTGACTTCATGTAAAGTTTGACCCAATGTTAGTTTTTGTCAACTGCTATACGTTGATCAGGCTCTCTCTCTCCTTTTTTTCGCTAATTTCTTCTCTCTCTCGCTTTCTCTTTCTCTCTCTGAGCATTTTTTTTCTCTCTCTCGCTTTCTCTTTTCCTCACATTTTTTTTTCTCTCTCTCGCTTTCTCTCTCTTTGTGACAGGAGCTCCCAGCTGCCAGCAACATCACCCACCTTGAGGTGGACTTAAACGTGTCCCCTAGGGACTGCCTCCCAACATACCAGTCTGCTGCGCTGGCCAACGAGGGCCACCTGGAGCTCCAAGAGCTGCCATTCACCCCCATCCATGCCCCCATCATCACCATGGGAACACATGCTGCGCCCAGGTGAGCACCAGAGGCCAGGGTCCTTGTCACAGCCAGCGGTTTCACACATCGGTCCCTCGCCTGCTTTGGGTGCCTCGCAGAACGCCTGCATGTTAATGGTAGGATAGGGTCCTCAAGGTTCTTTATATCGACGTTACAAGGAGGTGTCCTGGGAAAAATTGCATAAACGGCAGGACAAAATGAATTAGTTAACCGTGACCCTTCAGAGCTAACTACAGTTGGATTACTAGTGCTGTATCTCAAGTGGTGTTGTCGTTTAAAGGGCTTTATCGCCGGCGCTAATGCAGTTCTACACTAGTCTCGACCCTGGTATTTTACAACCAAGTCACTCGCATCTGATCGGTCAGGCTTGAGCAGCATTCACGGTCCACACTTGCGGCTGTTACTGATGTGTGATAAAAGGCTATTGAATGCTTACCGACCTTGCGCCGTGGCTTTGAACATTCCTCAAACACTCTCCTTGTTTTAGCTGCCGTGTTATCTCCATCCAAAGGCTTGGGCAGCGGTCCATTACACCACAATTCTCTACTGTCTTGCTATCTACCGAGAGATCTATGGGTCAGCTAATTTCTATAATGTGCAGTGGGTAGTATACAGTAGGTGGAACATTCAGTTAGGAGACAATTTAGAGGAGTAGGATCTGCCCTGTTCTAAAATAGCATCTCAAGTGACTATTTACGATACAAGACGGTGTGCAGTAGTAATTTTTAAAGGGGGGCCATTCTTTAAATAACCTGTGAGTACTAACAGCATATCTTTTTACTAAATAGATAATATAGAGCTAATATAATGTAGGTGGTTGGCTATCATAATAGTAGTCATAATATAGTACAGTCATGGTGTAACAGAGGAATACCACATGAGAAATGACGCCGTGCAAATAACAGACACGGCGGCCGGCGCTCAAACAAACATTTTACATTTACATTTGAGTTATTTTGCAGACGCTCCTATCCAGAGCGACTTACAGTTGTGAGTGCATATATTTTCATATTGTTCGTACTTGTCCCCTGTGGGAATCGAACCCACAACCCTGGTGTTACAAGTGCCATGCTCTACCAACTGAGCAAACAATTGCATTAGCACAGAATCAGATGAAAACAATTGGCTGGTATGGAAACCAGTCTTACAGGCTGTGTCCCAAATGACACCCATTATCTTTGACCAGGGACCATACAGTGCATTTGGAAAGTATTCCGACCCGTTGACTTTTTCCACATTTTGTTCTGTTACAGCCTTATTTTGTAAAATGTATTAAATATTTTTTTACATCATCAATCTACACACAATAGTCCATAATGACACAGCAAAAAAACAGGTTTTTATCATTTTTTTCATTTACATAAATATTCAGACCCTTTACTCAGTACTTTGTTGAAGCCCCTTTAGCAGCGATTACAGCCTTGAGTCTTCTTGGGTATGACGCTACAAGCTTGGCACACCTGTATTTGGGGATTTTCTCCCATTCTTCTCTGCAGATCCTCTCAAGCTCTGTCAGGTTGGATGGGGAGTGTCGCTGCACAGCTATTTTCAGGTCTCTCCAGAGATGTTCGATCGGGTTCAAGTCCGGGCTCTGGCTGGGCCACTCAAGGACATTCAGAGACTTGTCCTGAAGCCACTCCTGCATTGTCTTGGCTGTGTGCTTAGGGTTGTTGTCCTGTACGAAGGTGAACCGTCGCCTCAGTCTGAGGTCCTGAGCACTCTGGAGCAGGTTTTCATCAAGGATCTCTCTGTACTTTGCTCCGTTCATCTTTCCCTCGATCCTGACTAGTCTCCCAGTCACTGCCACTGAAAAACATCACCACAGCATGATGCTGCCACCACCATGCTTCACTGTAGGGATGGTGCCAGGTTTACTCCTGATGTGACGCTTGGCATTCAGACCAAAGAGTTTAATCTTGGTTTCATCAGACCAGAGAATCTTGTTTCTCATGGTCTGAGAGTCCTTAAGGTGCCTTTTGGCAAACTCCAAGCACGCTGTCGTGTTCCTTTTACTGATGAGTGGCTTCCTGGCCACTCTACCATAAAGGCCTGATTGGTGGAGTGCTGCGGAGATGGTTGTCTTTCTGGAAGGTTCTCCCATCTCCACAGAGGAAATCTGGAGCTTTGTCAGAGTGACCATTAGGTTATTGGACACTTCCTTGACCAAGGCCCTTCTCCCCCGATTGCTCAGTGTGGCCGGACGGCCAGCTCTAGGAAGAGTCTTGGTGGTTCTAAACTTCTTTCATTTATGAATAATGAAGGCCACTGTGTTCTTGGGGATCTTCAATGTTGCAGACATTGTTGGCTACCCTTCACCAGATCTGTGCCTCGACACAATCCTATCTCGAACCTCTACGAACAATTCTTTTGACCTCGTTTTTGCTCTGACATGCACTGTCAACTGTGGGACCTTATATAGATAGGTGTGTGCCTTTCCAAATCATGTCCAATCAATTGAATTTACCACAGGTGGACTCCAATCAAGTTGTAAAAACATCTCAATGATGATCAATGGAAACAGGATGCACCTGATTCTCATAGCAAAGGGTCTGAATACTTATGTAAATAAGGTATTTCTGTTTTTGTTTTTTTATACATTTGCAAAAATTTCTATAGACCTGTTTTCACTTTGTTATTATGGGGTATTGTGTGTAGATTGATGAGAATTTGTTATATTTTTTTATCAATTTTTGAATAAGGCTTTAACCTAACAAAATGGGGAAAAAGTCAAGGGGTCTGAATACTTTCCGAATGCACTGTAAGGGGGCAGTATACAGTATCCTGTAGGTAATAGAGTGCCGTTTAGGATGCAGACTGTGTCTGGAACCCAAATAGGCGTGGTGCTGTTCGCTGGGATGTAACGTATGGGACTGTGTCTTTAAAAAACATCTTCTGAGCGGAATGACCCACTTATTTGAGGAGGATCACAATGAACTTCAAATAACTTTATTAATTTAATTTCAATAATCACAACTGTGTGTCAGATTGAACCCCTTTGAAATTAAGACAGTGGCTCAAATATTAATCCAATCGGGGGTGAATTAAGATGGGGAGACAGAAGTGTGAAATGTGTATATTGCCATGGCAAACTCGCTCATTTGATAAGGTCTTTGGCATTCCCCTCTGAATAAGCCCAAAACATAATTAGTTATGAGAGTCTGTTTTTTCGTATTACTTTTGAAGTAAATTGTATTTACTGATATGATTTGTCACATTCGTCTTACTGACATTGAGTAGTATCTCGTGGTAAACAACAGATTGTTAATTTTCCTTTCCCTGAATGTGCACTTTAACCAAGCATCTGTGTCTGCTGCTCTGCTACTTATCATGCACGGAGTAGTCCATGTCAATATCAAAAATATAAGTTATGGATGTTACCATGGTTTCAGAAAAACAGGTGGGCCACTGTGATTAGAGATATCTACAGATTATGGTTGAAATCCTGAGGGAGCGTTTTGACACTGGTCCTCCTCTCCCCGCAGACGGGATTCTCTCTTCGTGTGTTATCGATGAACAGGGTGGGGATGCCAACATCCTCAAACCATCTTAATCATTCTCCCTTCATGTTTCGAATGCCAACCTGAGTATTAGGGTTGGGGTCAATTTCTCTCTTCGTGAATTGAAAACAAACCCTCTTTGAATACAGTATAATGACTATAGAGTATAGTATTAGGACTATTTCACTGGAATTGAACCCAACCCATGTCACTGCGTTTTTCCATTAAGTTTGGTTGCTAATACAAGTGACTTTGTACTCTCTAGGGCTGTCTGAAATGAGACCATTTTCCCTAGTATATATAGTGCACTACTTTTGGCCAGAGCCTCATGGGCTTCCTAACGGGCTCCGCCCAAAAGTAGTGCGCTATATAGGGAATAGGATCGATGCCATTTCAGACGAAGCCTAGATTCTTCTTTTTGTTTGAGGATTGTTTCCTCTTTTTTTGCAGCTCTTCCTCTGTGAGTTCCAGGAGCTCCCTGGCCCACCTCTACTCAGCCAGCTTCCCCTACATCACAGACCCCAGTGGGCTGGTGGCTGAAGTGCTGGACCCGACAGAACCAGTCAACTTTGACCCCCAGAGAGAGGAGGCGGATCCCCTGCAGGGCAATGTGCTCCTGCTGCAGTTTCTGGCATTTTCCAGGTGAACCCACAGCCGTCTGGTCATGTTTGTGGCTCTACGGCACCATGCATAAACATTACCCGCATAGTGTAGGCTGAGATTGATTCTAACCAGCATGTTATGTACTCTGTTGAACTGTACATTGTCTTCCATTGTTCATATAGGATGGATTTGCCCTGTGCCTCCCAGAATGCAATGCAAGTATAAGGGTGTATCATAACTTCAGTCAAATGTTCACTTTGTCATGCATTGATCTCACTGGGCAAATAAGTGAACATTTGACTGAAGTGGAAGCTAGGATTCACCCTACATATGAGGATTTGAGCTTGACTATTTTTGTCTGCAAATAAGAAAAATGGGCTTGAAAAAAAATGACATTTTATATGAGCCTCCACACCACTTAGTATGAAAATATAAGAAGAGACATTTCCTGTGTGCACTTGGTCGCCAGCCAAGGACATACAGTGCTTTGTGATGTTGACGTCCAGCCAAGATTACTTCAGTGCACTTACACACACTTACTCTTGGCGATTTAAGGCTCACACGCACGCATGAAAACATGCACAAAAACACGCACACACACAAAGCCTTGTCAAATACATCCCAGGTCCTGCAGCTGTCCCCTCTGCCAAAGCCTGACTTTTATTTTGTCATCAGCTTTGTCATCCCCAAGATAAAAGCATCAGGCATTTGTCATATGCATCACCGACGGCCCTGCGAGCAAAGGTACAGCCACTTCTTTTGTGGCTGCAGCTTTGAGGCTTCAGCGCAGTTTGAAACATAATGGTAGCTTTTATGTTTTGACGATTACCGCTCTGACTGAATTGCAGGCTGGCAATTTACAGTAGTCTACCTCACATAAAAGGAATCAACAGATAATGCTCAAAAGTGCCATACGTGGGGGGGAATTAAGGATGTGACATTTGTAATAAAAAAAGGGTATTTTATTTTATAAAACTCGATGTTATCCTTTTTCCTGCCATCTCAGCTGCTCACTACTGTCAGGCTTGTAGGCCTTTCAGCATTTTCACTAAAACAATTTCAACCACCTCACAAATACATACTTCATGCCATCTTGAAGGCTCTCAAAGAGTCCTCGGTATTCGTGGCTCGCTCTGAAACAATGGGCACGACACACTTTGTTTCCCTAACAAAATTACCTAATAAACATGATGAACGGGTACAGCGGGCAAAGGGGAATGACTGTGAACCAACGAGTCTCCGGAATGACTGTGATATCATTTCTGCGTCTCTCTCTACAATGCTGTAATTATCAATCTTGTCTGTTTACTGGAAGAATATTAATGTCCGGTTGTGCACTGTGCCCTATATAGGGAATAGGATGCCCTTTGGGACACAACCCCAATCTCTGTAGCCACGTAGAGACATTAGCTTGCGCCAACCTCTTTATCACGGGAATCTCTGCCTGTGTGTCTCCGGGGTCAGACTTTGCTCTTATTAAATTCCACTTCAACGTGGTGGTTTTGATACCGTTCGTGCTCGGTGGACCTCACAGTGACTGCCTCTCCCTAAACGCTTCTCCTCCCATTTATATAATGCCCAATGATTGATTGCTAATCTTCTCGCAGGGAAATAGAGAAGTAATCGTTTCCGTCCCTAATCTCACTCGCAGCTCATTTATTCCAAGCACCGAGACTGAGAGGACGGCGGGCGAGAGTTTGGGCCCACCCACGGTTTGGAGAGTATGTGTGTGGAGATTGTGTGTCTTTAGTGCTAATACGCTCAGAGGGTGGTCGTTTTAAGTCGTGTGAAATAGAAGAAAGTTGAGGACTGATTTAGATTCAATCACTCTACCACCTATAGATGATTTCCAGACTAGGACAAAAGCTACATTCCTCTTGCTCTGAAAGCAAGTAAACTTGGTCCCATCATTACAATGAAAAAAATATATACTTCTCACTACAAATCAGAACAAGCATGCTTTCTCATTGCACAGAAAATGTTACTAAAATAGGATTTTAACCCCAGATACAGGGTTACAACAGGTTTTGATAGAGTAGGGCCATTGATTTTATCACCGAAGATGAATCCATCTATGGTTGTGAAAGGTGTGATGCTGTAGGCCTATAGCTGCTGAGAGGGCACCTTTTCTATCAGTCTCTGATTTATGGGGGTTTCATTAAGTGATTTAGCCCTCCTAATCTCAAAACACTACTGGTTTTGTCGTTTTAAGGAACTGTAAAAAGGACACGTCTGTAGGGACGGGGATGTGGGGGAAAAGTGTTGATTTTTGTTTCCAGGAAACCGACGAAGCTGAATGATTGACTGATCTGACTCTCTGATTCAATTTGATTTAATGACATTTTTAAATGGGTGTTATTAAATCCTAAATGTGCTTCTCCCACTGCACATGGATTGGTTCGATAAAAAAATTATCATACTTGGCAGGAGCTCAGCGATGATATTCCAAGTAGAACATAATATTAAAGTGAATATAACATATGCCTGTGTACTGTGCTGAGTAGCAGACTTTATTATCCCCCAAGGGGCAATTTGCTATACGGAAAATAGACAAATTCTGTACATGGACAACATATAGAATATATACAACATAAAGACTAAATATGGCCAAGCAAAAGTGTAATCAATTCATAAAAAATCAAGATGGCCTACTTTAACTGATATAACCTTTAGCGTAATAGTAATAGTGTCATTTATTGAGAATGGTGAATGTGGTATACATTGTAGACTAAGTCAGGGTTAAAAACTGTGAATAGCACCTACTCTATGTTGGAGTACATGACGTCAACGTCATATAACATTAGGGTTTAGTGTGAATAGAGGCTATGTTGTAGTGTATGAAGTAATGTTCAGTGTGAATAGTGTGTACTACAGTACATGCAGGTTACATCATGTAATGTAAGGGTTTAGCATAAATAAACAGTAACCTTTGTTTCCTCTCTTCCTGTTTGCCCACAGGATACCACAGCAGGGGGGGAGCAGCAACTGGCCAGACTCTGTTCATTTCACCTTCCAGCTCTACCGCTTCCCACCAGTGACCACACAGCGCCTGAAACTACTGGCCATCGACAAGCTGCCGAAGAAATCCAGCGAGACACCACCCTGTGTCCTGGCTGTCATTAACAAGGATGGAACAGTCAACTCTGGTAAGGGGGGACGAGAGGAAACATTTTGAACTCTACCAACCAGACGTGAATTCAAATACTATTTGAAATAATTTCAAATACTTTAGCTGGGCTTGATTGAGCTTGCCTGGCTCAATGGAACCAGTAGAGTAGTTGCGCTAACTTGCAAACCCTGCTGATCTGGCACTCCAAGCAGGCTAAAGAAAACACAAAGTATTTCAAATAATATTTGAATCCATGTCTGTTGAATATTTGCAAACACTCTTATTCAATCACAGAGCTCATGCATAGGGCCTAAGGAAACAGCCTAGATATTATTACCGCTACTGAGTGTGCTCATCCCAAATAGCACCCTTTCCCTATATAGTGCACTATTACTGACTAGGGCCTATAGGGCTCTGATCAAAGGTAGTGCACTATATAGGGAATAGGGCGCCATTTGGAATGCAGTCCCTGAGTGGTATTGAATGACACCCCTGCTCCTATCCCAAGCCCACCTCCTTCTCTGCACCCACCCATGATGTGTGCCCAGAACATATTGTACATGATCATGAATACATTTACATATGTATGCAAGCTCCAAGTTTCTCTCTCTCTCTCTCTCTCTCTCTCTCTCTCTCTCTCTCTCTCTCTCTCTCTCTCTCTCTCTCTCTCTCTCTCTCTCTCTCTCTCTCTCTCTGTCTCTCTGTCTCTGTGTCTCTCTGTGTCTCTCTGTGTCTCTCTGTGTCTCTCTGTATAACTGTATTACAGATTTAGGATCTTAATTTGACCACTCATTTGTTGCTGGGAATTTTCCTGCACATCAGGAAATCCAAACCTGTAGTGTATTTGAGTTTTAAAAAGGCTTCTGGAGTCTGATTTCCACTTTGAAATTTTACTTGATTTGCCCTAACAAAAAAATGCATCAACCCCTACAAAAATGGCCATTAATTATAATCCACATAATAATTCACATTTCCTGTTGCGGCAAGATTTTTTTCCTGCTGTAGCAAACTTGCTCAAATTAAGAGCAGGATGAAATTGTCTTTAGCATGCAAGATGTGTCTTCAAGCATAAGATATTGTGAAAGCTGCTTTTCTCAGAAGCTCTTAGACCAGACATGATGTACTGTACCATGGCAGCATGAAAGATATACAGCAAGGTAGTACCACTGCTAGTGACGTCAGGGGTGACACGGCTGCACGGAGGTGGCCTCGCATTACCCAGCTACCCAGCAGGCCACAGGGGCTGAGGACATGCGTCATAGGGATAACAGGGGATACATCCCAAATAACACCCTATTCCCTATAGAGCCCAGATCAAAAGTAATGCTTGCACTACATAGGGAATAGGGGGCCAGGGCTTTTTGGGGCTTTTCTTTTTACCAGCTTTTGTGGGAGAAAAAAAAAACAACTGGGCCGTAGTAGTTCTTACATCTATTTCTGGTCATTTTTTTTTTTTTACTCCCTTTCTCTCCCCAATTTCAATCTTGTCTCATCGCTGCAACTCCTCAACGGGCTCGGGAGGCAAAGGTCAAGTCATTCGTCCTCCGAAACATGATCAGCCAACTGATGACCAGGTCCGCCTGCAGGCACCCACCCCGCCACAAGGAGTCGCTAGAGCGTGATGAGCCAAGTAAACCGCCCCCGGCCAAACCCTCCCCTAACCCGGACGATGCTGGGCCAATTGTGTGCCGCCCTATGGAACTCCCGATCATAGCCGGTAGTGATACAGCCTGGGATCGAACCAGGGTCTGTAGTGACACCTCTAGCACTGGGATGCAGTGTCTTGGACCGCTGCGCCACCCAGGAGGCCCCTGTGTCTGGTCTTTTGATGATTCTTTGTTTTAAACCCTCAGTTAAACATTGGTGTAACCTTGGTATAACATCGATTGTCAATGGGGGGTTTGAAGGGTTGCTTTGGTGTTTGATGTGTTATGTACTAACGAGGCACTGTTTACGAGATGTTCACACCTTGCTTCAATACACACAGGCAAACACGAACACACACACACAAATACTTTAGATTAATCAAAATTCGATGCCTGCAAAAGGCCATTTTCAATTCATTAGCCTAATTTAATGTGAGCTCTTATCCAGAATTGACCTCATAGGACAGTATGTATGTGTGCACTAGGGCTGGGAATTACCAGGGAGCTCACGATACGATAGTGTCACGATACTTAGGTGCTGATACGATATATGTATTGAGATTCTCACGATTCTATATATATTGCGATTCGTTACTATGATTTTATTGCAATACAATGTTCCAAACATATTACTCACTGTATGTCTTCTGCCAATGGACAAGAGAGAGTAATGAGAACAAGTTTTGATCAGTTATGGAAATAAAAGTGCTGAAAACAAATTGGCTCCCTTTTTAAAAATAAGTTGGAGAACAAGCTATAAAGGTGCAGGTACAGCCAACTAGCGCAAACATAATATTGCAATATTGTCAAAACGATAGGATATATCGTCAAAAAATAATATCCCGATATGTAACTGTATAGTATGACTCCATATGAGTGTGTATGCTTTCTCTGTGTTTTAACTATGTCAATGTGTACGTATCTGTGTCCCTCCCTCCTCCATGTGCTATATCATTCATAGAAATAGAATTACTACGGGTACACTCAATATGGCTGCCGGTCCACTCATTACAGAGCCATTGACTTGAATGGGGATGCAGTTCTTGTAATTTTATATGTATGGTATCATTTCCCTCTTCCCAGGCTCCCCGGGGCTCCAGCTGCAGTTCCGTGTGGACGGGGCATTCTTACAGCCGGGTGAGAGACGCTGGTTCCTGCGCTACCTGGCCCTGCACACTCTGCAGGTGGATGTGTGGGACAGTCAATCCCTCCTGCTTATCGGCTCCACAGCCCTGGGGCTCAAGGTACAGTAAGACAGGCCTATTAGCCTCACCACACATGGTCAGACGGCACACTCTGACTGGCAGTTGTCCTTGTTTTTTTCTACCACATGACACTCTATGTTTCACTATATCTAGCCTGGGTGCCAGTCGGTTTCTGCTCTCGTGCCAACTCATGGAGCTAAGAGCAGAAACAGACTGGCACTCTGGCTATTCTATTCGCACTACTTTTGACCAGGCTCACCCAATTCGCCATAAAGTGCTCTACTTTTGGCCAGACTCATCCCATTTGTCATAGTATATACAGTGCATATACAGGAAAGTATTCAGACCCCTTGACTTTTTGGTGTTCTTTGGCTTGCAAAGCCTCCTCTTTTTCCTCCAAACATAACGATGGTCATTATGGCCAAACAGTTCCATTTTTGTTTCATCAGACCAGAGGACGTTTCTCCAAAAAGTACGATCTTTGTCCCCATGTGCCGTAGCAAACCGTAGTCTGGCTTTTTTATGGCGGTTTTGGAGCAGTGGCTTCTTCCTTGCTGAGCGGCCTTTCAGGTTATGTCGATATAGGACTAGTTTTACTGTGGATATAGATACTTTGTACCTGTTTCCTCCAGCATCTTCACAAGATCCTTTGCTGTTGTTCTGAGATTGATTTGCACTTTTCACACCAAAGTACGTTCATCTCTAGGAGGCAGAACGCGTCTCCTTCCTGAGTGGTATGACGGCTGCGTGGTCCCATGGTGTTTATACTTGCGTACTGTCATGACGTTGGCCTGAGGGGGGAGGTTTATGAACCCCATAAATACCTTTCCCCTTTTTCCTCTCTCTACTCTACCGATGTGACTATTGAAAATCCCTTTGTTAACATTGAGAGAGAGTCTGGTGACATCAAGAGATGGGAAACGGAACCATATTTCGGTAATCCAACCAGTTGAAAATATGCGTTGGGACTTAATGAATATGATGTCAGTTCAGTTGGCGTCTGAGACATGATTACTGATGATAGGACGACAAACTGCATCTTGGAAAATCTACACATTCTAGTTATCAGATTCACATGGAATTGTTGTGCAATTTAAATGTTTAAATATGAAACTATTTGTGAAAAGATTAAATGTAATTTTTAGCTTCTTAATAAGACAACGGTTTGTCAGAAGAACACCACTCTGCTCACTCAGAGGCCCCGCCCAAGTGAACAGACATGGGTTGTAAACTTTGAACCACTGCCCTCTCTCCCAATCTTATATAAGCCCCTGGACGAAAATGTAACTTTCTGTTCCAAGGACGTGAGGACTTACCATCCCCACGTTGAAAGGACAAAGACCACCTACAGAACTAAGCCAACCTCAGCAAGAACCTAAAGAAATTGGCATCGAATTTCAATGTGAAGGTGACGACCTACACGCCGGAAGGATACATTTCGACTATACCAGCCAGAATATAGCATGAGCTTAAAGTATGGCAACTTGGTATGAACTTTGAACTCTTATTCACTAAAGAAGTGATACCTCCTAGCCGTCACGTTAGCGCAGCAACTGTAGACGTGGGCTAGGAGAGGACGGACAGAGTATTTGTCCTACCACACGACGACGGTACTACCAAGTATCCATTCTACCACCAGACATTCTTCAAAGGACAACCCGGCCTCCCATCTACGACCAACCGATCGAAGCGCAGCTCAGAGTAAATATTTGTTGCATTTTCCTTTTCCTAATGGGCAGTTATTTAGAATGCATAAGATTCTGTATTTACGATAGAGTAGCTGCCTATGGCCCGATAGAGACATAGCTTCTCCCTTTGAAAAAGCAGGAAGACTGAAGAACATTCAAAACCCCATCCCTTTCTTTGTGTAACCAGCTGTCATATCTGTTCCGTCCGCTAGGGACGTTTTCTTTTAAGACATAATTTGTAATCAATGTATGATACATTCTGTGTACAAATGACACAAATATTAATTTTCACAAAGTTTGCTGCTTCAGTGTCTTTAGATATTTTTGTCAGATGTTACTATGGAATACTGAAGTATAATTTCAAGCATTTCATAAGTGTCAAAGGCTTTTATTGACAATTACATGAAGTTGATGCAAAGAGTCAATATTTGCAGTGTTGACCCTTCTTTTTCAAGACCTCTGCAATCCGCCCTGGCATGCTGTCAATTAACTTCTGGGCCACATCCTGACTGATGACAGCCCATTCTTGCATACTCAATTGTGACGACCCTCCCACTCTGTCTGCCGTATTCTCTCTCTTTGCTTTTGTTTCCTTATTAGGATGCTGGTGGGAGGGTCTCAGCTACATGGGAAACACCTGGGCCCGGGTGTGTCCCAGGATAAAGGCACCTCTTCCACGTTCATTGGAGAGACTCTCTCCATGCAGACACACTATGTTTATTTGTATATAGGTTACCTTAGTTAATAAATATATATTTTGTTATTCCTTGTCTCCACATTGTCTCCCTTTTGTGACAAGTGGGAGCTCATCTGGGATATTTGAACGTATGGTGTTGGGAGAGAACGTGGAGTTGTTAAATTCTGTAGGTGCTCTGTTTGCATATTTTGTTAGTTTGTTTGAGTTTGATAGGCCCAGTATTGGTTGCCTTTGTTTGGTTTGTGTACTGCGTTGGAGAGAGTACATTGGTTAGTTTCCAGACCCCTGCACAGCCTGGAAACTCTTGTTCTACTCGCTGTTGGGACATCAGTCTGAGGAGGTGAGTACAATCAGCTGTGTACCTCGGTGGGAGATTTGGGTAGGGTAGTGAAACTTACTACTCGGAGCTATAGCCTTTCTTTTTCCCCTGATAGGCTTAGCGATGTGTTTCATTTTGGAATACGTTGGGCATGGTTAATGTTTGACATTTTTGTGTGGTGTCTGTGGACTGAGCAGTTGTCTCGGGGGCACATCCGTGGCTTGGTGGAATCTGCCAGCGTGCTGGGGGGTTTACTTCCTTGCCAGTGGGCTACAGTGCATAATTACCCACCACGAATCCACACGAAGACTAGGGTTGAGCTATTGTAGGTTTTGGGGAAGCTCCATATCTCTTTTCTGTGGTGCCCAGTGTGATTGTCATTTCTCTTGTTGTGGTCTGGTGTGCTCAGCAGAGGGGTTGAGCGAGATTTTTTTTTAGTATTTACTAGTGACTATGAACCGTTGAGAGGTGACTATGAACCGTTGAGAGGTGTTGTAAAAATTAGGAAGGACCCTGAGATGTTCTTTTCGTTGGAGCTTGTAGTTGACACTCTTGTGCCCTGTTCCTGAATGTTTACGTGACTGACCATTGTTTGGTAGTGTCAGGTTCTATCGCTCCTGTTTTTTCCCTCCTTGTCTCGTTTTCTTCTTTCCTCTTAAACATTGCTTCCTGTGCGCAAAGGTTGCTGAGGTCTGAGGAGGAGGTTGGCTGGGGCAAGTGGAAGGTGAACCTGTAACCCCTCGTCAATTTGGGACGCAGAGGCTTTTGTTTCCTTATTAGGATGCTGGTGGGTGGAGTTGGGAGGGTCGTCAGCTACATGGGAAACACCTGGGCCCGGGTGTGTCCCAGGATAAAGGCACCTCTTCCACATTCATTGGAGAGACTCCATGTAGACACACTGTTTATTTTTATATAGGTTACCTTAGTTAATAAATATATATTTTGTTATTCCTTGTCTCCACGTTGTCTGCCTTTTGTTAAGATCGTTGAGCCGGTTCGTGACACAATGCTTGGAGTTCGTCAGAATTTGTGGGTTTTTGTTTGTCCACCCGCCTCCTGAGGATTGACCACAAGTTCTCAATGGGATTAAGGTCTGGGAAGTTTCCTGGCTATGGACCCAAAATATCAATGTTTTGTTCCCCGAGCCACTTAGGTATCACTTTTGCCTTATGGCAAGGTGCTCCATTATGCTGGAAAAGGCATTGTTTGTCACCAAACTGTTCCTGGATGGTTGGGAGAAGTTGCTCTCGGAGGATGTGTTGGTACCATTCTTTATTCATGGCTGTGTTCTTAGGCAATATTGTGAGTGAGCCCACTCCCTTGGCTCAGAAGCAACCCCACACATGAATGGTCTCAGGATGCTTTACTGTTGGCATGACACAGGACTGATGATAGCACTCACCTTGTCTTTTCCGGACAAGCTTTTCTCCGGATGCCCCAAACAATCAGAAAGGGGATTCATCAGAGAAAATTACTTTACCCCAGTCCTCAGCAGTCCAATCCCTGTACCTTTTGCAGAATATTAGTCTGTCCCTGATGTTTTTCCTGGAGAGAAGTGGCTTCTTTGCTGCCCTTCCTGACACCAGGCCATCCTCGAGTCTTTGCCTCACTGTGTGTGCAGATGCATTCACACCTGCCTGCTGCCATTCCTGAGCAAGCTCTGTACTGGTGGTGCTCCGATCCCGCAGCTGAATCAACTTTAGGAGATGGTCCTGGCGCTTGCTGGACTTTCTTGGGTGCCTTGAAGCCGCCTTCACAACAATTGAATCACTCTCCTTGAAGTTCTTGATGATCCGATAAATGGTTGCTTTAGGTGCAATCTTACTGGCAGCAATATCATTGCCTGTGAAGCCCTTTTTGTGCAAAGCAATGACGACGGCACGTGTTTCCTTGCAGGTAACCATGGCTGACAGAGGAAGAACAATGATTCCAAGCAGCACCCTCCTTTTGAAGCTTCCAGTCTGTTATTCGAAGTCAATCAGCATGACAGAGTGATCTCCAGCCGTGTCCTCGTCAACACTCACACTTGTGTTAACGAGAGAATCACTGAAATGATCTCAGCTGGTCCTTTTGTGGCAGGGCTGAAATTCAGTGGAAATGTTTTGGGGGCGGGGGATTCAGTTCATTTGCATGGCAAAGAGGGACTTTGCAATTAATTGCAATTCATCTGATCACTCTTCATAACATTCCGGAGTATATGCAAATTGCCATCATACAAACTGAGGCAGCAGACTTGGTGAAAATTAATATTTGTGTCATTCTCAACTTTTGGCCACGACTGTATGTAATTATGCGTGATTTATTTAGGAATTTTGTAAATAAATAATTAAACCAAATTTTGTGTTGCTGATTCAACTTGTTGACTATAACCAAGAATTTACAACTTTCAGATGAGACTAAACAAGGTGACGATTAAATATTGACTGCGATTGATGTAAAAGATTACTAGGTCTTTAAGAGTTTATTCAGAAGATAACAGCTCTATAAACATTCTTTCGTGGTGCCCCGACTTTCTAGTTAATTTCATTCACCTGATTAGCTTAATCAGTAATATGAATTACAGAGAAGTGATTTTATAGAATAACTTGTCATATCACTTAATCCAGCGTAGCCAAAGACACGACAGTACTATTGTTTGTACAGATGAACGTGGTACCTTCAGGCATTTGGAAATTGCTCCCAAAGATGAACCAGACATGTGGAGGTCTACAATTGTTTTTCTGAGGTCTTGGCTGATTTCTTTTGATTTTCCCATGATGTCAAGCAAAGAGGCACTAAGTTTTAAGGTAGGCCTTGAAATACTTCCAAAGGTACACCTCCAGTTGACTCAAATGATGTCAATTAGCCTATCACAAGCTTCTAAAGCCATGCCATCATTTTCTGGAATGTTCTAAGCTGTTTAAAGTCAGTCAACTTAGTGTATGTAAACTTCTGACCCACTTGAATTGTGATACAGTGAATAATACGTGAAGTAATGTCTGTAAACAATTGTTGGAAAAATTACTAGTGTCATGCACGAAGTAGATGCCCTAATCGACTTGCCAAAACTATAGTTTGTTAACAAGACATTTGTGGAGTGGTTGAAAAACGAGTTTTAATGACTCGCCTAAGTGTATGTAAACTTCCGACTTCAACCATATATATATATATTGTGGCAGACCAGGGGGTTTGGTCAAGACGTTTACACAGATCAGACACGGACAGAGTATGATTAGCTCAGTTTCAAGGGTGTTTTATTAAATAATAAATCAAAAAGAAAAGGATAGGATAGGTCTCCCCCATGAGACCCTCTCCGGGATAACGTCTTCTGGGCTACGGGTCTTGCTGTCGGGCACACAAACTAAACTCACTCGCCGTAGCTCGGGTAACCGTCTCCAACTACATGGAAGTCACCTCATTTCCCCGAGTCCTCTCCTGTGTGCTGCCCTTCTGGCAGCTTTATGGGGCTTGTACAGCTGGTGAGCAATCAGCCCTTGATTACTCACCAACTCCCCAATTAGTCCTGGGTGGAGAGCCCGTCGAGACCTGGCACGTCCAGCAGATGGAGCCATCGGCTCGCGACGTATACTCCGTCTGTCACCAGGCCTCGACAAGTCTCCCCCTGGTGGCTGACCTGCTGTACGCCACACACACACACCCTTTAGCTCTGTCGGGGATGGGACTGTCGTCAGTGCGACGTACGGCTCCCTTCTCGATAGGGCATCCGTGTTTCCATGCTTCACCCCTGACCTGTGCACAACAGAAAAAGAGAAGCGTTGAAGGGACAAGAACCACTTGGTAACCCGATCGTTTGTGTCCTTACCCCTGGCCATCCAGACCAGGGGAGCATGGTCCGTGACCAGGGTGAAGTGGGTACCCAACAGGTAATACTCGAGTGTTTAGCGCCCACTTCACCGCTAGACACTCTTTCTCCACAATGGAGTACTTTTTCTCTCTAGGAACCAGCTTTCTGCTGATGTACATGATGGGGTGCTCCTCCCCATCGTGTATCTGGGACAGAACGGCGCCTAGTCCCGTATCACACGCATCCGTCTGGACCACCATTGGCACCTGGAAATCGGGCGTTACGAGGATCGGATGGGAGCACAGCGCTTCCTTCAGACGGCTGACCGCCGCTTCTGTCTCGTTGGTCCATTTCACTGTTTTTGGGAGGCAGGCCCTGGTTAGATCGGTGAGGGGGGGAAGCTATAGCCGCAAGTTGGGGATAAATCGGCTATAGTATCCTGCCAGTCCCAGGAAGGACTTGACCTGTGTCTTGGTGCGTGGAACGGGCCAGTCACGCACCGCGTGAACCTACCTCTTTTGGGGCTTGACATACCCCAGGTACTCCACCTCCTCGAAACCTAGTTTACACTTCTTAGGGTTTGCGGTCAACCTGGCTTGTCTGAGCGCGTCCAGCACCGCCTGGAGGCGCATCAAGTGCTCTTCCCAACCTTGGCTGTGGATGATGTCATCCAAATAGGCCGCTGCATACTGCTGGTGGGGTCGAAGTACTTTGTTCATCAGCCGTTGGAATGTGGGCGGGGCTCCGTGGAGACCAAACGGAAGCACCCGGTACTGATACAACCCATCTGGTGTCAAACGCCATCTTCTCCCGGGAGGAGGCTGCCAACGGTACCTGCCAATAACCTTTGGTCAGGTCAAGGGTGCTGATGTACCGGGCCTTTCCCAATCGGTCGATGAGCTCGTCATCTGGCAGCTCCCTTGTGGTGTCACGATGGTGGTCCACACGGTGGGATACCGCTTTGTGTCACCGTGAACACAGGAAATGGACATCTCCCTAACCCTTTCGGTCTCCTGGTTCAGCAGGCTCGTATTTACGAGCGTAACCACACTTCCGGAGTCCAATAGCGCTTCCGTGTCGTGTCCGTCAACCTTCACTGGGACCATGGGTGCAGTTGATCCGGGGTGCGCCCAACAGGAGTTGACATAGTTCACGGCGTGACCCACCTCGCCGCCGTGGCTAGCTGATGGCATCGACTCCTTTCGAGCCAGGCAATTCCAGGCAATGTGCCCCCGGGCGCCACAATGAAAACACCTTTGGTCTCCATCTACCTGGGGTCGATGGGGACGGGTCGGCCCTACCCTAGCTGTTTCTCCACGGGTTTGCGGTCCTTTGGCCCTGCCGACTGTCGGTTCGGGGTACACCACGGTGGGGCTGTCTTTCCGTCCCCTCGGACGGGTCACCGATTCGTCCCGGCTCCCACTCAGCAGGGCCTGCGTGTTATGATGCATCTCCACTGCTTCCAGGAGGCCCTCCAAGGTCTGGGGTGCGCATAGACTCGCTGCCCTCTTCATGTCATAGGGTAGCGCCCGTAAGAAGCGATCCAGGACCACTTTGTTTCGAGGATGGAGAGGGTGGATACGTCGGTTAGGAGCCATGCCCTGGTGACGCGCAGTAGGTCGTTCATCTGTGCTCGGGGGGATGCGTCTGCTACGAACCTCCAGTCGTGGAACTGTTGAGCCTGATGGGCCAGGCTGTACCCGTTACGGCTGAGTATCTCCCGTTTGAGTCTGTCGTAATTAGCCGCCTGTTCATCGTTCAGGTCCCAATACGCCTTTTGGGCATTCCCCGAGAGGAACGGGGCCAACAGACTGGCCAACTTCGGCCTTGGCCATCCTTCCGGTAGAGCTGTCCATTCAAACGTACAGAGGTATGTTTCGACGTCATCGTCTTCCGTTAGTTTGAGTAAAAACTGGTTGGGATGTGATTCAAGAGACGCTCCGCCTTGCAGCTTCCTGATTTCCTCAACGAGGCGGCTGTTTTGTAATCGCTGTTCGTCCAGCGTTTGTTCCTGAACCGCCTGTTGTGCTTGTTGGGCCCGGACGAACTGAGCTATCAACTCGTCCATGCTGATGCTGTGTAAACGTCAACCCTGATCTGACCACGTTATCAGATTGCCCGCATTCTCCACCACTTGTGACAGACCAGGGGGTTTGGTCAAGACGTTTACACAGATCAGACACGGACAGAGTATGATTAGCTCGGTTTCAAGGGTGTTTATTAAATAATAAATCAAAAAGAAAAGGATAGGTCTCCCCCATGAGACCCTCTCCAGGATACCGTCTTCTGGGCTCCGGGTCTTGCTGGATCCTGTCGGGCACACACTCAACTCACTCGTCGTAGCTTGGGTAACCGTCTCCAACTACATGGAAGTCACCTCACTTCCCCCAGTCCTCTCCTGTGTGCTGCCCTTCTGGCAGCTTTATGGGGCTTGTACAGCTGGTGAGCAATCAGCCCTTTATTACTCACCAACTCCCCAATCAGCCCCAATTAGTCCTGGATGGAGAGCCCGTTGAGACCTGGCACGTCCAGCAGATGGAGCCATCGGCTCGCGATGTATACTCCGTCTGTCACCAGGCCTCGACGAGTCTCCCCTTGGTGGCTGACCTGCTGTACGCCACTATATATATATATATATATATATAATATATATATATATATAACCCCTTTTTTGGGGTAGGCACAAAACTACCTTCATACTCTGTTCGTTTTTTAAATCTGGTACCGGCTACTTTGACGAGTCCCATGACAAAACAGAGAACACCATCGTGTCTGTGAGATTCTCCCCTATCCACAGTGGGGTCCCATTAGTTTGTAGGCCAATCGGTTCGGACGCTACCAAATAGAAGTTGGCACATCGACGGTACCGACTTCAGACAAGTCTCCTGACACGGAGAGTGCCATCGTGTTCGTGAGAGTCTCCCCTTTCCATAGAGGGTTCATAATGGTTTCTAGGTCAAACTGTTCGGACGCTACAGAGGTTTTTGTGAGAACTAGAGCAGTGGTCTGACAAACACCGCTCTAGCTCTGCCGCTGACTCCTCATGTAGCCTATTACCGGCAACTTCAGGAGAGTAATGGCAGAACCTGCAAAAGCCAGTAGGAGCAGAAGACGGATGGTCAGGTTAAGTTTTTTTTTTTCATCTGGTTATCTTGATCTGCCTCTCCTGTCTCTGTGCAGCATATGTTGCGTCAGTAGTTTTTGTCTGGTGTGGTGTCTCCGGGCAGCATATGTTGTCAGGGCCGTCCTGGCTGTTTGTTTATTTGGATCTGAACGCGCCCCAATCTCTGCCCCTGATCTCTGAACGCTCCCCTATCTTGTCGTGTCTCCGAACGCTGATCTGTGTCTCTGCACAGCATATGTTGTGTCAGGGCCCTCCTGCTTGCTTGTTTGTTTGTTTGTTTGTTTGTGTTGTGTCTCTAAACACGCCCCTATCTTGTTGTCTCTTAACGCACCCCTGCACCTCTGTCTCTTCATTCAGCATATGTTGCGGCAGGGCCGTCCAGCTGTACAGGCCACTCATGAGCTGGAGGTCATCACCACAGAGTACATGGGTGAAGGCGTGCCAGTGAGCCTGCACCGGGCCTCCAACCCGATCAGTGTCTTCACCACCATCAAAGGTCGGCTCCATCTGCGCCTGGGCAACGTGGGTAAGGACGAGAGCACTGCATTTATTACTGAAGTATATTAATCTACCCCCTCTATCCATCCATCCATCACTCTTGTCTCACCTTTTTACTATCAATGCCGATTTAATTGGGTTACAATTGTAACCGGGTATCAATAACAGGAAACTTAAACTGGAACAGTGAAATGGTACGGTTAGTGAGGCATTGAGCTCCACAAAGAATGAAGGTAGAAGTGAAGTAGCCTAAGGAAGGAAGTAAGTATTAAGAAAAGTACACCTACTCTATTTACCTTCAATAGATGGTTGGCTGAGTTTTAGGAAGAGCACACTCATACTGTCTACCAGGACAATATGGAAAGGGATAAGGAGTCTGGAGAGCACACATACATACTGTAACGAACTACAGACTTGGATGGGAGCACACAGTAGTAAGGCTTGATTGTATTTCACATATGTTACACTGTGTGCTTGGGTGACATTGGGTTGTAATCTATGTGCTGGACTTTCGGGACACGACGCCCGCTTTTCAAGCAGTTATCCAATTGAAGTGTTTTAGCCCCACAGTGTCACGGCAGCTGTCGACAGTTTCGCCGTTTGTTGTCGGAATAAATAATACCCACTCATAAACAGTACATATCACCGTCGGGCCTCGAAAAGCCCAATTTTCCGACAGAGTAATTGTGGTTCTAATACGACTCGCTTCCTCCCTGCTTATCTCCTAAAGCAGGGTAAGAGCGCGGTGAGAAATTGGAAACGTCTGGCATGTAATTTCCAATCAAGACTTAGATATCCATCAGGCTGGCTCTGTCTCCCAGCAGCCGACAGTTGGAATCAATTAACAGACGAGGATGCCCATGAATCAGCCCTGTGCACACCGAGCACCTCCATCTCTCTCTCTGTAGCGCTCTCTCTTTCTAGTGCTCTCTTTAGCTACCTCTATCTCTTTCTCTTCCTCTATCCCTGTCTCTGAAGCTCTCTCTCTCTCTAGCTCTATTTCACTCCATACCTACCTTACTCACTCTCTCTTGCTTGCTTCCACCACTCTCTAGCTCACTCCATCTCTCTTTCTAACTGTAATTCTCTCTCCTCCCCCCCTCTTCTGTTGGCTCTCATCAAGCCTTAATGAATCTCTCATCTTATTTGTTCCTCTGTGAGAGATGGTCATTAGCGTGTTTGAGGGAGAGCTGGAATTTACCTACTGCCAAGACAGATGGAGGTGGTGGAGAGATTATGTTCTGTTAGTGAAGCTCACCAGGGCCCCTATCTCTCGGCACAGTACCCCAACAACAATGGGGGGGATTCTCTGAGTGGAAGCAAGAGTGAGGGAAAGAGAGAGAAGGAAAGAGCGAGACGGAGCGAGATCAAGGAGGTGGCGAGAGAAGACAAGTCAAGAGAAAATAGGGGGGAGTGTTTGAACTAGTTATGGCTGGCTGTGCTTTAGGGTTTTAAAGTCTTGGTTGTTTTGTTGGTGATTTGTTTTCAGTAGCTGTACTGTTACATCATATGATGGCTGGTGGTACCTGTGTTGTATGTAGCCTGGTCACAGATATGTTAGCTATTGTTAACTCCATTGCTGTCATTGTCAAACCAAACATGGCATGACAATTCCATAAGGATTTGGCTAGAGAGCAGAAACAGCCTGGCTCCCATGCTATCTTATATGCGTGTATCATCTGTATTTTGGTTAATGAAAATATCTACATTACTGTATGTTTCTGAAAGACAGTGGTTAGTTAAGTGGCCGTCTCGCTGTTCTAATTTTATGACTTTTGTTCATGCTCGCAATTAATCATGTCTTTCCTACAGCCTGCTTGGAATTCATAAGAATTAGCCTTTATTGGGAACAAAGTCTAATCAAAGTTTATTTGTTACGTACACAGTTGAGCAGGTGTTATAGCGATAGATACACAGTGCCTTGCAAAAGTATTCATCCCCCTTGGCGTTTTCCTATTTTGTTGCATTACAACCTGTAATTTAAATTGATCTTTATTTGGATTTCATGTAATGGACGTACACAAAATAGTCCAAATTGGTGAAATGAAAAAAATTATAAAAAAAAAAAAAACGGAAAAGTGGTGCGTGCATATGTATTCACCCCCTTTGCTATGAAGCCCCTAAATAAGATCTGGTGCAACCAATTGCCTTCAGAAGTCACATAATTAGTTAGTTATCACACAGGTGGACTTTATTTAAGTTTCACATGATCTGTCACATGATCTCAGTATATATACACCTGTTCTGAAAGGCCCCAGAGTCTGCAACACCACTAAGCAAGGGGCACCACCAAGCAAGCGGCACCGTGAAGACCAAGGAGCTCTCCAAACGGGTCAGGGACGAAGTTGTGGAGAAGTACAGATCAGGGTGGGGTTCTAAAAATATCCTAAACTTTGAACATCCCACGGAGCACCATTAAATCTATTGTTAAAAAAAATTACAAAATATGGCACCACAACAAACCTGCCAAGAGAGGGCTGCAAACCAAAACCCACAGACATTAATCAGAGAGGCAACAAACAGACCAAAGACAAACCTGAAGGAGCTGCAAAGCTCCACAGCGGAGATTGGAGTATCTGTCCATTGGACCACTTTAAGCCGTACACTCCACAGAGCTGGGCTTTACGGAAGAGTGGCCAGAAAAAAGCCATGTCTAAAAGGAAAAAGTAAGCAAACATTGTTGGTGTTCGCCAAAAGGCATGTGGGAGACTCCCCAAACATATGGAAGAAGGTACTCTGGTCAGATGAGACTAAAATTGAGCTTTTTGGCCATCAAGGAAAACACTATGTCTGGCGCAAACGCAACACCTCTCATCATCCCAAGAACACAATCTCCACAGTGAAGCATGGTGGTGGCAGCATCATGCTGGGGGGATGTTTTTCCATCGGCAGGGACTGGGAAACTGGTCAGAATTTATGGAATAACGGATGGCGCTACATACAGGGAAATTCTTGAGGGAAACCTGTTTCAGTCTTCCAGAGATTTGAGACTGGGACAGAGGTACACCTTCCAGCAGGACATGACCCTAAGCATACTGCTAAAGCAACACATTTTTTACATTTTTTTTTTACATTTTAGTAATTTAGCAGACGCTCTTATCCAGAGCGACTTACAGTAGTGAATGCATACATTTCATTTCATGCATTTTTTTTGTTGTACTGGCCCCCCATGGGAATCGAACCCACAATCCTGGCGTTGCACACACCATGCTGGCGTTGCAAACACCATGCTCTACCAACTGAGCCAACTGGTTTAAGGGGAAACATTTAAATGTCATGGAATGGCCTCATCAAAGCCCAGAGAATATGTGGTATGACGTAAAGATTGCTGTACACCAGCAGAACCCATACAACTTGATTGAGCTGAAGCAGTTTTGCCTTGAAGAATGGGCAAAAATCCCAGTGGCTAGATGTGCCAAGCTTATAGAGACATACCCCAAGAGACATGCAGCTGTAATTGCTGCTGAAGGTTGCTCTACAAATTATTGACTTTGGGGGGTGAATAGTTATGCACGCTCAAGTTTTCAGTTTTTTTTTTTTGTCTTATTTCTTGTTTGTTTCACAAGAAAAAATATTTTGTATCTTCAAAGTGGTAGGCATGTTGTGTAAATCAAATGATACAAACCCCCCAAAAAATCTATTTTAATTCCAGGTTGTAAGGCAACAAAGTAGGAAAAATGCCAAGGGGGCTGAATACTTTCGCAAGCCAAGTGCATTCGGAAAGTATTTAAACCCCTTGACTTTTTCCACATTTTCTTGTTTTACAGCATTATTCTAAAATGTATTTAATCATTTTTTCCCCTCATCAACCTACACACAACCCCATAATGACAAAGCAAAAGGTCTTTATACATTTAAAAAATAAATATTCTTAAAATAAAAAACTGAAATATCACATATCACATTTACATAAGTATTCAGACCCTTTACTCAGTACTCAGCACATTTGGCAGCGATTAAAGCCTTGAGTCTTCTTGGGAATGGCGCTACAAGCTTGGCGCACATATATTTGGGGAGTTTCTCCCATTCTTCTCTGCAGATCCTCTCAAGCTCTGCTTAGGGTCGTTGTCCTGTTGGAAGGTGAACCTTCGCCCCAGTCTGAGGTCCGGAACACTCTGGAGCAGGTTTTCATCAAGGATCTATCTGTACTTTGCTCCGTTCATCTGTCCCTCGATCCTGACTAGTCTCCCAGTCCCTGCCACTGACAAACTTTTTTCACTTTGTCATTATGGGGTATTGTGTGTAGATTGATGAGGAAAAACATTAATTAAATCAATTTTAGAACAAAGCTGTAATGTAACAAAATGTGTAAAAAGTCAAGGGGTCGGAGTACTTTCTGAGAATCGAGTGTATAAATAAACATTGTAACAAAATGCAATGTACAGTAGTAGATACACTACATGGCCAAAAGTATGTGGCCACCTGCTCGTCGAACATCTCATTCCAAAAACATGGGCATTAAAATGGAGTTGGTCCCCCCTTTGCTGCTATAACAGCCTCCACTCTTCTGCGAAGGCTTTCCACTAAATGTTGGAACATTGCTGTGGGGACTTGCTTCCTTTCAGCCACAGGAGCATTAGTGACATCGGGCACTGATGTTGGGTGAATAGGCCTGGCTCGCAGTCGGCATTGTAATTCATCCCAAAGGCCTTCGTTGGGGTTGAGGTGAGACTCTGTGCAGGTCAGCCAAGTTCTTCAACACCAATCTCAACAAACTATTTCTGTATGGACCTTGCTTTGTGCACAGGGGCATTGTCATCCTGAAACAGGAAAGGGCCTTCCCCAAACTGTTGCCACAAAGTTGGAAACACAGAATCGTCTAGAATGTCATTGTATGCTGTAGCGTTAATATTTCCCTTCACTCAAACTAAAGGTCCTAGCCCGAACCGTGAAAAACATCCCCAGACTATTATTCCTCTTCCACCAAACTTTACCGTTGGCACTATGCATTGGAGCAGGTAGCGTTCTCCTGGCATCCGTCAAACCTAGATTAGTCTGTCTGACTGCCAGATGGTAAAGTGTGAGTGTTGCAACCGAGGACAGACGATTTTTATGCGCTACGTTCTTCATCACTCAGCAGTCCCGTTCTGTGAGCTTGTGTGGCCTACCACTTCAGGGCATCTTTTCACAAATAGTTTTATGTTTAATCACATATGTTTCACTATATTTACATGTGAACCTGACAGCTGGGAAATGTACACTTTAAGAGATACAGTTGTGTGTTTCCTGTTATTCATGAGATCACCAAATAAAACACACTCGTTATAACTGTCCCTTAATAAGTGTCCAAGGACCATTCCCACATTCTCAAAAGTGGAAATATTGTTTCATTGTTTAATACAGGGCACTTCATGACACTGGATTAAAACCAAATTATGATGATGTACTATATTACGTATTGGATCACTAAAAAATACAACTTTTACATTACCGTGTAGTTTACCAATAAAATGGTCTGATGGTGATGTGGATATACTTGGTATACATATCCCAAAATAAATATGATCGCACTCCGATACATTTTTATAGAAAGTTAGCAAAAGTAGATATCTTGCTGCCATGGAAAGCTAAATACCTGTCTATTTGTGGTAGAAACACCCTGATTAACTCTTTAGTCATATCCCAGTTTACGTATTTGATTATGGTCTTGCCTACACCTAGCAAACAGTTAAAGAAAATTATATGAGGGAAAAAATATTCAATTTTATTTGGAACGGCAAGCCAGACAATATTAAATGGTCCTGTTTATATAATGAATATGAATTCGGAGGCCAGAAATGATTATATATTAAAACATTAGACATCACTAAAGGCTTCAGTCATACAAAAGTTATGCTTAAATCAGAACTGGTTCTCTAGCAAATTAGTAAAAGTGTTCAAGAACTGTCTTTTTTCCCCTTTATTCAGATTACATTCTTACTAATGATTGAAAAGGAAATCTCCCAAATATCGTTATTTTGAAAACAAGCCATAGGAAGTTGGTTGCAATTTCAATTTAATCCACTAGAAAAAAACAGAACAAATCATACAACAAATATTGTGGTTAAACTCAAATATACTAATTGATAAAAATCACACATGCAGCTAACAAAAACACATGGAAATCAAATCAAATCAAATGTATTTTTATATAGCCCTTCGTACATCAGCTGATATCTCAAAGTGCTGTACAGAAACCCAGCCTAAAACCCCAAACAGCAAGCAAAGCATGTGAAAGAAGCACGGTGGCTAGGAAAAACTCCCTAGGAAAAACTCCCTAGAAAGGCCAAAAACCTAGGAAGAAACCTAGAGAGGAACCAGGCTATGAGGGGTGGCCAGTCCTCTTCTGGCTGTGCAGGGTGGATATTATAACAGAACATGGTCAAGATGTTAAAATGTTAAAATGTTCATAAATGACCAGCATGGTCAAATAATAATAATCATAGTAGTTGTCGAGGGTGCAACAAGCACGTCCGGTGAACAGGCCGGGTTCCATAGCCGCAGGCAGAACAGTTGAAACTGGAGCAGCAGCATGGCCAGGTGGACTGGGGACAGCAAGGAGTCATCATACCAGGTAGTCCTGAGGCATGGTCCTAGGGCTCAGGTCCTCCGAGAGAAAGACAGAAAGAGAGAATTAGAGAGAGCATATTTAAATTCACACAGGACACCGGATAAGACAAGAGAAATACTCCAGATGTAACAGACTGACCCTAGCCCCCCGACACATAAACTACTGCAGCATAAATACTGGAGGCTGAGACAGGAGGGATCAGAAGACACTGTGGCCCCATCCGATGATACCCCCGGACAGGGCCAAACAGGCAGGATATAACCCCACCCACTTTGCCAAAGCACAGCCGCCACACCACTAGAGGGATGTCTCCAACCACCAACTTACCGTCCTAAGACAAGGCCGAGTATAGCCCACAACGATCTCCGCCATGGCACAACCTAAGGGGGGGGCGCCAACCCAGACAGGAAGACCACGTCAGTGACTCAACCCACTCAAGTGACGCACCCCTCCCATGGACGGCATGGAAGAACACCAGTAAGCCAGTGACTCAGCCCCTATAAAAGGGTTAGAGGCAGAGAATCCCAGTGGAAAGAGGGGAACCGGCAAGGCAGAGACAGCAAGGGCGGTTCGTTGCTCCAGCCTTTCCGTTCACCTTCACACTCCTGGGCCAGACTATACTTAATCATAGGACCTACTGAAGAGATAAGTCTTCAGTAAAGACTTAAAGGTTGAGACTGAGTCTGCGTCTCTCACATTGGTAGGCAGACCATTCCATAAAAATGGAGCTCTATAGGAGAAAGCCCTACCTCCAGCCGTTTGCTTAGAAATTCTAGGGACAATTAGGAGGCCTGCGTCTTGTGACCGTAGCGTACGTGTAGGTATGTACGGCAGGACCAAATCGGAAAGATAGGTAGGAGCAAGCCCATGTAATGCTTTGTAGGTTAGCAGTAAAACCTTGAAATCAGCCCTTGCCTTAACAGGAAGCCAGTGTAGGGAGGCTAGCACTGGAGTAATATGATCAAATTTTTGGGTTCTAGTCAGGATTCTAGCAGCCGTATTTAGCACTAACTGAAGTTTATTTAGTGCTTTATCCGGGTAGCCGGAAAGTAGAGCATTGCAGTAGTCCAGCCTAGAAGTAACAAAAGCATGGATTAATTTTTCTGCGTCATTTTTGGACAGAAAGTTTCTGATTTTTGCAATGTTATGTAGATGGAAAAAAGCTGTCCTTGAAACAGTCTTGATATGTTCTTCAAAAGAGAGATCAGGGTCCAGAGTAACGCCGAGGTCCTTCACAGTTTTATTTGAGACGACTGTACAACCATCCAGATTAATTGTCAGATTCAACAGAAGATCTCTTTGTTTCTTGGGACCTAGAACAAGCATCTCTGTTTTGTCCGAGTTTAAAAGTAGAAAGTTTGCAGCCATCCACTTCTTTATGTCTGAAACACAGGCTTCTAGCGAGGGCAATTTTGGGGCTTCACCATGTTTCACTGAAATGTACAGCTGTGTGTCGTCCGCATAGCAGTGAAATTTAACATTATGTTTTCGAATGACATCCCCAAGAGGTAAAATATATAGTGAAAACAATAGTGGTCCTAAAATGGAACCTTGAGGAACACCGAAATTTACAATTGATTTGTCAGAGGACAAACCATTCACAGAGACAAACTGATATCTTTCCCACAGATAAGATCTAAACCAGGCCAGAACTTGTCCATGTAGACCAATTTGGGTTTCCAATCTCTCCAAAAGAATGTGGTGATCGATGGTATCAAAAGCGGCACTAAGATCTAGGAGCACGAGGACAGATGCAGAGCCTCGGTCTGACGTCATTAAAAGGTCATTTACCACCTTCACAAGTGCAGTCTCAGTGCTGTGATGGGGTCTAAAACCAGACTGAAGCGTTTCGTATACATTGTTTGTCTTCAGGAAGGCAGTGAGTTGCTGTGCAACAGCTTTTTCTAACATTTTTGAGAGGAATGGAAGATTCGATATAGGCCGATAGTTTTTTATAATTTCTGGATCAAGATTCGGCTTTTTCAAGAGAGGCTTTATTACTGCCACTTTTAGTGAGCTTGGTACACATCCGGTGGATAGAGAGCCGTTTATTATGTTCAACATAGGAGGGCCAAGCACAGGAAGCAGCTCTTTCAGTAGTTTAGTTGGAATAGGGTCCAGTATGCAGCTTGAGGGTTTGGAGGCCATGATTATTTTCATCATTGTGTCAAGAGATATAGTACTAAAACACTTTAGTATCTCCCTTGATCCTAGGTCCTGGCAGAGTTGTGTAGACTCAGGACAATGGAGCTTTGGAGGAATACCCAGATTTAAAGAGGAGTCTGTAATTTGCTTTCTAATGATCATGATCTTTTCCTCAAAGAAGTTCATAAATGTATTACTGCTGAAGTGAAAGCCATCCTCCATTTGCGAAGGCTGCTTTTTAGTTAGCTTTGCGACAGTATCAAAAAGAAATTTCGCATTGTTCTTATTTTCCTCAATTAAGTTGGAAAAATAGGATGATCGAGCAGCAGTGAGGGCTTTTCGATACTGCACGGTACTGTCTTTCCAAGCTAGTCGGAAGACTTCCAGTTTGGTGAGGCGCCATTTCCGTTCCAATTTTCTGGAAGCTTGCTTCAGAGCTCGTGTATTTTCTGTATACCAGGGAGCTAGTTTCTTATGACAGATGTTTTTAGTTTTTAGGGGTGCAACTGCGTCTAGGGTATTGCGCAAGGTTAAATTGAGTTCCTCGGTTAGGTGGTTAACTGATTTTTGTCCTCTGACGTCCTTGGGTAGGCAGAGGCAGTCTGGAAGGGCATCAAGGAATCTTTGGGTTGTCTGAGAATTTATAGCACGACTTTTAATGCTCCTTGGTTGGGGTCTGAGCAGATTATTTGTTGCAATTGCAAACGTAATAAAATGGTGGTCCGATAGTCCAGGATTATGAGGAAAAACATTAAGATCCACAACATTTATTCCATGGGACAAAACTAGGTCCAGAGTATGACTGTGGCAGTGAGTAGGTCCAGAGACATGTTGGACAAAACCCACTGAGTCGATGATGGCTCCGAAAGCCTTTTGGAGTGGGTCTGTGGACTTTTCCATGTGAATGTTAAAGTCACCAAAAATTGAATATTATCTGCTATGACTACAAGATCCGATAGGAATTCAGGGAACTCAGTGAGGAACACTGCATATGGCCCAGGAGGCCTGTAAACAGTAGCTATAAAAAGTGAGTGAGTAGGCTGCATAGATTTCATGACTAGAAGCTCAAAAGACGAAAACGTCATTGTTTTTTTTTTTTGTAAATTGAAATTTGCTATCGTAAATGTTAGCAACACCTCCGCCTTTGCCGGATGCACGGGGGGTATGGTCACTAGTGTAACCAGGGGGTGAGGCCTCATTTAACACAGTAAATTCATCAGGCTTAAGCCATGTTTCAGTCAGGCCAATCACATCAAGATTATTATCAGTGATTAGTTCATTGACTATAACTGCCTTGGAAGTGAGGGATCTAACATTAAGTAACCCAATTTTGAGATGTGAGGTATCACAAAATCTTTCAATAATGGCAGGAATGGAGGAGGTCTTTATACTAGTGAGATTGCTAAAGCGAACACCGAAATGTCTGCTCTACCCAGAATTACAACCAAATAATTGCCACATTACCAGAAAAATGGAAGAGGAAAGTGGAAGGGGGAAAAAGTAAGGAACTTGTCTGTCAGCCCTACATTAAAGACCATAATTGGTTAACAATCTAATTTTCACACCATAAACTCAATTATTTGATCAGATAAGTTGGCTAATATTGCTCAACATTTTTCTGGCTAGCTAATGGAGAGTTCAATCCAGCTAGCAAGATACTTAACAATGCTAACAATACTTGTTCCACCACACTTTCTCCCTCACCTCAAACTTTCCAAATGCCAGTTGTTTTTCAGTTATAGCTCATGAAGTACGCTTCATCACCTTCTCATCCTGGTCTCTGTGGTCAGGCTTCTCACCTAACGTTACCTCTTCGTTATAGTTCATTGGACACGCTGCTGTAACTGGCAAGCTGCCTTTCCACTCCCCGCTGTCTTCCCAGAGCACGCGCTGATGCTGTAACTAGCAAGTTGGTTGTCTCTTCTCTCTTCAGTCGCTTGCTGCGCTGCATTCTGTTGTTATGTGAACGATTGGCTGAGCCTTGGATTCAGCCAGTATTGCTCCAAACGTGTATCACTTGTTCGTTTACAGCCAGTAGGTATCCAAAGCCCCCCCCCCAAAAAAAAAAACTTTTCTTATCGGATCTACATGAATCACGTAGGTCACCTATTTTGGATTCAAAATGGCGATTTTCTCCGAAAGGTGACTAGTTTGCATCCCTGTAAATCTTTGAGCAAATTGAGGTGTGTGTCCATAATAAAGCAAGTATGTCTATAATAAAGCACTGCTCTAACTTCTTAACAGCACTATCAACAGGGCAGGTCCTACAGGCCCTAGTTTTGTCACACCTGGACTACTGTTCAGTCGTGTGGTCAGGTGCCACAAAAAAATGACTTTTTTGCAATTGGCTCAGAACAGGGCAGCACGGCTGGCCCTTGGATGTACACAGAGAGCTGATATTAATATGTCAATCTCTCCTGGCTCAAAGTGGAGGAGAGATCGACTTCATCACTACTTGTATTTATGAGGAGTATTGACATGTTGAATGCACCAAGCTGTCTGTTTGAACTACTGGCGCACAGCTCCGACACCCATGCATACCCCACAAGACATGCCACAAGAGGTCTCTTCACAGTCACCAAGTCCAGAACAGACAACGGGAGGCGTACAGCACTCCATGACTACATGGAACCCTATTTCACATCAAGTAACTGATGCAAGCAGTAAAATTAGATAAAACAAATATATATAAAAATACACCTTATGGAACAGTGGGGACTGTGAAGCAACACAAACATAGGCACAGACACATGCATACACACACACACATAAACATGGATTTTGTACTGTAGATATGTGGTGGAGTAGGGGCCTGAGGGCACACAGTGTTTTGTGAAATTTATGAAAGTATTAGTTTTTAAAAGTGTATAAAACTGCCTTAATTCTGCTTTGGCAGCAGCTAATGGGGATCCAAAATAAATACAAATCCATGCTCGTGATAATTAAAACGGATATCATTTGATGTTTGATATATTTTCCTTGGATAATGACAGTCACTCTGTGTATACACACTGTTTCCATATACTGTATTCTTCACATACTGTAGCTCATTCTAATGTACACTACATGGCCAAAGGTATGTGGACACGCCTTCAAATTAGTGTATTCGATTATTATTTCAGCCACACCCGTTGCTGACTGGTGTATAAAATTGGGCACACAGCCATGAAATCTCAATAGACACACATTGACACAGAAAGGCCCATACTAAAGGCCCATACTAAAGTGACTTTCAACGTGGCACCGTCATAGGATGCCACCTTTCCAACAAGTTAGTTGGTCAAATTTCTGCCATGCTAGAGCTGCGCCAGTCAACTAAGTGCTGTATTTTATTTATTTTTATTTATTTTTTTGTGGGGGGGGGGGGGGGGGGGGTTGATTGCTTTAATATTGCAGATAGATTGTAGCTTTCATCAATGTAATCGTCTGCATCACTTCCAATATATACAGTATTAGTCAAAAGTTTGGACACACCTACTCATTCCAGGGTTTTTATTTGTACTATTTTCCACATTGTATAATAATAGTGAAGACATCAAAACTATGAACTTACCTATATGGAATCATGTATTAACCAAAAAAGTGTTAAACAAATCAAAATATATATTTGAGATTCTTCAAAGTAGCCACCCTTTGCTTTGATATATATATATATATATATACTGCTCAAAAAAATAAAGGGAACACTAAAATAACACATCCTAGATCTGAATGAATGAAATAATCTTATTAAATACTTTTTTCTTTGCATAGTTGAATGTGCTGACAACAAAATCACACAAAAATAATCAATGGAAATCCAATTTATCAACCCATGGAGGTCTGGATTTGGAGTCGCACTCAAAATTGAAGTGGAAAACCACTACAGGCTGATCCAACTTTGATGTAATGTCCTTAAAACAAGTCAAAATGAGGCTCAGTAGTGTGTGTGTGGCCTCCACGTGCCTGTATGACCTCCCTACAATGCATGGGCATGCTCCTGATGAGGTGGCGGATGGTCTCCTGAGGGATCTCCTCCCAGACCTGGACTAAAGCATCCGCCAACTCCTGGACAGTCTGTGGTTCAACGTGGCGTTGGTGGATGGAGCGAGACATGATGTCCCAGATGTGCTCAATTGGATTCAGGTCTGGGGAACGGGTGGGCCAGTCCATAGCATCAATGCCTTCCTCTTGCAGGAACTGCTGAAACACTCCAGCCACATGAGGTCTAGCATTGTCTTGCATTAGGAGGAACCCAGGGCCAACCGCACCAGCATATGGTCTCACAAGGGGTCTGAGGATCTCATCTCGGTACCTAATGGCAGTCAGGCTACCTCTGGCGAGCACATGGAGGGCTGTGCGGCCCCCCAAAGAAATGCCACCCCACACCATGACTGACCCACTGCCAAACCGGTCATGCTGGAGGATGTTGCAGGCAGCAGAACATTCTCCACGGCGTCTCCAGACTCTGTCACGTGCTCAGTGTGAACCTGCTTTCATCTGTGACGAGCACAGGGCGCCAGTGGCGAATTTGCCAATGTTGGTGTTCTCTGGCAAATCCCAAACGTCCTACACGGTGTTGGGCTGTAAGCACAACCCCCACCTGTGGACATCGGGCCCTCATACCACCCTCATGGAGTCTGTTTCTGACAGTTTGAGCAGACACATGCACATTTGTGGCCTGCTGGAGGTCATTTTACAGGGCTCTGGCAGTGCTCCTCCTGCTCCTCCTTGCACAAAGGCGGAGGTAGCGGTCCTGCTGCTGGGTTGTTGCCCTCCTACGGCCTCCTCCACGTCTCCTGACGTACTGGCCTGTCTCCTGGTAGCGCCTCCATGCTCTGGACACTATGCTGACAGACACAGCAAACCTTCTTGCCACAGCTCGCATTGATGTGCCATCCTGGATGAGCTGCACTACCTGAGCCACTTGTGTGGGTTGTAGACTCCGTCTCATGCTACCACTAGAGTGAAAGCACCGCCAGCATTCAAAAGTGACCAAAACATCACCCAGGAAGCATAGGAACTGAGAAGTGGTCTGTGGTCCCCACCTGCAGAACCACTCCTTTATTGGGGGTGTCTTGCTAATTGCCTATAATTTCCACCTGTTGTCTATTCCATTTGCACAACAGCATGTGAAATGTATTGTCAATCAGTGTTGCTTCCTAAGTGGACAGTTTGATTTCACAGAAGTGTGATTGACTTGGAGTTACATTGTGTTGTTTAAGTGTTCCCTTTATTTTTTTGAGCAGTGTATATATATATACACATACATATAAGTACTTTATATATATATATATATATATATATATATATATATATATATATATATATATATATATATATATTCCTTCATTACTTTCTAACCCTACCACCTCTCCCCTAATTGGAGTAAACTATTGAACAAATATATATTTTCCTTCATTACTTTCTAACCCTAACACCCCTCCCCTAATTGGAGTAAACTATTGAACAACACCGCTTAGGCCTCTACTTCCAGCTTATACATACATTTTATGGACACAGTCTATTTTACAATAGTTCTATTTTGTTTGTTTTTACTCCTGTCCTTCCTCTACCCTCAACTTCTCCCATCTATTTCTGATGTCCATCCAGTTTGATTTCTATTTGCCATATCTTTCAAACTGTGCTCTTTCACAAAAGTTCTTAACCTATAAATGTTTTATGGACACAGTATGTTTTACATTAGTTATCTCGTTGTTATTAGTTGTTATTAGTCCCAACTTTCAGCTCCATTCAACACCTCCCATCTATATCTTAAAGAAAGTCGTGAGGAATTAAAAAGCTGTATATATAGATGGCAAAATAGTTAGGAAGACATTTTTGACATACCGATTCCATGTCACATGGTTTATGAACTGATACGCAAAACGACGTCGGAATCTAAACACATCATTTTTCTATTTAAATTATTATACAAAATTCTTGCAACCAATAGAATGTTATTTATATGGGTGATACAACCTTCCCAGCGCTGCAGATTTTGCTGCGAAGAGACAATCATTAGATAATTTGTAGAATGCATGTTTGTTTCATTCGATTTCTACTTCAAGATGTGCAATATTTAGATGTGTGTGTGTGGTCATAAGCATTCTATTATAAAGGATGTCATGGATACCTGCAATATTTAGTGGATTGTTTTTTCTCAAGACTTGTAAAGTCTAGGCAACAAATGACATTGGATTGCTTTCTTTATATTTTTTAACTGTGAGTTAGGTTTACATTAACCACTTTTTATTTTACACAGAGATTCTGATCATGTAGATCATATTTCTTTTTGTTTAAAACCTCTTGAGGACCCCTTCGAGATACAATCCCGCTAAAGGGATTGGTTGGACAACAACCAGTGAGAAAAAATAAAAAAATAAAATAAATGCTAAAAATTAAAATGCAAGTATTATACGGCATTTTAAAGATGCTCTATTCGTTAATCCAATCACATTGTCCGATTTCAAAAAGGCTTTACGGGGAAAGCAAAACATTAGATTATTTTAGCATAGCACCTTAGCAAAAAAAAAAAGCAATTTTCCAAGCACGGATAGCCGTCACAAAACCAGATATACAGCTAAAATTAAGCACTAACCTTTGACAATCTTCATCAGATGACACTCCTAGGACATCATGTTAGACAATACATGCATTTTTTGTTCGATCAAGTTCATATTTATATCCAAACATTTCTACATTGGCGCGTGACGTTCAGAAAATGTTTTCTCCCCATAACCCCGGTGAATAGGCACATTTAATTTACAGAAGAACTCATAAACGTTGACAAAATTTATAACAATTATTTAAAGAATTAGCGATAATCTACTCCTTTATGCAACCACTTTGTCAGATTTCAAAATAACTTTACAGAAAAAGCACATTGTTCAATATTCTGAGTACAGAACTTAGCCTTCAATGCTAAGTTATACAGTTAGCCTACAACCACGGCGTCGACAAATCTCAAAAAAATATGTTCGAAATATTTTCTTACCTTTGCTGATCTTCGGCGGAATGCACTCGGAAGGGCACCCACTTCCACAAGAAATGTTCATTTGTTCTGCAAAGTCCATCATTTATGTCCAAATACGTCCGTTTTGTTGACCCATCCAGAACACTTTACAATGCCATGTGGCGTGGACGCAAATCCATAGACGAAATGGTCAAAAGTTCCATTACCGTTTGTAGAAACACGTCAAACGATGTTTACAATCAATCCTTTAGGGTATTTTTTTATGTAAAATTGCGATAATTTTACAACCGGGCAATAGGTATTCATCCCAGAAGAAAAATAAGTCATGTGCTTGCGCGTCATAAGACACCTGTCCTCAGACTGGCCAGTGATTGACTGAGCCACAATTTTCTGCCCGGTAACAGGTGACGGTTGAAACCAGTTCCTAAAGATTGTTGACAGCCAATGGAAGAGTTAGGAGGTGCAACGTAAATCCTATGTCACTGTAGTTTTTCAAGGGATTCAAAAGAAAAACTACATTTCTAATTTCTCCCACTTCCTGATTCAATTTTTCTCCGTTTTTTTTGCCTGCCATATGAGTTCTGTTATACTCACAGACACCATTCAAACAGTTTTAGAAACTTCAGAGTGTTTTCTATCCAAATCTACTAATAATATGCATATTCTATTTTCTGGGCCAGAGTAGTAACCTGTTTAAATTGGGTACGTTTTTCATCCGGCTGTGAAAATACTGCCCCCTAGCCCCTGTTCATCTGCATTTCCCCCAAGCAGGGATTTTCTTTGCATATTTCACCAGTTTTCATCCCTCCAATTTAGTTGAGGTTTAGGGTTTAGTGAACGGTTTGTCCCAAATACAATGCTTTTAGTTTTAGAAATATTTAGGACTAACTTATTCCTTGCCACCCACTCTGAAACTAACTGCAACTCTTTGTTAAGTGTTGCAGTCATTTCAGTCGCTGTAGTACTGACATGTATAGTGTTGAGTCATCTGCATACATAGACACTCTGGCTTTACTCAAAGCCAGTGGCATCTCATTGGTAAAGATTGAAAAAAGTAAGGGGCCTAGACAGCTGCCCTGGGGAACTCCTGATTCTACCTGGATTATGTTTGAGAGGCTTCCATTAACCTCTCTGGGAAATGTGGGACATTACCATCCCACCCCGCCAACAGCCAGTGAAATAGCAGAGCGCCAAATTCAAAACAACAAAAATCTCATAATTCAAATTTCTCACACATACAAGTATTATACACCATTTTAAAGATAGACTTCTCGTTAATCCAACCACAGTGTCCGATTTCAAAAAGGCTTTACGGCGAAAGCATACCATTAGATTATGTTAGGACAGCACCTAGACAAGAAAAACCACACAGCCATTTTCCAAGCAAGGAGAGGCATCACAAAAAACAGAAATACAGTTAAAATGAATCACTAACCTTTGATGATCTTCATCAGATGGCACTCATAGGACTTCATGTTACACAATACATGTATGTTTTGCTCGATAAAGTTCATATTTATATCCAAAAACCCCATTTTACATTGGCGTGTAATGTTGAGAAATGTTTTGCCTCCAAAACCGCCGGTGAATGAGCACATCAATTTACAGAAATACTCATCATAAACTTTAGTAAAAGATACAAGTGTTATGCACAGAATTATAGATAAACTTCTCCTTAATGCAACCGCTGTGTCAGATTTTCAAAAAAGCTTTACGGCGAAAGCACACTTTGCAATAATCTGAGTACAGCGCTCAGTCACCAAAACAAGCCATACAGATACCCGCCATGTTGTGGAGTCAACAAAAGTCAGAAATAGCATTATAAATATTCACTTACCTTTGATCTTCATCGGAATGCACTCCCAGGAATCCCAGTTCCACAATAAATGTTTGTTTTGTTCGATAAAGTTCATCTTTATGTCCAAATACCTCAATTATGTTCACGCGTTTAGTCCAGCATTCCAAATTCACTAAGCATGCGAGTTTAGTCCAGACGAAAAGTCAAAATAGTTACATTACAGTTCGTAGAAACATGTCAAACGATGTATAGAATCAATCTTTGGGATGTTTTTATCATAAATATTCAATAATATTCCAACCGGACAATTCCTTTGTCTTTAGAATTGAAAGAAAAGGCAGCTCGCTCTCACGGCTGCGCGCATGACTGAGCTCATGCCAATTTTCCAGACACCTGATACAATCAGCTCTTATTCTCTCCCCATTCACAGTAGAAGCCTGAAACAACGTTCTAAAGACTGTTGACATCTAGTGGAAGCCTTAGGAAATGCAATATGACCCCACAGACACTGTATATTGCAGAGGCAATCACTTGAAAAACTACAAACCTCAGATTTCCCACTTCCTGGTTGGATTTTTTCTCAGGTTTTTGCCTGCCATATGAGTTCTGTTATACTCAGACATCATTCAAACAGTTTTAGAAACTTCAGAGTGTTTTCTATCCAAATCTACTAATTATATGCATATTCTAGCTTTTGGGCCCGAGTAGCAGGCATTTTACTTTGGGCACACTTTTCATCCAAGCTACTCAATACTGCCCCCCTTTCCCAGAGAAGTTAAAGAACACTCTGTGTTCTGTTGGAGAGTTAACTCTCTACACCCCCTGCTATATTATGGATAAAGACAAAACACATATGTTTTTCCAGCAGCAGACTCTGATCCATAATGTCAAAAGCCGCACCGAAGTCTAACAAAACAGCCCCCACAATCTTTTTATCATCAATTTCTCTCAGCCATTCATCAGTAATTTATGTAAGTGCTGTGCTTGTTGAATGTCCTTCCCTATAAGCATGCTGAAAATTTGTTGTCAATTTGTTTACTGTAACATAGCATTGTATCTGGATTGGTAACTGGCTGATTGGTTGGCTATTTGAGCCAGTAAAGGGGGTTTTACTATTCTATGGTAGCGGAATGACTTTTGCTTTCCTCCAAGCCTGGGGGCACACACATTCTAGTAAGCTTAAATTGAAAATATGGCAAATAGGAGTGGCAATATCGTCCGCTATTGTCCTCAGTAATTTTCCATCCAAGTTGTTAGACCCCGGTGGCTTGTCATTGTAGATAGACAACAATAATTTTCCACCTCTTCCACACTCACTTTACGGAATTCAAAATTACAATGCTTGTCTTTCATAATTTGGTCAGATATACTTGGATGTGTAGTGACAGCGTTTGTTGCTGGCATGTCATGCCTAAGTTTACTAATCTTGCCAATGGAAAAAATTATTCAAGTAGTTGGCAATATCAGTTGGTTTTGTGATGAAAGAGCCATCTGATTCAATGAATGATGTAGCTGAGTTTGCCTTTTTTCCCAAAATTTCATTTAAGGTGCTCCAAAGATTTTTGCTATCATTCTTTATTTCATTTATCTTTGTTTCATACTGTAGTTTCTACTTCTTTTTATTAAGTTTAGTCACATGATTTCTCAATTTGCAATACGTTTGCCAATCTGTTGTGCAGGCAGACTTTTTTGGCATTCCTTTTGCCTCATCCTTGTCAACCATAACATTTTTAAATTCCTCATCAATCCATGGGGATTTAACAGTTTTTACAGTCATTTTGTTAATGGGTGCATGCTAATTAGTAACTGAAATAAGCAATTTCTTAAATGTTTCAAGTGCAGTGTATGTTTGCTCCTCATTATACACCACGGACCAACAAATATTCTTTACAACAACAAACTTCTTGTATGACCTCTTATATACTATATTTGTCCCAGCCTTTGGAACTTTGGTTTTCCTAGATATGGCTACTGTATTGTGATCACTTCATCCGATTAGATTTGGATACTCTTTCAAGCAAAAAAATGTTGAGAAGTGAGCACTTAGATATGGTCATTTTCACTTTTTTATACTTTCATAGAATGTCTGTGGATGACGTAGAGTAAGCAATTTGTGAAAATTCTATTGTAATATTGAGTGTGAAAGTGGCTGTGAGTTTGGACAATTAATACACACTGCAGCAAATGAAACCTAATAAAAACATCTGTCTTGTCCAGGACCGGACTATACAAAGACCGGTGTACAATATCCAATCAGAGCTACAGTAGGCCTATATGCAAATAAGCTATTTGTCACATGGGCCTGCCATCATTCATTTTGAACTGGACTGTGTTTTTAAGGCAGTAGCAACAGCTACTGAAAGTATTCACCAAAAGCCACAAAATACTCCTGAATGGATATCTGCAACTATGTAAATACCATGGCAGTCCTCTTACATTTGGTAACTTTACAGTCCTATTGATCAAACAACCATGAACACGTAGGCCATCTCTCCGTCAGTTGCGTATGCATATCAACAACAAGATCAACAACTTATTTTAGCCAGAGCGAGATGAGTTACAATCTAACAAGGGAACCGTAGATAAACCCTCTCAAAGTTTTTCAGCTTGTTAACTCAGGGGAAAAAAAGAAACGTCCTTTTTTCAGGACTCTGTCTTTCAAAGATAATTCGTAAAAATCCAAATAACTTCACAGATCTTCATTGTAAAGGGTTTAAAAAATTGTTTCCCATGCTTGTTCAATGAACGATGAACAATTAATGAACATGCACCTGTGGAACGGTCGTTAAGACACTAACAGCTTACAGACGAGAGGCAATTAAGGTCACAGTTATGAAAACATAGGACACTAAAGAGGCCTTTCTAGTGACTCTGAAAAACACCAAAAGAAAGATGCACAGGGTCCCTGCTCATCTGCGTGAACGTGCCTTAGGCATGCTGCAAGGAGGCATGAGGACTGCAGATGTGGCCAGGGCAATGTATTGTGAGATGCCAAAGACAGCGTTACAGGGAGACAGGACGGACAGCTGATCGTCCTCGCAGTGGCAGACCACGTGTTGCAACACCTGCACAGGATCGGTACATCCGAACATCACACAGGTACAGGATGGCAACTACAACTGCCCAAGTTACACCAGGAACGCACAATCCATGCATCAGTGCTCAGACTGTCCTCAATAAGTTGAGAGAGGCAGGACTGAGGGCTTGTAGACCTGTTGTAAGGTAGATCCTCACCAGACATCACCGGCAACAATGTCGCCTATGGTCACAAACCCACCGTCGCTGGACCAGTCAGGACTGGCAAAAAGTGCTCTTCACTGACGAGTCGCAGTTTTGTCCCACCAGGGGTGATGGTTGGATTCGCGTTTATCGTCGAAGGAATGAGCGTTACACTGAGGCCTGTACTCTGGAGCGGGATCGATTTGGAGGCGGAGGGTCTGTCATGGTGTGTCACAGCATCATCGGACTGAGCTTGTTGTCATTGCAGGCAATCTCAACACTGTGTGTTACAGGGAAGACATCCTCCTCCCTCATGTGGTACCCTTCCTGCAGGCTCATCCTGACATGACCCTCCAGCATGACAATACCACCAGCCATACTGCTCGTTCTGTGCGTGATTTCCTGCAAGAAAGGAATGTCAGTGTTCTGCCATGGCCAGCCGAAGAGCCCGGATCTCAATCCCATTGAGCACGTCTGGGACCTGTTGGATCGGAGGGTGAGGGCTAGGGCCATTCCCCCCAGCAATGTCCGGGAACTTGCAGGTGCCTTGCTGGAAGAGTGGAGTAACATCTCACAGCAAGAACTGGCAAATCTGGGGCAGTCCATGAGGAGGAGATGCACTGCAGTACTTAATGCAGCTGGTGGCCACACCAGATACTGACTGTTACTTTAGATTTTGACCTCCCCCCTTGTTCAGGGACACATTATTCCATTTCTGTTAGTCACATGTCTGTGGAACTTGTTCAGTTTATGGCTCAGTTGTTGAATATTATGTTCATACAAATATTTACACATGTTAAGATTGCTGAAAATAAATGCAGTTGACAGTGAGAGGACGTTTCTTTTTTTTGCTGAGTTTAGTTGGCCAACAAAATTGCACTGATAAATCATGGGGAATAGTAGCCTGCTCACCCTTCTGCAGCTTGCCTGCCAATGCATGCTTGTCCCAACCCACGTTTTGACAACTGAATAGGAACTTTCCTTCCTGCTCATTTGATCGATGCCAAATACATTTGATTGACAGCTAAGAGATATGCTAACTGTGAATAACATTCTTACAAGTTCAGCAGAGCTAGCTAGCAACGTGATTCACATTTCTTGTTAGCTAACCAAATGACACCTGCATCTCTAGCTGTAGCCACAGAAAAACGATGGGGGGTAAAAGTCAGCCACTGATCCACTCGTCCAATGACATGACATCCTCCCAGAAGCTCGCTAGCTAACATTAGGCTCAGTGTTTTTAGCTTGCTAAATAAAAAGCTACATAAATAGATAAGCTAGCCTATTAGCCATGTTATGACTGACTTGTGATCATTGCCCTTGCTAGTTTGACTGTATTGATATTCCCAGCTTTGTTTACATTCGTCTGTTTTTGTCCAAAATATTCAGTCATTGAAACTGAAACTGCATCCTGAACGGCTGGAGGTAGAAAACAATGTACCAGGCCAGCTGTGGTTTACAACCTTATAGCAGTCATGCATTGAACTGCGTCGATCTTTTCTGCCAACAATGCCTCTACTCTACGTCATGGAATTTTGAGTCAAATAGAACCTATTAAAACCTCTTAAAGTTGTCTTTGTAGCATAAACTGGGAATTTGATATATTTGACTGATATTATCATTGGCTGTTTGTTTCATATCTGCAAAGTAGTTAAAAACGCTGTCAGTTACACTTTAATAAAGGAAATCTGAGGAAAATGTTACCAAAATTCTAACACATCTCCTGTGCCACACACGCATCACGGACTCTAGATCATTGCTACTCTCCCTTCCAGGACGGCTACAAGGCCCTCCCCTGCCCTCCCTTCGGCAAATCCGATCCCACCTCCTTTCTGCTCCTCCCCACCTATAGGCAGAAACTTAAGTAGGAAGCACCCGTGGTGAGGACTGTTCAGTGTTGGTCTGACCAATCTGAATCTGTGCTTCAAGATTGTTTTGATCACGCGGACTGGAACATTTTCCGCGTCGCCTCTGAGAAAGGTGTTGATGTATACTCTGACTTGGTGACTGGGTTCATCAGGAAGTGCATAGAGGATCTTGTTCCCACTGTGACGATTATCCAAACCAAAAACCGTGGATAGATGACAGCATTCGCGCAAAATTGAAAGTGCGAACCACTGCATTTAACCATGGCAAGGTGACTGGAAATATGGACGTGTACAAACAGACCAGCTATGACCTCCGTAAGGCAATCAGAGGTAAAACAACAGTATAGGGTTGAGATACAATTCATCGGCTCGGACGCGAGACTTATGTGGCAGGAATTCCAGACAATCACGGATTATAAAGGGAAATCCAGCCACATCACATACCCCTAAGCCTCGCTCCCTGTCAAGCTAAACACCTTCTTCGCCCGCTTGAGGAAAACATCGAACCGCCAACGCGAGCCCTCGTTACTAACAGGGACTATGTGCGCTCTCATTCTCCATGGCCAATGTCAATAAGTCATTTAAGCCCGTTAACCCTCGCAAGGCTGCCGGCCCAGACGGCATCCCAAGCCGCATCCTCAGAGCATGTGCAGAGCAGCTGCAAGTCTGTTGTCCACACTTGCATCAAGATGTCCACCATTGTTCCTGTACCCAAGAAAGTGAGTGTAACTGAACTAAATTACTATCCCCCCGTAGCACTCACTTCTGTCATCTTAAAGTGCTTTGAAAGGCTAATTAAGGACCATATCATATCCACCTTACCCAACACCCTAGAACCACTACAATTTGCATACCGACCCAACAGATCCACATATGACGCAATCACCATTGCGCTGCACACTGCCCTATCCCAACTGGACAAGAGATATACCTATGTACAAATTCTGTTTATCGACTACAGCTCAGCCTTCAAAACCATAGTGCCCTCCAAACTCATCACTAGGCTCAGGACCCTGGGTCTGAACCCCGCCCATGTCAATTGTTTTGTGTGACAACGTTGGAGGCGGCTTATTGTAGAGAAATTAACATTCAATTCTCTGGCAACAGCTCTGGTGGACATTCCTGCAGTCAGCATGCCAATTGCACCTCCCTCAACTTGAGACATCTGTGGCATTGTGTTGTGTGACAAAACTGGACATTTTAGAGCGGCCTTTTATTGTCCACAGCACAAGGTGAACCTGTGTAATGAATGCGGTTTAATCAGCTTCTTGATATGCCACACCTGTTAGCTGTAAACAAATTTGTGCCCAAAATTTGAGCGAAATAAGCTATTTGTGCATATGGGAAATGTCTGGGATGTTTTATTTCACCTCATGAAACATCGGACCAACACTTTACATGTTGCGTTTATATTTTTGTTCAGTGTATTATTAATGAACTCTCTCTCTCTCACACACACACACACACACACACACACACACACACACACACACACACACACACACACGGCATTCACACACAGGGGGAAAAGTATGTGGCCACATTGGGAGAGAATAGCGATTAGGTCCATCTCCAGGCCTTTTCAACTCTTCTCATCTGCAGCAGACCGATAAGCCCTGACAGGACTGCAGCATGAGCGAGAGAGAGGAACTAATCGCATGAACTCCTCCTGAAACCAACACAGAGAGGACATTTGTCCTCCCCCAAATATTTGTAAGGTGAATTAAGTGCTTTGTGCGCTTTGCCTAAAGGGCACAGATACAAATGTTTCAGAGTGATGTAATATGCTACCACCACTCGTCTAAGGTTAAAGATATCAAAACCACTCACATGCCGCCTTCATCCAGATGAGAATTAATTGGTTTATTTTTTTAAAGTTGCCTGCATGGAACCACAGAATCTAGAGATGGATTTCTGTAATTGCAGACTATTTCTATTAAGTAGGAAATGGAATAAGTAAACGCAGGACCCCCCCCCCCTTTTTTTGCATAGAAATATAATTACCCATATTGAGTGTACACCTCATTCAACTTGTCAACTAATCATCAAGCCCTCAATGAGTTGAATGAAGTGTGTTTGTCCAGGGCTACAACCAAAATTTATACTGTTGGGGGTACTGGAGGACCAAGGTTGGGAAACACTGACATAGACCAGGGTTGTCAAACTCATTCCATGGAGGGCCGAGTGTCTGCACATTTTTGGTTTTTCCTTTCAATTAAGACCTAGACAACCAGGTGAGGGTAGGTCCTTAATAATTAGTGACCTTAATTCATCAATCATGTACAAGGGTGGAGCGAAAACCCACAGACACTCGGCCCTCCGTGGAATGAGTTAGGCCCACTACAACTTGCATACCGCCCAACAGACCCACAGATACACTGCACATCGCACTGCACACTGCCCTATCCCATTTGGAAAAGAGGAATACCTATGTAAGAATGCCGTTAATCGACTATAGCCCAGCCTTCAACACCATAGTGCCCTCCAAGCTCATCGCTAATCTCGGGGCCCTGGGTCTGAAGTGAACCCCGCTCTGTGCAACTGGTCCTGGACTTCCTGACAGGCCAACCCCAGGTGATGAAGGTAGACAACAACACCTCCGCCATGCTGATCCTCAACACGGGGGCCACACGATGTTGCATGCTCAGCCCCCTCCTGTACTCCCTGTTAACCCTTGACTGCATGGCCATGCACATCTCCAACTCAATTATCAAGTTTGGTGACGACACAACAGTGGTAGGCCTGATTACCAACAATGACGAAACCGCCTACAGGGAGGAAGTGAGTGCCCTGGTGGAATGGTGCCAGGAAAATAACGTCAACAAAACAAAGGAGTTGATTGTGGACTTCAGGAGACAGCAGAGAGCGCATGCCCCTATCCACATAGACAGGGCCGCAGTGGAGAGGGTGAAAAGCTACAAGTTCTTCAACGTGCACATCACTGATAACCTGAAATGATCCATCCACACAGTGTGGTGAAGGCGAAACAGCGCCTCTTCAACCTTAGGGGCCAAGCCGAATTTCTTCAGCCTCCTAAGACCCTCACAAACTTCTACAGATGCACCGTTGAGAGCATATTGTCAGGCTGTATCGCAGCCTGCTACGTTAATTGCACCGACCCTAATCTCACTTGTAAACTTAGCGAGAATTGTATTTCTGTGTAAGAGATTACACCGTCCGCTACCGCAGGGCTCTCCAGAGTGTGGTGCGGTCAGCCTAACGCATCACCGGGGGCACGCTGCCTGCCCTCCTGGATATCTACAGCACCTAGTGTCACAAGAAGATCATCAAGGACCATATCCACCCAAGCCACGGCCTGTTCATCCCGCTTCCATCTAGAAGGCAGAGACAGTAAAGGTGCATCAAGGCTGCTGGGACCAGCAGACTGTTAAATACCGTAAAACTTAAATTAATAGCCTTGGCGTTCATTTGCTTAAATCACTGGACACAACAGTCACTTATTAGAGACAGGCTTCGATTTGAGCCAGCCGTCTATTAATACACACATATTTTGCTCATTTGCATACTTAATTGTTTAATTCCAGCATTCACTTCCAGCATTTTAATCAATTTCTTAATTTCCTGCACTGTGTTATAATTTATTCACAGGGTCACGTTTATTTAGTCTTAATATGTCTGTATTTAAAAATAAATTAAAAATAATGGCAATTTTTTTTGAGTCTGAATTATTTTATGTGACATCAAACATTAAACCTTGTAAACAATTCAAGGTAAACTCGTAAACAATTCATTTAGACCGGGCGTTTATTTGAAACAGGTGTTTATTTTCTGAAATGTGTGCCATTGCTCGGATATTAAAAGGGCCTTGCGGCTATTTGAGACTCGCCGTTAAATGTACGTTTTACGGTAGTCACCACTAGCCACTAGTACCCTGCCCTGAACTTAGTCACTGTTACTATCCGGCTACCACCCGGTACTCTACCCTGCTCCTTAGACACTGCTGCCCTATGTAGATATTAAAATGACCGAATCAAATTTTATTAGTCACATGCGCCGAATACATCGGGTGTAGACCTCACAGTGAAATGCTTACTTACGAGCCCCTAACCAACAATGCAGTTTAAAAAAAATATGAGTAAGAATAAGAAATAAAAGTAACAAGTCATTAAAGAGTAGCAGTAAAATAACAATAGCAAGACTATACACAGGGGGGTACCGGTACAGAGTCAATGTGCGGGGGCACTGGTTAGTTGAGGTAATATGTACATGTAGGTAGAGTTATTACACTGACTATGCGTAGATGATAATAACAGTAGCAGTGGTGTTAGATGGGGAGGGGGGGGGGCAGCAATGTAAATAGTCTGGGTAGCCATTTGATTAGATGTTCAGGAGTCTTATGCCTTGGGGGTAGAAGCTGTTTAGAAGCCTCTTGGACCTAGACTTGGCGCTCCGGTACCGCTTACCGTGCGGTAGCAGAGAGAACAGTCTATGACTAGGGTGGCTGAAGTCTTTGACAATTTTTAGGGCCTTCCTCTGACACTGCCTGGTGTAGAGGTCCTGGATAGCAGGAAGCTTGGCCCCAGTGATGTACTGGGCCGTAGGCACCACCCTCTGTAGTGCCTTGCGGTCGGAGGCCGAGCAGTTGCCATACCAGGCAGTTATGCAACCAGTCAGGATGCTTTCGATTGGGCAGCTGTAGAACCTTTTGAGGATCTAAGGACCCATGCCAAATCTTTTCAGTCTCCTGAGGGGGAGTAGGTTTTGTCGTGCCCTCTTCACGACCGTCTTGGTGTGCTTGGACCATGTTAATTATTATTTGACCCTGCTGGTCATCTATGAACATTTGAACATCTTGGCCATGTTCTGTTATAATCTCCACCCGGCACAGCCAGAAGAGGACTGGCCACCCCTCATAGCCTGGTTCCTCTCTAGGTTTCTTCCTAGGTTCTGGCCTTTCTAGGGAGTTTTTCCTAGCCACCGTGCTTCTACACCTGCATTGCTTGCTGTTTGGGGTTTTAGGCTGGTTTTCTGTACAGCACTTTGATATATCAGCTGATGTAAGAAGGGCTATATAAATACATTTGATTTAATGTTAGTTTGTTGGTGATGTGGACACCAAGGAACTTGAAGAGCTCAACCTGCTCCACTACAACCCTGTCGATGAGAATGGGGGCGTGCTCGGTCCTCTTTTTTCTTTTTCCTGTAGTCCACAATCATCTTCTTTGTCTTGATCACGTTGAGGGAGAGGTTGTTGTCCTGGCACCACACGGCCAGGTCTCTGACCTCCTCCCAATAGGCTGTCTCGTCATTGTCGGTGATCAGGCCTACCACTGTTGTGTCATCGGCAAACTTAATGATGTTGTTGGAGTCATGCCTGGCCATGCAGTCATGAGTGAACAGGGAGTACAGGAGGGGAGTGAGCACGCACCCCTGAGGGGCCCCTGTGTTGAGGATCTGCGTGGCGGTTGTGTTGTTACCTACCCTTACCACCTGGGGGCAGCCCGCCAGGAAGTCCAGGATCCAGTTGCAGGGATGTGTTTAGTCCCAGGATCCTTATTTATGAGCTTTGAGGGCACTATGGTGTTGAACGCTGAGCTGTAGTCAATGAATAACATTCTCACATAGGTGTTCCTTTTGGCCAGGTGGGAAGTGCAATAGAGATTGCATCATCTGTGGATCTGTTAGGGCGGTATGCAAATTGGAGTGGGTCTAGGGTTTCTGGGATAATGGTGTTGATGTGAGCCATGACCAGCCTTTCGAAGCACTTCATGGCTACAGACGTGAGTGCTACGGGTCGGTAGTCATTTAGGCAGGTTACCTTAGTGTTCTTGGGCACAGGGACTATGGTGGTCTGCTTAAAACATGTTGGTATTACAGACTCGGACAGGGAGAGGTTGAAAATGACAGTAAAGACACTTGCCAGTTGGTCAGCACATGCTCGCAGTACACGTCCTGGTAATCCGTCTGGGCCTAAGGCCTTATGAATGTTGCCCTGTTTAAAGGTCTTACTCACATCGACTGCGGAGAGCGTGATCACACAGTCTTCCGGAACAGCTGGTGCTCTCATGCATGTTTCAGTGTTATTTGCCTCGAAGCGAGCATAGAAGTAGTTTAGCTCGTCTGGTAGGCTCATGTCACTGGGCAGCTCTCGGCTGTGCTTCCCTTTTTGTAGTCTGTAATGGTTTGCGAGCCCTGCCACATCCGACGAGCGTCAGAGCCGGTTTAGTACGATTCGATCGAAGTCCTGTATTGACGCTTTGCCTGTTTGATGGTTTGGCTGAGGGAAAAGCGGGATTTATTATAAGCTTCCGGGTTAGAGTCCCGCTCCTTGAAGGTGGCCAGCTCTAGCCTTTAACTCAGTGCGGATGTTGCCTGCAATCCATGGCTTCTGGTTGGGGTATGTACGTACGGTCACTGTGTGGACAACGTCATCGATGCACTTATTGATGAAGTCGATGACTGATGTGATGTACTGCTCAATGCCATCGGCGGAATCCCGGAACATATTCCAGTCTGTCATAGGAAAACAGTCCTGTAGCTTAGCATATGCCTCATCTGACCATTTTTTTTATTGATCTAGTCACTGGTGCTTCCTGCTTTAATTTTTGTTTGTAAGCAGGAATCAGAAGGATAGAATTATGATCGGATTTTCCAAATGGAGGGCGAGGGAGAGCTTTGTATGCATCTCTGTGTGTGAGTAAAGGTGGTCCAGAGTTTTTTCCCTCTGGTTGCATATTTAACATGCTGATAGAAATTTGGTAAGACAAATTTAAGTTTCCCTGCATTAAAGTCCCCGGCCACTAGGAACGCCGCCTCTGGATGAGCAATTTCCTGTTTGCTTATGGCGGAATACAGCTCTTTTAGTGCGGTCTTGGTGCCAGCATCAGTCTGTGGTGGTATGTAGATAGCTACGAAAAATAGTGTGGTCTACAGCTTATCATGAGATACTCTACCTCAGGCGAGCAAAACGTTGAGACTTCCTTAGATATCGTGCACCAGCTGTTGTTTGCAAATATACATAGTCCGTCACCCCTTGTCTTACCAGACAGTGCCTTGCCAAAATATTCATCCCCCTTGGCGTTTTTCCTTTTTTTCTTGCATTACAACCTGTAATTTAAATCGATTTTTATTTGGATTTCATGTAATGGACTTAGACAAAATAGTCCAAATTGGTGAAGTGAAATGGGAAAAAAAATTGTTTCAAAAAATTATAAAAAACGGGAAAGTGGTGCGTGCATATGTATTCACCCCTTTTGCTATGAAGCGCCTAAATAAGATCTGGTGCTACCAATTATATTCAGAAGTCACATAATTAGTTAGATTGCACACAGGTGGACTTTATTTAAGTTTCACATGATCTGTCACATGATCTCAGTATATATACACCTGTTCTGAAAGGCCCCAGAGTCTGCAACACCACTAAGCAAGGGGCACCACCAAGCAAGCGGCACAATGAAGACCAAGGAGCTCTGCAAACAGGTCAAGGACAAAGTTGTGGAGAAGTACAGATCAGAGTTGGGTTATAAAAAAATATCAGAAAATTTGAACATCCCATAGAGCACCATTAAATATATTATTAAAAAATGGAAAGAATATTGCCCCACAACAAACCTGCCAAGATGGGGCTGCCCACCAAAACTCACGGACCAGGCAAGGAGGGCATTAATCAGAGAAGCAACAAAGAGGCCAAAGATAACCCTGAAGGAGCTGCAAAGCTCCACAGCGGAGATTGGAGTATCTATCCATAGGACCACATTAAGCCATACACTCCATAGAGCTGGGCTTTACAGAAGAGTGGCCAGAAAAAAAGCCATTGCTTAAAGAAAAAAATAAGAAAACACGTTTGGTGTTTGCCAAAAGGCATGTGGGAGACTCCCCAAACATATGGAAGAAGGTACTCTGGTCAGATAAGACTAAAATTGAGCTTTTTGGCCATCAAAGAAAACGTTATGTATGGTGCAAACCCACCACCTCGCATCACCCTGAGAACACCACAGTGAAGCATAGTGGTGGCAGCATCATGCTGTGGGGATGTTTTTCATCGGCAGGGACTGGGAAACCGGTCAGAATTGAAGGAATGATGGATGGCGCTACATACAGAGAAACCTGTTTCAGTCTTCCAGAAATTTGAGACTGGCATGGAGGTTCATCTTCCAGCAGGACAATGACCCTAAGCATACTGCTAAAGTAACACTTGAGTGGTTTAAGGGGAAACATTTAAATGTCTTGGAATGGCCTAGTCAAATCCCAGACCTCAATCCAATTGAAAATGTGTAGTACGACTTAAAGATTGCTGTATACCAGCAGAACCCATCCAACTTGAAGGAGCTGGAGCAGTTTTGCCTTGAAGAATGGGCAAAAATCCCAGTGGCTAGATGTGCCAAGCTTATAGAGACATACCCCAAGAGACTTGAAGCTGTAATTGCTGGTGGCTCTACAAAGTTTTGATTTTGGGGGGTGAATAGTTATGCACACTCATGTTCTGTTTTTTTGTCTTATTTCTTGTTTGTTTCACAATAAAAAATATTTTGCGTCTTCAAAGTGGTAGGCATGTTGAGTAAATCAAATGATATAAACCCCCCAAAAATATATTTTAATTCCAGGTTGTAAGGCAACGAAATAGGAAAAATGCCAAGGGGTTGAATACTTTCGCAAGCCACTGTATGTTGACAATGTTGTCGGAGTCGAAGATATTGCAGTTGTGAATGTCCCATTGGTACTTTAATCTTCCGCGTTGGTCATCAATTTTATTTTCCAAAGATTGCACGTTTGCTAGCAAAATGGATGGAAATGGGGGTTTATTCTATCGCCTACAAATTCTCAGAAGTCAGCCCGCCCTCTGGCCCCTTTTTCTCCGCCTTCTCTTCACGCAAATGACGGGGATCTGGGCCTGTTCCCGGGGAAGCAGTATATCATTCACGTCAGGCTCGTCGGACTCGTTAAAAGAAAAAAAGGATTCTGCCAGTCCGTGGTGAGTAATCTCAGTTCTGATGCCCAGAAGTTATTTTTGGTCATAAGAGACGATAACAGCAACATTATGTACAAAATAAGTTTAAAAAGTTACAAACAACACAAAGAAACGAAAAAAAAAAAAATGGTTAGGAATATGTAAAACATCAGCCTTGTTCTCCAGCGCCATCTTGTCATGAAGTGTTCAATGACTAATGTTTACATACTGTTTTACCCATTTCATATATACAGTATACACTGACTATACCAAACATTAGGAACACCTTTCTAATATTGAGTTGCACAACCCCGTGCCCCCTTTTGCCCTCAGAACAGCCCCAATTTGTCGGGGCATGGGCTCTACAAGGTGTCGAAAGCGTGCCACAGGGTTGCTGGCCCATGTTGACTCCAATGCTTCCCACAGTTGTGTCAAGTTGGCTGGAGGTCCTTTGGGTGGTGGACCATTCTTGATACACACGGGAAACTGTTGAGCATGAAAAACCCAGCAGTGTTGCAGTTCTTGAGACAAACCAGTGCGCCTGGCCCCTACTACCATACCCCGTTCAAAGGCGCTTACATTTTTTGTCTTGCCCATTCAACCTCTGAATGGCACACATACAGAATCCATGTCTCAAGGCTTAAAAATCCTTCTTTAACCTGTCTCCTCCCCTTCATCTACACCGATTTCGAAGTGGATTTAACAAGTGATATCAATAAAGGATCATAGCCACCTGGTCACCTGGTCAGTGTGTCATTGAAAGAGCAGAGTGTTCTTAATGTGTTGAATACGCCGTGTACATATGAAGTGGCTAAAACAGTATGTAAACATTATTAAAGTGACAGTGGAATGAATACTTTCTGAACGCACTATATATATGCATATATTATATACATACATACAGTACTGGTCAAAAGTTTGGACACACCTACTCATTCAAGGATTTTTCTTTATTTTTACTATTTTCTACATTGTAGAATAATAGTGAAGACATCAAAACTCTGAAATAACACATATATATATTTGCTCTGTTGGAGCTTGAAACAAGCATTTTGCTGCACCTGCGATAACATCTGCAAAATATTTGTACCGACCAATAACATTTGATTTGATTTTAATAGAATTGAGCCCTCTGGCACTCTCTTTACAATTAGTCTCCTCTCAACAGAAGGCTTATAGCAGTTGCCCAACATAAGACATGCCTGAGCCTCCTCCAGAACAGAATGTTTAGAAAGAAATGTATTTGTGTAGAACAGATATGATTGTCTGTCATGTAGAATAGGGAATCATGTTCACTCTATTCATTCCATTTCTATCTGTAACGTGAAGTTTTCACATCACTGAATACATCCCTGCTTCCATTTCACAGGGACGACCCAACACTGTTTGCGCTGCGAGGGTGATTTAAATTGTGTGGAATGAAAAATGACTCAGGAGGGTGAAAAGTACTGTTGTCGATGTCACCCGAAATTATTACAGTGGTCATAATTTGATGATAATCATGGTTATAGTTCATGAATAAGCATGATTAAACTGTTTGCCAGCAGTTCACCACCCGGTCGTTTGTTGTGGCAGTCATTACTCATTTTATCACGTAGGCTAGCATACGTCTCAGGCCCTAGTGAGGGACTATTATCAATCATAGGAGAATTGGATAGCAGGAATGCACTGAAAGAATGTAACGAATGTTTCGTGGAATGGCCATCCGGATAGCATTTATTACCAAGACATTTACTCAATACGTAATGTCTTTACTATATAATATCTGTGGAATTATAACTCATACAAAATGTGACGTTTATATTTATAATTCGGTCAGATTCCATTGTGGCAGTGGCGACATAACAAGATGGATTTCGGAGGAATCACGAAGGACAAGGCAGAGACACCTCGGCCATTAATCTGCGCAATTGCGTCTGCCGGTGTCTGTTTGCATGGCAACCCTATCTCTTCGTTACTCACTGGGCCTGCCTATTATCAGCTGTTGATGAAATAGTTGGAGCTCTGAAGGATGCCGAGTGGCGGAGAGTGGTTTTAATTCCCACTAAAAACTCCACAAGCCCACGGAGATGTGTCGTACTGTGATAAAGCCGCTTAATTGCAATGCTCACGCTTTATGAAGTACGCCACGGCCGCAGTGCATCATTTCCGAGCTCCACAGTAAAAAAGTGTATGTAAAATTTAGACATTAGAAAAGTCACTTTCCCCCAAGTGGATGTTGCCAAACTCGAGTGAAATGCTCTGAATTGTAGCAGAGAAGACCGCAAGCAACAATTTAATGAATTCTAACCTTTAGTTTTAATTAGAGCCTCAGTCATCTTCCTGTAATTCTATCTGGAATCTGCCAGACAGCATAACCACCAATTACAAAACAATCTCTCTTTGAGGCCGTTTTTTGTTGTTGGAAATGCGCGCTGTGCTATTGGCAGCGAATAGAAGGTCCGGCGAACCCTGCTTGGCATTGGCACTCGCACTACTCCTCATAGTGAGCAATTGCTTCTCCCTCTCTCTTATTACCAGGTGTGAAGCTTTGCTCGACAGCCCGGGCGAGTCGACTGCCACACACAACTACTGTAGCTCGGCACTAAATGAATTAATGTCTGCTCTCCGCCAGAGGAGAACCTGGAATCAATCAACGTTCACCGTTGAGCACAACTCACCCTTTATCCTCCATGAGTGGGAAGCGAACATGGATTCCACTAGTTAGGGTCTCAAATTGGTGTCCGAGGAGGCAGTGTGCTGAGTGATACCTGGAGGTAACCTGGAAGCTTGTGTTGACAGATTGGATCAACACAACATAAAGCTATTGTATTTAGTGAATAGGTTTTTCTAAATGAAATTGCTAAATTAATGTTAGCTAACCCTGAGGTGTTAAGAAAAAGCCAATAACACAGTCCGACAACACGGACACCAAAAACACGAGGTAACTAAATAATGAAGTAACACATGCTATATCAAAGTCCAGATTCCGTATCCCAAAATATGGCCCTTTTGAGAAATTGTTCAAATAAAGAGAGCTTTGTCTACTCTCTCAAAATGGCATACTTTGGTTTTCTTGGTTTTCTCTAGGATGTCCTGTAGACCAGAACAAACCCAACAAGCCCCAGTGTCTTCCTCCGTCACGCTCCCACATCATCTCACCGCCGGATGCCACAAGTGGCTTCACCGGGGGCAGCTTGTCCTCCAAGAGCATCCAACGACTCAACGGTAGGACCCCCACACCCGTGTGTGTGTGTGTGTGTGTGTGTGTGTGTGCGTGTGCGCGGTTGGTTGATTTACAGGGCGGCGATGGCGGTGTTATTCATGACCGTCTCATCCAGATCCATTATACATTCTGCCCTTTCTCTTCAGCTCTGAGACACTCAATTTGCAGCCTAATTGAGCCTGCCCAAGCATATCTGGTGGCTGGTCGCACACAGTGTTCAGCACCTCACACACACCACAACAGAGGTGTGAAGAAGAAGAATAGTTGAAAATAATAATACATTTAATTTTTATAACACTTTTCATTACAGTGTTATTCCAAAGCTCTATATAGGCAAAAAATCTAACAATGATAATAAAAACCACAAAAAAAACCAAACATCATACATTTAGAATCAAGGCAGGAAATAGCGGTAGTAAGCTAGGAACTAAAGTAACTTTCCAGATTAGGACTATAAGAAATACAGGCTGTAAAAATGTGTTTTAAGGCCGTTTTAAAAGTTCTGATTGATGGAGTGGCTCTCAGATGATCAGGGAGAGCATTCTGTAGGCGAGGGGCAAGGGAGCAGAAAGCTCGGTCCCCCATAGTGCGGAGACGTGTCTGAGGACTTGAAGCCATGGTGAGTTGCTGAAGCAGAGCTTGTGAGGTGGCTCATAGAAATTAGGTAGCTGATGTACGTGGGACTCAATCCATTCAATGAATGTCCAAACAAAACCGAAGAAATCCAGTCTACAAACACTGTATGAAAACAACTACACATACCTGATTCACACTAAAGGATTGACCCGACTCATACTGTCCCGGCTTTTCTTTTCACATTCTTCTATGGTGGATGTGTAACCAGGCCAGTATAGTACAGCTTGGATTGGCTTGGTCTGCCCTAAAGTGTGAATCGGGCCACGGTGTGTGCTTACGATAAGGAATTCAGTTTATTTTCTAGATTGACGTTATTGCCAATGACTTCCCAACAGAATGACTGTAGTTCTGTTCAGTTAGTTGCTGAAGTACTACAGTTCCATTACTGTACCATTCTCTCCAAGCCTGTAGTGAATACCTACTACCCGGGGACTATCCAGCAAAGTGATTGGCAGATCGCTGACGCCATTCTGATAAGGAGGAATGCGAAGAAGTGCCGGGAGAGATGGAGATTGTGTGGGAAGTGGTAGAGAGACAGAGAGAGACAGAGGTGGGAGAGGGATAGAGAGGTAACGATAACAATGGAGAGGCGTGTAGAGAGAGAAGGGGAGAGGGAAAGAGAGAGGGTAAGAGAGACCGAGAGGGAGAGGCCAAGAGAGAGATAGAGGGGGAGATATCCCCCTGGTGAGTTATCAGTGAGTGGGAGCAGAGCCTTCCACTATTCTAGAAGGGCTTTAGATGAGAAACAGTACTTGAGGCCCTCTTCCTTTGATCCTCCACTTACTTCATCTATCTCTCTTTTATATTATTGGGCTGCTCCCCTTCCCCCCTTCCTTGGTTCCCAGATTATTTGTGGGCTGATATCAGTCAGATGTTTATCTTCCAATTGGTTCAGGGCGCTGTCTTAATGCATACTCAATCCCATCAGCATCATTACAGTAAGTGCTGTCTTGGCAACATCTGACAAAACAAATAAATACTGTATGTTTGGCTCGTGGTTCTCATGGTCGTTACTAGGTCTCTTCTCTGTCTATGGCTGATGGCTACAAAGATACTTTACATTAAAACAGTGGTCACTATAACTCTGGAGAGCCACAGGGTGTGTACACTGATGTTTCAGCCTAGCACTAAAAAGCATGAGCTGACAGACACCAACAAATGTTGGTAGAGGTGCTGACTAACGGAGTAGTAAACTAAAGAATGCTCCCAACAAGTTAATGGGTCAACGCAGATCAAAACAATTGTTTGTTGATGTGTTGAAGTAAGGTTGTTAATATTGTGAGTGCGTTGCAGTAAGGCTGTTAATGTATTGCTGTAAGATTGCTTGTTGTGAATGTGTTGCAGTGCGTAACGCGGCGCGGGCCCAGAGGCTGGTGGAGCTGGACGGGGACCTGGTGCCATTGCTCCAGAGCCATATGAAGGAGGGCGGTGGGACGCCCCGCACTAACACCCCCTGGTGGGGCGAGACAGACGACGTACGCCAGCGCAAACTCAACCGCATGGTGGCCGTGCGGCAGCACGAGGGGGGACAAGATGGCACCGGCAGCGAGGTCAAGACGAAGGTCACGGTAAAGTCAACAACATGGCCACCTGGCTCTCTACTAAGAAGCCCACTTGGTCTTTTCCCCTTCCCCCAAAATCATTTTAAAGACATCGATGTACAGCAAAGCTTTTAGACGTCACTGCAGAACACACGCCATACGCATATGCCCACATGCAGCTGTGGGGCTTACAGGGCCAAATTTCTTATAATATTCAAGACATCAATGTAGCAGCAGAACACACATATCACAATACCGGAACATATGAGAACAAAAATTGGCAAACAAAGTAGCAGTGCAACAGACAGATCAAACAGCCAGGTAGCCTATAGGCTACTATCTATGGTGCTGAAATGGACAGCACTCTCCAAGGGGCTTGTTATCTCAGAGGATTTTAGACGTCACTGTTTAACACTCGCCATACGCATATACCCATACTCAGCTGTAGGGTTGCACTTTTTGTGTAATATTCAGAGGTGGAAACTTTCTGTGGGAATTAATGGAAATATATGCAAATTAATATTAATACCATTTAAATGTAGATGTTTTTTGCATTGTTTTTTTGCATTACCATATCATATGGAGAAAGAAACATAAACCTTTTACCTTATCATAAGTAAACATAATTGCAAATGATTAAATCCTTCCAATAGAAAATAAATAAATAAATAAACAATTTAGTTATGAATTTAACTTTAATTCAATTAGTTGACTCTTAACATGGGAGGATTCACACAACAAAAGAAAGGGAATATTGAATGATCCCCAATGATCCATCGCATCTCCCAAAAACATTTTCAACATACATCTGTAAAATGATAGTCTAGAAACTAAAGATTTGGTTGTCTTCCTCTCAGGCTTCCATGTCTTTTTCCTGGACCTTCTCAATGTCCACCTTTTGAACATCACTCTTCACTTTCCAACCTTGTTGAGGATGGCTCGTTGTCAGGCTCAAAAAGCCTCAAATTTGCCCAGATGGCCACCAATTTTTCAACCCTTGTATTGGTCAGCCTGTTGCGTGCTTTGGTGTGTGTGTTCCCAAACAAGGACCAGTTGCACTCTGAGGTGGCTGATGTTGGTGGGGTTTGGAGGATGATGGAGAAAACAGGGGAAAGAGCCTCAGATCCACAAAGTCCCTTCCACCAGGTCAAATCAAATTAAATCAAATTTTATTTGTACATGGTTAGCAGATGTTAATGCAAGTGTAGCGAAATGCTTGTGCTTCTAGTTCCAACCATGCAGTAATATCTAACAAGTAATCTAACAATTTCACAACAACTACCTTATACACACAAGTGTTAAGGAATGATTAAGAATATCTACATAAAAATATATGGATGAGCGATGGCCGAACGGCATAGGCAAGATGCAGTAGATGGTATAGAGTACCGTATATACATATGAGATGAGTAATGTAGGGTATGTAAACATTATATAAAGTGGCATTGTTTGTGGCTAGTGATACATTTATTACATCAAATTTTATATTATTAAAGTGGCTAGAGATGAGTCAGTATGTTGGCAGCAGCAGTCTGATGGCCTTGAGATAGAAGCTGTTTTTCAGTCTCTGTCCCAGCTTTGATGCACCTGTACTGACCTCGCCTTCTGGATGATAGCGGGGTGAACAGGCAGTGGCTCGGGTGGTTGTTGTCCTTGATGATCTTTTTGGCCTTCCTGTACATCGGGTGGTGTAGCTGTCCTAGAGGGAAGGTAGTTTGCCCCCGGTGATGCGTTGTGCAGACATCACTACCCTCTGGAGAGCCTTACGGTTGTGGGCGCAGCAGTTGCCGTACCAGGCGGTGATACAGCCCGACAGGATGCGCTGCTGTGCCTTCTTCACCACGCTGTCTGTGTGGGTGTACCATTTCAGTTTGTCCGTGATGTGTACGCCGAGGAACTTAAAACTTTCCACCTTCTCCACTATAGTCCCGTTGATGTGGATAGGGGGCTGCTCCCTCTGCTGTTTCATGAAGTCCATGATCATCTCCTTTGTTTTGTTGACATTTAGTGTGAGGTTATTTTCCCGACACCACACTTCGAGGACCCTCACCTCCTCCCTGTAGGCTGTCTCGTTGTTCTTGGTAATCAAGCCTACCACTGTAGTGTCATCTGCAAACTTGATGATTGAGTTGGAGGCGTGCATGGCCACGCAGTCATGGGTGAACAGGGAGTACAGGAGAGGGCTGAGAACGCACCCTTGTGTGTGATGAGATATGTTGGCACGACTGCCATATTGTATCTCCATCCCAAAGCCCTTGCTTGGAAGTGTACTTCGCCAGACTGCCAAGAACCTTGCCCTCATCCAGGCCAAGGTGGCGAGACACGGTAGTGATGACACCATAGGCCTTGTTCATCTCTGCACCAGACAGGATGCTCTTGCCAGCATACTTGGGGTCCAACATGTACGCTGCGGCGTGTATGGGCTTCAGGCAGAAGTCTTCACGCTTTTTGATGCATTTCAGAACTGCAGTTTCCTCTGCTTGGAGAAACAGGGAAGTGGGCAGGGCATTACAGAGTTCTTCTCTTACATCTGCAAGCAGAGTCTGACCATCAGACAGGATGGCATTGTCTCCCGCAATCTGTTCAACGGCTACTGCTATAGATTTCAGGAGTTTCAGGCTGCTTACCACTCTCTCCCAAAATACATCATCCAGGAGGATCCTCTTGATGGGGCGGTCCATATCGGCAGACTGATATGGCCATTTCTTGGAGAGACTCCTTCCCCTCCAGGAGACTGTCAAACATGATGACAACACCACCCCAACGGTGTTGCTGGGCAGCTTCAATGTGGTGCTCTTATTCTTCTCACTTTGCTTGGTGAGGTAGATTGCTACTGTAACTTGATGACCGTTCACATACCTAACCATTTCCTTGGCTCTCTTGTGGAGTGTATCCATTGTTTTCAGTGCCATAATGTCCTTGAGGAGCAGATTCAATGCATGAGCAGCACAGCCAATGGGTGTGATGTGAGGGTAGGACTCCTCCACTTTAGACCAAGCAGCCTTCCTGTTTGCAGCATTGTCTGCACCAGTGCAAATACCTTCTGTGGTCCAAGGTCATTGATGACTGCCTTCAGCTCATCTGCAATGTAGAGACTGGTGTGTCTGTTGTCACTTGTGTCTGTGCTCTTGTAGAATAGTCGTTGAGGGGTGGAGATGATGTAGTTAATTATTCCATGCCCACGAACATTCGACCAGCCATCAGAGATTATTGCAATACAGTCTACTTTCTCTATGATTTGCTTGACCTTCACTTGAACTCTGCATCCAGCAAATTAGTAGATAAAGCATGTCTAGTTGGAGGGGTGTATGCTGGGCGACGATCATTCTGAAATATCTTCCAATACACATTGCCTGTGAGCATCAGATGTGAACCAGTTGCCTACACAGCTCGAGCAAGAGATTCATCAGCATTTCTCTGACTACGTTCCTCCATTGAGTCAAAAACAAACTTCCAGGAGGACCATGAGCTGTTGCTATCGATAAGGTATGTGATTCATCATTTTCACCTTGAATAGAAGTAGAGCGACTTTTGTCAGAGGTTGCTTGTTGTGAGCGCTGAGGGAACTTTATGCACTTGGCCAGATGATTCTGCATCTTTGTTGCATTCTTCACATATGTTTTGGCACAGTATTTGCAAATGTACGCAGCTTTTCCTTCTACATTCGCTGCAGTGAAATGTCTCCATACATCAGATAGTGCCCATGGCATTTTCCTGTGAAGATTACAAAAAATTGACAGATAAATAGTTAAGCAGTTATACAACTCCTTTGTAAGATAAATGTTTTACAATGAAATATGTATGGAAACAGGTGAATTAACACTCAGTTAGCAGGCTCAAGCTAGCTAAAACCCACATGGTAGCAAAAACTAACTTGCAGAAATTGTTAGTTAGAAATGATTTAAACACACCTTGCTGTAGGCTACTATTTACTACTAACAAAAAAATCAGGAATGTCGTATAAAATATATTCACCCCACCCAGTATTGTAATCAAAACTTACAGGAAAAGCATGTAGTCCTTGGCTCAGACAGTGTAGTAATGTGGGCTCAATAGCATCTCATTTGTTTGCAAGATCTTGAGAATCAGCTGTACATGTGATGGAAGAGTGCACTGCACATGTGATGGAGGAATGCACTGTGCATGCAAAGGGTTGCAATTCCATTGAATTGGGGATAGTTTAACCAAAATATGCCCCAAGACCTAGAATTGCCTCATGTGTATCTCACCAAAAAGGTTTACTGTTATAAGCTAACTTTATTGATTCATTTACGCAAAATTCCCAGGCTTAACTTCCCATGGAAAATGTACCGGAAATTTACCGGAAAGTTTCCGACCCTTTGCAACCCTACTCAGCTTTGGGGCTTACCCGCACTTCATGTAACTTCAAATAAAATACATCGATGTAGAATACAGCAGAACACACATCAGAATGTATAGGTTCCCTGCCTTTGTGATAATATCAAGAGCATATTCAGATTAACTTCACAGAACCAGTCAATAGAAAAGATGTGCCTACCTTAGTTTTCCAAAACCTCCCACAAGACAGCCGTTCCCTCATGTGTCTTCTCCCCCTTTCCTATTTTGCTCCTAGTGTCTGTGCCACATCTGTGTCCTTTAGCAATCCATGACCTCACTTAGGGGACTGGGTTGAATTTAGTCAGAGGTGGGCAAACAGTAGTCCTGATATGGTGGAGGTGTACAGGGAGGCACGGGTTGTGGTACAAATCAGGTTCTTTGAGAAAATCCCCGCTCACATTCTGCACTGCTGACTGCCACCAACAGGTATTTCAGTCCACCTGGAATATCTCCTTTACCATTGGTGTCCCTGTACTTTCTGTATGCCTGTGTGACTGTGCATGGACTGTCAATGCCAAACCGCTGGCAGAGAGATTCTGAGGGCTCTTAGTTTTTTTGTAATGTCTGAGGCAGAGGTGGTTACTGTACACTCCACCTGCTCTTTTGCAAGTTTCATCCCTCCAGTCTTTTCCAGACCCAAGCTCCTTACTTCATTGCATGTTGTACAGCCCAGCCTCGTATTTTGCATGACAAGCCAAGTTGCTTGCTTGGTTTGCTTGCGCTTGAACTGAGCCTCCAAATTGAACCTACTCCAGGCACTTCGTTGGTGGATGCACTGTCCTCCCCTCCCCCTCTCGCGCCAAATCTGTCTCGCTAGTAGGTCAACTAGCTAGTGGAGGTGCCAGTGGTGATGCAGAATTAGCAGCGATGTTAGCTATCTAAGGCATGGCGCCATCAGGAACAGCTTCCTCACTCCTCTCCTCTGGCATTTCTCTGGTTGGTTTCGGGTTAGGTGCTTCACCATCTTTCTCTGGATTTTTGGACTTGAAAAACGTCATCAAACTAGATTGCCTTTTCTTATCCTTTTTTAATCTTACCAAGGAGACTATCCCACATTTCAAATTCAGAATTATCAGTAGACAAGGGAGACAGCTAGCTAGCCTAGGCTACGTGATGTGATTACGTAGGGACCTCTTCACTAGCCGACCACCACTTAAACCTGTTTCAAGATCAGTTACTTACCAGGCCGGCCTACCCCATAACATGTACAAATAAGAGATCAGGTCTGAAATCATTGTGGCAGGATAGGATGATTACACAGTAGTATCATCACACTTTTACATGAAGGTTTTCTTGGGGTGCTGGAGAAATAATGAGTAGGCAATTGATCTAACTCTGATCGCTTTTATTATAATGTTTACAGTACAAACAGTGAGACAATAAATGAATCATGCCGCGAAAGGTACCGGATCTGGGCAAATGGGTTCCAGAACAAACAAAGTCAAATATGAGAGGTGCTGGCAGGATCCAGCTCAAATAAAGCACCGATTCTATGGTCTCTCCACTTTTTACCTTCAGGCCCGCCGAGCAGAGCGTGCCCAGTTGGCGAGGGACCTGCGCCTGATGCATGCCTACAGGGAACGCAGTAAGGCAGAAGGGATCACCCACATACTAAGCCAGGCCATCACCATACACCACACCCTCTACGCCACGCTGGGCACTGCCGAGTACCTGGAGTACGTCCTCCGCAACCCCTTCAACACCCCACAGACCGTCACCATCTATAGCGAAGACCCCGAGCTCAGGTATGTGGGGAAAGGAATGCTGGGGGGAGTGGAGCATGTGTGTGTGGGGTGTGGTGTTTGTTAGAGTTTGTGTGTGCCTGGTGTTATATTGGGGGGGTTGAGAGAGAAAAATAATATTGTAAACAATTGTATTTAAGCAGGCTGCAAAATACCATCAAGCCCCTCCCCACCCTTTCTATGTATCTGATTCTGAGTCAGACTTCGTTTATATTCCACAGCACGTTTAACCAGGAGAGAACAGGTGAAGTCTTACACTGGCTATCAATTGCCCTTGAACCAGATACATAGATAATGCTGGAGAAATACAGTCTCTCTCTCCCTCCTCCCCATAACCCATTATTTCACACGCAGACACACTAACCACACACCCCACACTCCCCCACCATAGTCTCCCATTATGGATTTTTCTCAGATCTGCATGGTGTTGGATGGAGAAGCGTCCTTCATGTTGATAAACAGAAGAAGGAGGACTGGAGGAGAGTAGCGGTGTGATGGGGGGAATGAATCATTATAGCATTTGCACCGGCCAGCAGGCTCTCCGGGTCTAATTGGGGATCAGGAAACACCAGAGCTGTGCTACGGATCTGCAAGCTTTCCTATCCCTGGCCGCTTAAAGGGCTGCGTGCCAACGTTAACCACCAGATATGACACACCGCCGCTGCCGACACGTTTAACACAGAACCGGCTGCCGTCTCTCGAAGAGGCATTAGAGAGTAAACAGTGAGACATTGAGGTCTTTTCTAGCAAATCATAGATGCTTACTATTATACTATTACCCTTTTCACACGACTGAGCCAAATTGAGATGTACTGGGCTGGCCTGGTTACACATCTACAATAGTTGGAACGGAAAAATATATATCTAAGCCAGAACAGGGTGGGCCCTGTATTATTAATCAGGCATCTGTGTCATCTTTCTCTCTTCTCTTTCTCTCCTCTCTTTCTCTCTGTGTCTCTCTCCCTCTCTCTTCTTTTCTCTCTCTGTATCTCTCGCTCTCTCTCATCTTTCTCTTTGTGTGTGTGTCTTGTTTTATCTTTCTCCTCTCCTGATGCCCTTTCATTCCCTACTGAAGCATGCACGCGCGCACACACACGCACACACATACATTTTTTTAATACTTTACGAAAAGGTGTGTGTGCGTGTGAAGTTTTGTTCTCTAATTAGCTACCAGACTGGAGAATGGGAAATTGTAGTAGTAAGAGCTCATTGAAATGGTCGACTAGCTCCAGCCTTCATTTAGAAGGTGGGATTTTGGAGAAAATTCATAAATTCTTCATCGTCTATTGAGAAATGTCCCTTCTCCATGCCTGCAGGTTGAGCCTTTGAAGTTAAAAGCAGCCCCCTTTTCCTTTATGTATTTGTGCATTAAATGTGTGTACTCAAAGAAAATAACTTCCCTATACCACCAGTCTGTGTTACTTTTTTGTTCCCCAAGATCTCTCCCCGGGAATCCATTTCGTGAAGAGGTTTGAAGATTTACAATGACTTGCCTACCGTTTACCAATCAGGCCGTATGTAATTGAAAGAAGAGCAGTGCACCGATAAACGGTTGGCCTTTGGAAGTGTGACAGACTGCTGACCAGCGAGGATGCTCCTCTCTCTCTCTCTTTTCTTCTTCTCATCTCTCTCTCTCTCCTTTCTCTTACCTTTCCATCTTTTCTCTCCCTATATTCTTCTCTCCCCCCCCCCATCCCTTTCTCTTTTAACAGTCCTCTCTCTCACTCCCCTTTGTCTGTTCAGTGTCATAACAGACTGTGATGAGTGGCGGTATTTCAAGACACTGACCAAAACCTTAACCCCCCTGGAGGAGGACATGTTCCACCTCAAAGAGGGCACGCTTGCTCCCCAGGTGTACCTGCGGCCCAAGGAGAGTGTGCACGTCCCCCTTAAATACCAGACCTTCGTCTCAGACAACTCTGTGGTTCCCCAGGTAACCTAATGCGTCACCATGACAACCATGACAGTCAGACGTTAGAACACAGGCTTTAGTTTATCAGTTCGCCCAGGGAGATTAGCCAGAGCCTGACTTCTATTACCAGGGTGAGAAAATGCAAATATAGGGTAAATATAATAGGATTAATGCCATATGATTGGGTTAATGTCATTGGGAGTTTAGGTTAACAATACCCAGTTAGAGTTTCTCTTATCTGCACATCTTATTGACTGCTACGTCTTTCTCTGTCCCTACAGATTGTACACTGATGCTTTACAGTTTTATAACCTGCTGTACATTCCCAGTTGTCTTGGTCGATTTAAAAGATGTATACATGTATTATTTATGTGTTTGTTTATCTACGTCTTGCAGGGGCCGAGTCTCATACCCAGTGGCAGAAGTACTCAGGTGGCCAAGAAACATCTGTCCAATACTGTGCTGGCAAAGTCAATCAAGGTATACATGGACAACCCAACCTCTGGATAAAAACATGTCCAGGGGTTGTTGTTTTTTTGCATTGGGATGAATGCGGTTTCTGTTTTAAAGGATTTCCAGTGTGTCATGTGAGGGAATATTGTGTGTGCCTTAGAGTGCCATATGATAATTCTTTATATTCACTGTTTATTTCCTTTTGTATAGTTGAAGAATCCTATTTCGTGTCTCCGGAGGCTAGAATTATGCTAGCTAGTGTTTGTATTTGTGATGCGTTACAGATGTACGCTTCCCATGATTATAAATAAACCTCTCACAAAGTAGATTATTTATAAACCATGTCAATCTTGAGTTTGAGCTTGTTTTAGAGATACATCTCCTACTTTACCTGTATTCCTGCCTTCCTCAATTAAGTTTAGTTAAGCCTGGTTTAGTTAAGCCTTGTTTAGTGTTTACCACATGGCGTCCATCAAATGTTTATTTGGTCTCACTTTAAAGTACTGTAAGTGTCTGAAATACCTATGTGTTTATATGGTACTGTAGTTACATAGACACTCACATTGTTATAACAGTGTAGGACAAGTAGGTTTTGCTGCACTTGATTTCCTGACGCGTTGGAATAAATGGAATAGTGCAAACCCTGTCATTGAGCACTCCAGGCACACTCAACCAAATGCTCAAAGTTTTTGGATAAGAAAACTAAGGTAACACTACTTAAAGCCTGCAGGTATATAATGCTTTATAACTTTCTTGTGCCAACAACCCTCTTTTTGACCTACACTATCAATTCTGAAATCGTCTGGACTTGTGCCCAATGGAACCTGCTAAACACGTTATGATAACATATACTAACCCACTCTATCATCACAGTCAGTATATTGTTAAAGCAAGACTCTCAAACATCGTCAAGCCTGACTTTAAACACATTGTGTGTCCCCGATTACCTACAGGCCCCAGTTCCTGTCCCCCTTTGATGTGTCTGAAAGTGCTGTGGGTGGTGCCAGTGTTGGCCTGCTGACAGCTGTTGGGGTTGTGTGTCAGTTTCACTGGGACAGTGGGTTTAATGGAAAGTGACCTCTGACAGACAGACATCCTCCTCACAGCAGCAGTACTGTATGTGTGCATGCATGCGTGATAACGCAAATGAGAGGTCCTGTCTTTGCACTCTATAACAATGTGTATCTATACCAGACTTGGGTTCAAATAGTATACGTCTTAAGTTTATTGTAACTGGATCAAGACTGCTGTACATAAAGCATTCTCCTCTACCTTAAATTGCTCTTACCTTGAGTTGTCTATGTGGGCCAGTAGTGACAGCATCCACGATAATCTGTTGTTTACTTTCGCTACAGGCAGCAGTAAGCATTATTATTTTTCAATATGAAATCTCCACTTTCCTTTGTCGTCCACCCTTCCCTCTCCCCAACCCTACTCGCAGGTGACATTCAGGGCAGAGGATGGTAAGCCGCTGGCCATCTGCCAGGTGAGCGTGGAGCCCACGCCGCACGTCATTGACCAGACATTCCGCTTCTACCAGCCAGAGTTGTCCTTTCTGAAGAAGGCCCTGCGCCTGCCCCCCTGGGAGAGAACGCCAGGTGCCCACTATTAGCCCCATTAGCCTAGCTACACACACACACACACACACACACACACACACACACACACAAATAGACAGACACGCTAACACACACAGAATGCAATTGCAGACACTCACACACACATACTGTACATACACACACAGAGAAAGAGATGCAGTCACAGACATACACACAAACACACAAACGCGCGCACACACACACTCGTCACCAGTTGTGCACTAAATGCTCAGTTTGTTCTCTCTCCCTCTCTTTTATCACCCTCTATCCTTCTCCAATGTTCTCTCTCTCTCTCTCTGTCTGGCGTGTTGGCCCGGCCGGGGCCACCAGTTGGAGACACAGATGCTGGGTCTCAGATCTCAGTGCGCTGCAGTGACCCCAACGTCATCTGTGAAACAAAGATGTTGGTAAGAGAATGAATGGAATAATTTGCTCTGATAATCGGGCCAGCACTGAAACTGGGGTGTGTGTGTTAATTACGACAGCAGCTCTCACTCCATTTCCCGGGGGTAACCTCAGGGGTTTCACATTTCTATCTTTCCCAGCACTAATCATCTGTTCACTGAGCCCTTGATTAGTTTAATCTAAATTGTTAGTGCTGGGATGAAACAAAAAGGTGTTCCCCGAGGAATGGATACTAAATTATGGAACTGATTTGCTAAGGAAAACTAAAATGTGCAAGGTTTCAGAATTCAAAAAGAGGCTAACTGCTGTGTTTTGAAAGACATTTGTAATCGCATAACATGGGTATCGGCCGCTGAAAACATTCCACGAAAGAGTGGATTTCCACTAAATGCTTCAATAAACCTCAATGTTATTTCTCTTTGACAGGCACAAGGGGAGCCTCAAGATGTGTATTTAAAAGTGCCGGGCAGTCCGAGCCCGCAAATCCGAAAGTTCTTCATCACAGTGTTCACGTATGTATCCTACATAAACACACACACACGACACATGCACACATAGATACACTACATGTGGACACCTGCTAGTTGAACATCTCATTACAAAAATTATGGGCATTAGTATGGAGTTGGACCCCCCTTTGCTGCTATAACAGCCTCAGTTCTTCTGGGAAGGCTTTCCACTAGATGTTGGAACATTGCTGCGGGGACTTGTTTCCATTCAGCCACGAGCATTAGTGAGGTCGGGCACTGATGTTGGGCGATTAGGCCTGGCTTGCAGTCGGCGTTCCAATTCATCCCAAAGGTGCTCGATGCGGTTGAGGTCAGGTCTCTGTGCAGGTCAGTCAAGTTCTTCCACACCGGTCTCATCAAACCATTTCTGTATGGACCTTGCTTTGTGCACAGGGGCATTGTCATGCTGAAAGAGGAAAGGGCCTTCCCCAAACTGTTTCCACAAACTTAGAAGCACAGAATTGTCTAGAATGTCATTGTATGCTGAAGATGGCCCTTCAATGGAACTAAGGGGCCTAGCCCGAACCATGAAAAACAGTCCCAGACCATTATTCCTCCCCCACCATACACTATATATACACAAAAGTATGTGGACACCCCTTCAAATGAGTGGATTTGTCTATTTCAGAACAGATCTCACATCTCATCACAGATTTGTAATGTTGTTCTTCTTAGTAATGTTGGGTTTTTGAGCTAGCGCCCAATAGATTCTCATTCTCTCCTTGAAGGAGAGCGTTCTTTGTCCCAGAATCGCCCAGAATGCACCGCGCGGCCCATTGACGTAGCATGGGCAACATTTCTTTCCTTTGATCCTGACTAGTCTCCCAGTCCCTGCTGCTGAATAACATCCCCACAGCATGATGTTGCCACCACCATGCTTCACCGTAGGGATGGTGCCAGGTTTCCTCCAGACGTGACGCTTGGTATTCAGACCAGAGAATCTTGTTTGTCATGGTCTGAGAGTATTTAGGTGCCTTTTGGCAAACTCTAAGCGGCTGTCATGTGCCTTTTAATGAGGAGTGGCTTCTGTTAGGCCACTCTGCCATAAAGTCCTGATTGGTGGATTGCTGCAGAGATGTTTGTCCTTCTGGAATGTTCTCCCATCTTCACAGAGGAACTCTGGAGCTTTGTCAGATTGATCATCGGGTTCAATCTGACGAAGTAGGTTTGGACAAACCTACTCATTCAAGGGTTTTTCTTCATTTTTTCTATTTTCTACATTGTAGAATAATAGTGAAGACATATAAACTATGAAATAACACATATGGAATCATGTAGTAACCAAAAAAGTGATTCTTCAAAATAGCCACCCTTTGCCTTGATGACAGCTTTGCACACTCTTGGCATTCTTTCAACCAGCTTCACCTGGAATGCTTTTCCAACAGTTTTGAAGGAGTTCCCACATATGCTGAGCACTTGTTGGCTGCTTTTCCTTCACTCTGCGATCCAATTCATCCCAAACCATCTCAATTGGGTTGAGGCCAGGTGATTGTGGAGGCCAGGTCATCTGATGCAGCACTCCATCACTCTCCTTCTTGTTCAAATAGTGAGGGGTCATTGTCCTGTTGAAAAATAAATGATAGTACCACTAAGCGCAAACCAGATGGAATGGCATATCGCTGCAGAATGCTGTGGTAGCCATGCTGGTTAAGTGTGCCTTGAATTCTAAATAAATCACAGACAGTGTCACCAGCAAAGCACCCCCACACCATCACACTTCCTCCTCCATGCTTCACGGTGGGAACCACACATGCAGAGATCATCAGTTCACCTACGCTGCGTCTCACAGACACTGAGATTAGAACCAAAAATCTCACATTTGGACTCATCAGACCAAAGGACAGATTTCAACCAGTCTAATGTCCATTGCTCGTGTTTCTTGGCCCAAGCAAGTCTCTTCTTCTTATTGGTGTCCTTTAGTAGTGGTTTCTTTGCAGCAATTCGATTAGGAAGGCCTGATTCAGGCAGTCTCCTCTGAACAGTTGATGTTGAGATGTGTCTGTTACTTGAACTCTGTGAAGCGTTTATTTGGGCTTCGATCTGAGTTGCAGTTAACTCTAATGAACTTATCCTCATGAGAGCTAGTTTCGTCATTGCACTTAATGGTTTTTGCGATTGCACTTGAAGAAACTTTCAAAATCCTTGAAATGTTCCGTATTGACTGACCTTCATGTCTTAAAGTAATGATGGACTGTCGTTTCTCTTTGCTTATTTGAGCTGTTCTTGCCATAGTATGGACTTGTTTTTTTCCCAAATAGGGTTATCTTCTGTGTACCACCCATACCTTGTCATACCACAACTGTTTGGCTCAAACGCATTAAGAAGGAAAGAAATTCCACAAATTGACTACCTCATGAACTGGTTAAGAGAATGCCAAGAGTGTGCAAAGCTGTCATCAAGGCAAAGGGTGGCTAGTTTAAATAATCACTTTTTTGGTTACTACATGATTCCATGTATTATTTCATAGTTTTGATGTCTTCACTAGTATTATACAATGTAGAAAATGGTAAAAATAAAGAAAAACCCTGGACTGGGTAGGTGTGTCCTAACTTTTGACTGGTACTGTATCTGTCATTCTCATTGAAAGCAAGTCTAAGGAGCTGTATATATGTTCTATGTGCACTATTTCTATGTTTCCCATTACGTTTCATTTTTGCGTCTTTTAATGTCATTTTTTTACACCAGCTTCAAACAGCTGAAAATAAAATATTTTTGGTTATGGAAAATATATTTAACAGCGGTTTAGATGGTACAATGATTCTTTACACTATACTTCCTTGTTTTGTCAAATAAACTGAAATGAGGCAACCCATTTTAGAATTTTTCAACCAGGAAATGGCAGAGTGATTTCTGCATAGTGCATCTTTAATAATTCAAATTTTAAATTATTATTTCAGATGCACATGAAATTGGCATGCGAGATAGCAAACTACCGGTAGCTAATTACTGTAGCTGACTAATTAAGTTGGTCATGCTTTGTGACACACCCAGTTTTATCTTGTTTTAGTCCACACAACATGTCGCCACTAGTAAGCATCTGATGAACGGCAGGGGAAACAAAGTGTTGCTGACAGCCATAGAGCCGTGCTTTTTTTGTCCTACCAGGTCTGTGAGAAAGTTCTAGCTAGTGCATCCCTGTATCCTTCGACTGTTGTCCGTTTACGTTGTGCTTTGACTTGAACCCCCCCACCCACATAACAAGCAATGTAAAAGCTGGCAATGCTATCCGAGCACTTGGCACCAGGCTGCTGCTGGCAGAGTAGTAAGTAACTGAACAGCTTGTTTTGAACAATATATTTTTGGAACAGTAAAATGTACACACATTTACCACACTTTTATGAGCATTGTAAGCATAATCCATATAAATTGTACAAAAAGAATTGGATCCATATAAATTGTACAAATAATATATTTGTACTATTTTTTTTAAAATACATTTTTGGACCGATCGCGTCGCCACCACTAATGCCCTAATAAACGGGTCGCTACTGACACACACACACACACACCCCATCCTACCCTTCCCAGTGTGGATGAAACTGATGGCCGTTGGTTCCGGCGATGATCCTCTGATTAGATTGCTCATGCGGGGCGTTAATCTCATTGATTTAATCAGTATGTCGGATTCACCGGGCTGATTGCTTCACATGGCAGAATCCATTTTCCTCATCAATCTCCGAACAGGCCGAGTTCTCTCTTCTCCCCAGCCTGTAATCTCAGGGGAGGGATGATTAGGCTTAAGAGGCATCCTTTGACCTCCATAGCCACAGCTCATTCTGGAATCACCATTATCAGAGTCAACTGGAACTCGACGCAATGAAAATGATTCCAATGATATCTCCTAGCCCGGGGCTGCGTCACAAATCACACCCCGTTCCTTATATAGTGCACTACTTTTGACCAAGACCCATAGAGCTCTAGTTAAAAGTAGTGCACTTTATAGGGAATAGGGTGCCATTTGGGATGTAGCCCCCGTTATCAGACAAGGTGCTCAAAAATGACAAAAATGCTGATGTCTCTTATCGCCACAGAGATAAATCACCTCATCATTAGTTCCGCCCCTCCTTCTCTCATTATGAGTTGATTCGCTCTGAGACCTAATTGTTTTCTCGCTTGATGTCTCCATAGCGATAAGTGGCTGGCGGTGCCCGCCCAAGTCTGGCAAGTATATGTGCACTTCCTGCAACGGGTGGATATCAGCTGTGTGACTGGCCAGCGGACCTGTCAATCACTGGTGATACGGGGAACCCAAGCCACCCGGAAGGTCCAGTGTTACACCTCTCACCCACAGGAGCTCAAGGTACAACTGGCTGTCCGGTGTCTCTCTGCCACCCTGGTTGATAAAGTTAGGCTGTGCGTCCAAAATTGCACCCTATTCACTACATAGTGTCCTACTTTTGACTAGAGCCCTATGGGCTGTTGTCAGAAGTAGTGCACTATATAGTGCTCTGGTGAAAAGTGGGACACTATATAGGGAATAGGGGGCCATTTCAGAGGCAACCTTAGTCTATATTCACTCTAGACTGAATGACATACTGGACTGTCCTTCATTTTGAAATGCTGAATGATATCAGTATCTTGAATGCTGTTATATGTAGATTATCTAATCTGACTGTCACAACTGTTATTCTATTATATTCACTGTGGAATACAGTCATGCTCACTGTAGAGAACGATATTTATGTTTTATATGTTTTCACCAAAGATAAATATTTAATGAATAACTAATTTAGAGGCTGGCTCTAGTCTATATTTCAAAGACTATATTTCAATGGATTATTTTGTTGCTCTTAGCAGGTAATCTGACTGTAGTATGTATTGTTACATGAGAGAGAGTCCTACAAAGGCTGTTGAACCTATCGAGCAGATTCTGTGTTTTGAGCAGGTTGAATGGGAGCAATGTTCCTCTCTCTCTCCATCTCATCTCTCTCTCTCTCCCCAATTCCCTCTCTTCCCCTTCCTCCCTTTCTCTCCCTTTGTCTCTCTCTCTCCCCCCTTTTCCCTCCTTCCCTCTCCCTCCCTCCTCCCCTCTCCCAGGTGGACCCAGCGGAGGTGTTTGTCCTCCTCCCGGGTGTGGTACAAGACCTGCAGTTGTGTGTGTGTCCGTTGCGGGCGGGCAGCCGCTTCTGCTACCTCACTGTGGTGGACGTGGAGCAACACACGCTGGTGGCCTGCTGGCTCCTCAGCCTCACCTGTCGCCTGCCCATCCTCTCCAAGGTGAAACCACCCACTAAAGCTCTGTCTTTCTCTGCCTCTCTCTCTCTCTCTCTCTCTCTCTCTCTCTCTCTCTCTCTCTCTCTCTCTCTCGGTGAAACCACCCACTAAAGCTCTGTCTTTCTCTGCCTCTCTCTCTCTCTCTCTCTGTCTCTCTCTCTCTCTCTCTCTCTCTCTCTCTCAGTATCTATCCATCTCTCTATCTTTTTCTCTCTCTATTGCTCTTTGTCTTTGGCTCTTTCTCCCATACGCAGTCTTTCATTCTCTCTTTCTCACATAGACACTTATTCACACTCGCACACACAGACATATGGACCTATTACACACACACACTCACTCAGGCGCTTGCACTGCGGCTCAAAGCAGGATAATGTGTCCCCAAAAAATGCTCAATAGAGGACACCTGCGGTTAAGGGAGAGCGAGATAGAGAGAGGGATTCCTGGCAACGGAGATGGCTGGGTAAAGACATGGACTGCGTCCCAAATGGCAACCCTATATTCTACTACATAGTGCACTACTTTTAACCAGAGCACTATGGGTCCTGGCCAAAAGTAGTGCACCCCTGGCCAAAAGTAGTGCACTATATAGGGAATACGGTGCCATTTGGGATTAGTGCCATGCTCTTTAAAGGTGTCTCCTATAGTTTGGCTGTAATAACCTTAGCATACAGAATCTCCTAGATGGGTAGTGAAACTGTCTGAACGATTGAATGGCGCAGTGCAGTCTCACAAAGACGTGTGCAATGCAGTGGAACTTTATTCCCCTTATGATGTCACGATGACAAGAAACACACCCAAAATAACATTATTTGGTTTCTCTCCACTGTTATGATCCTCTGCTAAATTATGAATGAAGAGACTGTTTTTGTGAGATCTTTGTGGAGCTCACAATAACAGTATCATATGTTTTTGGTGCGTCTGTGAGATTGTACGAATTTATATGCACATAATGTTATGTGACTTTAATCCTCAATGGTTCTGACAGTGTTTTATCTCTTTGTGTTGTCAATCTGGGCACCTTCTTCTAAACATTGATATAATCACCTAAGTGATTTTAGATTCACAATCTGATAGTGTGCCCCGTTTCCTTTCTCTCTCAGGGGCAAAAGATAAACAGATAAGGTTTCGTATTCATTAGTGAACTCGTAGAAAAAATTTTAGCAACGGAAAAGGAAAACAAGCGTTTCTTATTGGTTATGTTCAGGTAGTAGTCCATCCCTGTTTCAGTCCATTTTGTTCAGTTTGATGCCTAATGAATAAGACTCTGTTTCATCCATACCAGCTATTTGCTTCGAATGTCATGTGTCTTTCTGTTGCACCATTTGGATTTGTCTCTTGTTTCATTTTTTTTCTTCTTTACAGACAGATCCAAAGTCAGTTTTTTTTTCTTCTCCCCCTTAATGGTTGAGGTTAGGATCTGATCAAAACTAAACTGATCCTAGACCTGTTTCTACTAGGAGTGTTGTGTGTTTCTATCATTTAGTTTCTCCCACAGACGTGATCTAAGGTCTGTTTTTTATTTCCCCCTAATGGTTAAGGATACAATTCTGAGGAGGCTTAACTGATCCTAGACATGTGTTGTATATCTCTCTTCTGGCAGGCTTTTGAAATGTGTGCACCTGTGGGAGGGGGTCGGGGGAGCACCCGGAAGATCACTTACACCAACCCCTACCCCACCAGCCGTGTCCTCCTGCTACGGTCAGACCACCCTGACCTGCTCCAGTTTAAAGAGGACCGTTTTGAGGTGAGCACCACTACAAAGCACAACACTGCCCTCTTGTCATGTCTCTGTTCAAACTGACATTTAATGAGGAAGGGAGGTAGGGAGCGCAACAGGGAGAGAGAGGAAAAGAGAGCGAGAGAGAGTGGGAGAGAGGGAGAGGGGGGGACCATCCTTTTCTATTTTCAAACATGCCTGGAGGTAATTGGGTGTCGTATTGTACCTGGACCGTATTCATCACTGACACTGGAAAGTTATTGGCTCTGGGACAGACCAGTGACACTAACAAGTCGTTAGTTTATGTGTTTACGGACATATTTCATCTCTCCATATCCCAATCTGTTGTCCCCACTTTCTTCAAGATGTCCACTATTGTTCCTGTACCCAAGAAAGCAAAGGTAACTGAACTAAATGATTATCGCCTCTTAGCACTCACTTCTGTCATTATGAAGTGCTACAATCGCCCCAACAGATCCACGGACGACGCAATCCCCATTGTTCTGCACACTGCCCTATCCCACCTGGAAAAGAGAAATATGTACAGTATGTAAGAATGCTGTTCATCAACTACAGCTCACCCTCCAAGCTCATTACTAAGCTCAGGGCCCTGTGTCTGAACCCCTCCCTGTGCAACTGGGTCCTGGACTTCCTGACGGGCCGACCCCAAGTGGTGAAGGTGGGCAACAACACCTCCGCCACTCTGATCCTCAACACGGGGGGCACTGAAGGGTGCGTACTGAAGGGTGCGTACCCCTCCTGTACTCCCTGTTCACCAATGACTGCGTGGCCACGCACATCTCCAACTCAATTATCAAGTTTGCTGACGACACAACAGTGCTAGGCCTGATTACCAACAGTCTTCTTCACACAAACAGTGTAGTGAAGAAGGTGCAACAGCACTTCTTCAACCTCAGGATGCTGAAGACATTTGTCTTGGCCCCTAAGACCCTCATGAACTTGGACAGATGGACCATTAAGGCGCCTCCTGTCGGGCTGTATCACCGCCTGGTACACAATTGCACCGTCCGGAACCGCATCACTGGGGAACACTGCCTGCCCTCCAGGACATGTACAGCAACCGGTGTCACAGGAAGGCCAAGAAGTTCATCAAGGACCTCAGCCATAAGAGCCACGGCCTGTTCGACCCACTACCATCAAGAAGGCAGTACAGGTGCATCAAAGCCGGGATCGAGAGAGTGACAAACAGCTCTTTCCTCCATGTTATCAGACTGTTAAACAGTCACCATTCTAGCCAGCTACCACCCAGTACTCTACCCTGCACCTTAGAGACTGCTGCCCTATGTACAGAGTCACTTTAATAATATTTACATACAAAACAGACCATTATATTTATATGCACTGAGTCTACAAAACATTAGGAACACCTTCCTAATATTGAGTTGGACCCCTTTTATCAGAATAGCTTCAATTCGTTGGGGCATGGACTCTACAAAGTGTTGAAAGCGTTGCCCTGCGAGGCTGTCCCAGTTGTCAAGTTGGCTGATTGTCCTTGGGGTGGTGGAACATTCTTGATACACACGAGAAACTGTTGAGCATAAAAAATCCAGCAACGTTGCAGTTCTTGACACACTCACACCGATGTGCCTGGCACCTACAGTACTACCATTCCCCAATCAAAGGCACTTAAATCGTTTGTCTTGCCTATTCACCCTCTGAATGGCATACTTACACAATCCATGTCTAAATTGTCTCATTATTTTACCTGTTTTCTCCCCTACACTGATTGGAGTGGATTTAACAAGTGACATCAATAAGGGATCCTAGCTTTCACTTGGTCAGTCTATGTCATGGAAAGAGCAGGTGTTCTTAATGTTTTGTTTACTCAGTGTAAATGATATGTATAAAAATATAAACGCAACATGTAACAATTTCAATGATTTTACTTAGTTACAGTTCATATAAGGAAATCGGTCAATTGAAATAAATTAATTAGGCCCTAATCTATGGATTTCACATGACTGGGCAGGGTCGCAGCCGTGGGTGGGCCCGGGAGGACAAAGGTCCACCCACTTGGGAGCCAGGCCTACCCACTGGGTAGCCAAGCTCAGCCAATCAGAATGAGTTTTTCCCCACAAAGGGCTTTATTACAGACAGAAATACTCCTCAGTTTCAGCAGCTGTCCGGGTGGCTGGTCTGTCGATCCCGCAGGTGAAGAAGAAAGATGTAGAGGTCCTGGGCTGATGTGGTTACACCTGGTCTGCAGTTGTGAGCCCGGTTGCCAAATTCTCTAAAATGGCATTGGGGCAGCTAATGGAAGAGAAATGAACATTCAATACTCTGGCAACAGCGCTGGTGGACATTCCTGCAGTCAGCATGCCAATTGCACGCTCCCTCAAAGCTTGAGACATCTGTGGCATTGTGTTGTATGACAACTGCACATTTTAGTGGCCTTTTATTGTCCCCAGCACAAGGTGCACCTGTGTAATGATCGTGCTGTTCAGTCAGCTTTTTGATATTCGACACCTGTCAGGTGGATGGATTATCTTGGCAAATGAGAAATGTTCACTAACTGGGATGTAAAGAAATTCATGTACAAAATTGTAGAGAAATACATTTTTTGTGCGTATGAAACATTTCTGGGATGTTTTATTTCTTCTCATCAAACATGGGACCAACATTTTACATGTTGCATTTATATTTTAGTTCAGTATATATATATTTATATTCTGGTCTCTGACGTTACTCTTCCTGATATTTATTCATTTCTTTATTTTTCTGGATTATGTGTATTTTTATTTTGTTGCTAGGTATTACTGTACTGTTGGAGCGAGAAACACAAGCATTTCGCTGCACCTGCGATAACATTTACGTAATATGAATAATAGAACACGTCCATTATAGCTGTTGATTTTTTCCATGATCTGTCATTAGCCCCAGTGTCTCATAGGAGATTCATTGACTTCATAAACAGGTCATAAACATCTCGACATAAACAAGTCGTCTCAACATCATTGGCTTTCGTTCGCTGTCATTTGCAAGACGGTCTCATAGAGCAAGCAGCGGTGCAAATGGAAATAGAATCGCTGGGTTTTAAATGAACAGGCTGCCAATGGAAAATGAACTCCTTAAAAAATCTGTTTATGTTTCTACCACTTGCGTGCAGATGATGCTTAACCAAATAGAGAGAGACAGAGGGAGAGAGAGGGGCAAGAAAAATAACCAACTGTGTTTTCCATTTAGTCAACATAGCTTCAGGCTCAATACTCTCTAAACAATTTATGGGGTTTATATCTTAACTTTGAATAGAGTAATTTTCCCTACGCCAAAAAATAACTACCCTGCCATAATAAAAACAATTGGGAAGCAAAAAAAGCAGAGCAAGGATCGATATTATAGTTTTCCAGAAATGACCAGATAAATCTCACACATTGAACCATATATTTTAGCTGGCCATTACGTGGAATGCAGCCATTAGAAACAAGTTTTTTATTAAAATGTCCAAATAAGACTTTATGAACAGCATGGCGAGCTGCAAACAAACGATAACCATATGAATTCCGCTAATAATCAAAGCATAACACAACACACTGGCTGTAGTTAATTTGGAGGAAGAAAACAACAATACAAAGAGCATGTAGTTTCACGAGCTTACAATTTATGGTGGGAACACCAGGTGTTGTAGAAAACAATTTCCCTTTTTTACAAAATGACTCTAATTCTGGTTGACTTTCCTCTAATGAGCCAATTATAGTGGCAAACCGTTTTGTTGATTTGAGCTTTTACACAAATCTATTGTTGTCGTATCGCCACACATCCCTAATAGACGTTATGTGTTGTAATCACAGTCAAGTGGCGTAAATATAGCCAGAGGATTATAAACAATGTACTATAGTACTCTGGTGAAATACACCTAAAAAGCAATGTTCGAAAAACGCATCACACATGCTTCTTTTAAACGTCATTAAAGAATATTAGGGTTGCAGTGCATTCAGAAAGTATTCATACCCCTTGACTCATTGGACATTTTGTTGTGTTACAGCCTGAATTCAAAAGGGATTAAAAAATAATAACTTCACCCATCTACACACCATAACCCATAATAACAAAGTGAAAACATGCTTTTTGAAATTTTTGCAAATGTGTTGAAATACAGAAACTTCCTAGTCCTTGTCGATGACAAGCATACCCATAACATGATGCAGCCACCACCATGCTTGAAAATATAAAGAGTTGTACTCTGTGATGTGTTGAGTTGGATTTTCCCCAAACATAATGCTTTGTATTCAGGACAAAAAGTTAATTTTATTTCCCACTTTTCTTGCAGTTTTACTTTAGTGCCTTATTGCAAACAGGATGCATGTTTTGGAATATTTTTATCCTGTACAGGCTTCTTTCTTTTCACTCTGTCATTTAGGTTAGTATTGTGGAGTAACTACAATGTTGTTGATCCATCCTCAGTGTTCTCCTATCACAGCCATTAAACTATTACCGTTTTAAAGTCACTATTGACCTCATGGTGAAATCCCTGATCGGTTTACTTCCTCTCCGGAAACTGAGTTAGGAAAGACGCCTGTATCTTTGTAGTGACTGGGTGTTTTCATACACCATCCAACGTGTAATTAATAACTTCACCATGCTCGAAGTAGCTTCAATGTCTGCCTTTTTTTTAGGTGCCCTTCTATGCGAGGCATTGGAAAACCTCCCTGGTTTCTGTGGTTGAGACTGAGACTATGTGTAAAATTCACTGCTCGACTGAGGGGCCTACAGATAATTGTATGTGTGGGGTACAGAAATTAGGTAGTCATTGAAAAACAATGTTAAACACTATTATTGCATACAGAGTCCATGCAACTTATTATGTGACTTGTTTAGCACATTTTTAATCCTGAACTTATTTAGGCTTGCCATAACAAAGGGGTTGAATACTTGACAAGACATTTCAGCTTTACAATTCTACTTTGACATTATTGGGTATTGTGTGTAGGCCAGTAACACAAAGTCTCAATTTAATCAATTTTAGATTCAGGCTGTAAGACAACAACATTTGGAAATAGTTAAGGGGTGTGAATACTTTCTGAAGGCACAGTATAGAGATATGTCCAGGGTCGGGTTCAGTAATTTAATATGTCTTGTTTGTCTTTTTAATGTATTTGTCTTCAAGTTTATATATGTTTACAACAAGAAGGGAAGATATCAGAATAGGGCCATTAGGGAATAATAACATATTGTACGGAATACATTTGTACTGTAGTGAAGCCATCTCTAGAGTAATGCAAGGTCTCTTTCATGATCATGTGAAACGTCAATTGCTATGGAAATGCTGGGATGTGTTTTTCAATGATGTTAAAGATACGATATGGATTACAATTATCATGAATATTAAGGTTATACGCACTACATGTTACACACATTGACACTCAACCATGCAAATTGGCAGAGTTATTATTTATTTGGACATCACACATAATAGTCGTACTCTTATACAGACATCGTACACGCTCTCAATAAATCACATCCAATATCATACACATCAACCTACTCAGATTTACTACACACATAATATCTTGTCTCAATTTTCCAACATCTGTGGCATTGGCTCACAGGCAAACAGGCAAAGGAATAAAACAAATATTGCAAGAACCTATTTCTTGAATTCTAAATATCAGACATTTGAAAGCTCTAGTTTTGACCATCATAATACCTCTGATGGCAGTAACTTTAGAAGCACTAATTATGGTCAGTTTAGACTGAGAATAGTATCTAGTTATGGTAAGGGGTGAAATAAGTATAGCCAGTTATAATTGTAACGGTTTAGCAGATTATAAAAAAAGATCAGTCTTTACGTGGCTAAAAGAAAAGGAATATAACATGTACTGTTTACAGGAAACTCACTCTACATTATTAGATGGAGTTGCGTGGGAAAGGGAATGGGATGGTGGAATAATTTTCTGTCACGGACTAAGTAACTCAAAAGGTGTGATGATATTAACAACAATTTCGATCTGAATGTGCAAATAGTCAGGAATGATTCGCAAGGAAGGTGGATCCTTTTGAATATGAAAGTGGACGAAATAAGAGATTTGGCGCATTAATCTATATGGTCCAAATCGGGATGATCCATACTTCTTCGAAAACATTTATACCAATTTATTGAACATACAGGCAACAAATTATCAAATCATTGTGGTAGGAGACTATAACACAGTAGCGCATTAATCTGTATGGTCCGAATCAGGATGATCCATACTTCTTTGAAAACATTTATATCAATTTATTGAAAATACAGGCAACAAATTATAAAATCATTGTGGTAGGAGACTATAACACAGTGTTAAGTACCTCAATGGACCGTGAAGGTAATCACTCTACAAACTATGATCACCGTGCCCTTAAGGAAATCACAAATATTATGGACACATTAGAAATGTGGATATTTGGAGACTAAAAAAACCCAACCTAGTGAGATATACGTGGAGGAGACTTAATCAAGCTAGTCGTCTTGACCACTTTCTTGTCTCTTTCTCTCTTGCATCAAATGTTAAAACAGTTTTAATAGGAGTCAGAATGCGATCGGATCATCATCTAATTTGCATTCACATAACTATTATAGATTTTCCACGTGGACGGAGATATTGGAAATTTAATCAAAATGTACTGGAGGACAACTTATTTTTAACTAAGACAAAATCATTTATAACTAAATTTTTCTAGTATAATATAGGTGCAGCAAATCCCTTTATTGTTTGGGATACCATTCAATTCAATATTCATCAATAATAAAAAAGCAGTTTCTGGCTAAAGAGACGAGACTAACAAGGGAAATCCATGAACTAATAGTACAGGTAGATAGCAATAAAAATGATACTACAGAGACGCAAAATAAGTTAGAGGAAAAACAAAAAGAACTTGAGGATTTTATTCAAGAACGATCTAATGTAAGCTATTACAAAAATAAAGCAAACTGGATGGAATATGGAGAAAAATGCACAAAATTCTTCCTAAATCTCCAATACAGGAACGCTAACAAAAAGAATTTGCAGAAACTCGTTACTGAAGACGGAGTCATCTATGATTCTCTGAATGATATTTTAAAAGAGGCAGCTAACTATTTTAGGCAGATGTTCTCTTTTCCGTATCATCCTCTCCCACTGAATGAAGATTAAGCTAAGGAATTCTTTCCAAATAATAAAAAAAAAATAGAAAATTAACAAATGTACAGAAAGATCAGTGCGAAGGCCAAATTACAGAGGAAGAACTTTTTGAGGCTATTAAATCCTTTGGAAAAACCCCAGGGGTTGATGGCATACCGGTAGAGGCATAACAAGCCTTTTTTGATATACTAAAAGCACCATTGTTAGATTGTTTTAACTACTCCTATAGAAATTGTAGTCTGTCAGGTACTCAGCAGGAAGGTCTGATATCTCTATAATTAAAACAAGACCCAGATGGCAAATATAAAGACCCAGTCTATCTAAAAAACTGGAGGCCCCTTACACTTCAATGTTGTGATGCAAAAATACTAGCGAAGTGCATAGCACTCAGAATTAAAATGGTTTTACCAGGTATTGTTCATCCTGATCAGACAGGTTTTTTACATGGACGATACATTGGAGATAATATACGACTAGAAATAATAGAAGATCATGAAACATCTAAGAAGCCAGGCCTGGTATTTAAAGCAGATTTTGAAAAGGCATTTGATAAAGTAAGACTGGATTTTATTTATAAATGCCTGGATTTTTTCAATTTCTGTGATTCTCTAATAAAATGGGTAAAAATAATGTATAGCAACCCCAGGTGTAATATAGTAAATAACGGCTACTTCTCAGAGTTTTGAATTGTCAAGAGGAGTTAAACAAGGGTGTCTGCTGTCACCATATCTAGTCGTTATGGCCATTGAAATGCTAGCTATTAACATCAGATCCAATAACAACATTAGAGGATTAGAAATCCAAGGTTTAAAAATAAAGGTGTCCATGTATGCCGATGACTCAAGTTTTATATTAGGTCTGCAAGCTAAATCCCTGCAATGTCTCATTGAGGATCTAGATAACTTTTCTGGACTAAAACCTAATTATGATTTGTACAATATTACATATTGGATCTTTAAAAAATAAAACTTGTACATTACCCTGCAGTTTACCTATAAAATGGGCTGATGGTGAAGTAGACATACTTGGTATTCATATCACAAAATATATAAATAAGCTCTCCACAATGAATTTCAATAGAAAACTTGTAAAAAGAGACAAGATCCTGCAACCATGGAGAGGTAAATACCTGTCTATTTATGGAAAAATTGCCCTGATTTACTCCTTAGTCATATCTCCGTTTACTAACTTACTTATGGCGCTGCCTACTCCTGATGATTCGTTTTTCAAATCATATGAATAAAAAATATTTCACTTCATCTGGGACGCTAAACCAGACAAAATAAAGCGTGCCTATCTAGATAATGAATATGAATTGGGTGGTTTGAGATTATTAAATATAAAAGCACTAAACCTCTCTCTAAAGGCTTCACTTATTCAAAAGTCTTACCCTAATTGCTTCTCAAGTAGATTACTAAGAAATGCTCATCCATTGTTAAAAAAATTGCCTTTTTGCCTTTGTGCAGATTGCCATGTCTCATTTTTGATTAATTGACAATGATACTTTTTTCAAAGTATCTCTCTTTTTCAAACAAGCATTGCATAGCTGGCTACAATTTCAATTTCATCACCCTGAAAAGAGAACAAATATTACAACAAATATTATGGCTGAACTGAAATGTGCTGGTTGATAAAATACCTGTATTAATGGAAATGATGTTTGAAAAGGGTATTTTGTTCTTAAATGATATTGTAAATTGGTATGGTAGAGTTATGTCCTTCATGGAGTTATCAGATTTGTACGGGAAGTTCTGCTCAATCCAAGAGTACAACCAATTGATTACAGCATTACACCGAAAATGGAGGAGGGAAGTAGCAGCAGGAGGAGGTCGGGAACTGGTCTGTCTGCCCAATATAAAGGATCAAAACTGGCGGAGGAATAAAATAGCATAAATACGAAAGTATACCAGTTTCATTTGAGGACCAGGATGTTGACAACTGTGCCATACAGATTGCAAAATAGTTGGGAAGAGATTTTTGATGTACCGATTCCATGGTACAGGGTGTATGAGTTGATATATAAAGCAACGCAAGATTCAAGATTTCGTGCTTTTCAGCTAAAATTATTATTTAGAATTCTTGCTACCAACAAAATGTTGAATATTTAGGGCATAAAATCATCGAAGCTCTGCAGATTTTGTTGTGAGGATACAGAATCAATAGACCATTTGTTTTGGTATTTCCCTCAGGTAGGCTGTTTCTGGTTGAAAATGCATAGCATTGATCTAAAATTGACCCTAGAAATAGTACTGTTAGGAGATCTGGAGAGACTGGGTTTGTCAATTACTAATATACTAATACACTTACTAAAAGTATATCTTCAACTCGCAATCTGTGGATTTTATTCGATTAGATAGATTGAAATTGTATGTTAAACATCACAGCACAGTTGAAAGGTATGTGTTGCGTATAAATCCGAAGAAGGTGGCCAGCAGAGATAGGTGGGATGGGCTGAGGGTTGGGATGTGGAATTTGAGACAAGTGGGAGTGGAGTTGCTGTGCGGGAGATAGAATGATGATAAAAGTAAAAAATAAAGCCAAAATAAAACATAATAAAAAGTATGTTTAAATGACACTGAGGGGCAGTTTTTACAACTAATGCCGGTTTGCCTGAGGCTAATGCCGTGCAGGTGTTTGTACACCTGCATATACACACACTCTCATTCAAATAAACGCATACAACAACTCACACATACATGTAAATAGTGCCAGACATGCACACAAACATATACAGTTGGCATTGCTGTTATGATTTTAGTTGTCCTTAGTTTTTTTAGTTTTGAACCTGGGTGCCATTCATTATGTCACACTCTAGCTAAACTTAACAAAACATTGTGCAACAGAAAACCAAACATTTTAGCTTCTTATTGAACAAGTTCAGGTAATCCGTCCCTGTTTCTGTCCTTTTTTTCTTCCATTTGGTACCTAATGAACACAACCCTGTTCTTTCCCTGTAGATTGGGGGAGGGGAGACCTACCGCATCGGGCTGCGTTTCGCTCCCAGCCAAAGTCCTGGTGCTCAGGAGATCCTCATCTACATAAACAACCAGGAGGAGATCACGGAGGAGACCTTCTGTGTGAAAGTGAAATACACCTGAACACACGGCAACTCAACGCAGTACTGTACACATCAACTACTACGGTACAGAACAATGCTGTTTGCTAAAAGACCGCTCAACAACGTTCTCATCAATTGCTGTATAGAGCTCAACACTTTGCAACTTATGGAAGAGAGCTCAATTCAGTACTCATCAACTTCTATCTATATATATATATATATATATATAATAATATAATATATATATATATATATATATATATATATATATATATATATATATATATATATATATATATATATATATATATATATATATATATATATATATATATATATATATATATATATAAAGGTCCGGTACAAATGACTGTAGGCTAATTGAAATATTATTACATATAAACAATTGTATAATTCAAACATGCAGTCTAGATTAAGTACTCTATAACCGAAAGGCTTACTACATATGACTATATTTTGGATAGACAACCTTTTCCTTGTATATGTTAAAGTTGAAGTGATGTTTCAGAGCGACTGTGTTGATTGAGTTATCTGTAAGTAAGATATTTATGTCTAGGAATACATGTGTGAGGAAAAACAACTTTATAATGCACAGTGTGATGTGATGGGAAGCCATGCTGTTGTGTTTGCTTAGCATTCTCCCTAAATAGGTTTTGTTTCAAGAATCATACGCAAATACAGTATAGGATGCCAAAAGAAAAGCTCCTAAAGAGAGAGCCTGTTATTTCTTGAAGCAGCCAGAGGTATACACACACACACCCAATAGTTCACACATCATATTCAGGGTCAGATATGTCTTTATTTGGGTGGTGGTGTACTGTACGTAATCTTTTCTAACATCAGAAGACTCCCAGACATTTACTTTTTCTTTTTAACATTTTTGTCATTTAGCAGACGCTCATATCCAGAGCGATTTACAGTAGTGAGTGGATACATTTTCATTTGTACTGGTCCCCCGTGGGAATCGAACCCACAACCCTGGCGTTGCAAGTGCCATGCTCTACAGTTGTTACTTACGACCCCACCCCCCTTTTTTCCCGACAAGGCTTGCGTTTCTCCAGATAGCTCTTATTAGGAAGGGCAGCACCCCTTTTAAAAACCCTTTCCTCTCTTCTTCCTCTCTCTTTCTTTTGCTGTCTCTCTCCTTTTCCACATGCCTCCCTTTCCCTATCAGAGCCCAGGTCCTGCACATTCTGTCAACAACCCCCGTCTTATATAATCATACCGCCTCGTTACACAACCTTCCTCTCTCTTCCTCATTAGAATGCAGGCTGCAAAAAGCCTGTACTGCTTGTACTCAGAAGAGGAGGAGAAAGGAGAAAAAAATATACAAAATGGGAAGTTAACATTGCTTCAAATATTTACGGAGCTGGAGGGCTGTCCGTTTCTTATTCTCCTTTATAAAAAAAAAAATGTAATAGCTATTCTAAGACTTCTCACGTAGACAGTGTAATTAATATAAGATCCAGCCTCCTTCCTTAGGCTTAGGACCGTCTACCACCACTATCCTTTAGTTCATTTTCACATTTTCCACCCTCTAAGGCTTTAACTGCCACCCTATTCCCTATATAGTGTAATCTTAATACACTACTTGGTACATGATATTGGGAATGGAGTGCTAATCCGGAAAGAGACGTTTTTTTTTTAATGAAATCATGAATATCAATATCACTGTGTTTCTCCCCCATGAGGGCACTGCTATACTGAACCTCATTAGCTTCTGGTCCAGTAGTTGTCTGTTCCTCTTGTCAGAACACTGACACCTGCATTCAGCAAGGTCAGCGCATCTGTGCTTTCCATGCAATTCTCAAGTATACTGTTGAGCTGTAGCTAGCAAAGTGGTCTCTCTCTCCATCCCTCTCTCCCCCTATCCCCCCCTCTCTCCTCTGAATGACGTTTGAGCTTTGACCTCAAATTGGATGAGGAACTCTTCAATATCTAGTGCTTCTACAGAGATTGGATGCATGTTTGACTGCTTTCTGTACCTCAGATTGAGCTGCATTTTTGTGCCCATGATTTTTGTATTTTATTTTGGTTAATGTATTTATACTTTTGATAATCTACTTGATAATCCTGCGTGCGCTATGTAATACATTTTATATTGTTTCAAACTTTGCTCTGTTAATGTTGATGCTACTGGCATAACATGCATGGACTTGTATTCAGTCAGATCCTAAATATAGTCATCCAGTATCCACCACTTTAATTCACTTCCAATGCTGTAAGGATGGGACCATAGAAATAGAGGCGGGACATCTATGAAAACTGATTTATAATTCTATGTGCAATATGTTTTTGTTATGTAACTGTGTATCTCAGTTTACTGTGGAGAAATGGTCATGCTTTACTTACTGTGCTGCTGCAGTGAAAGTGTACCACAGTTGTGAGCACACACAGACACACACAAACACACACACCTTTAACCCAGTGTCCTTTAGTGATAGTCCTGGAGCTAAAGATTGGCTTGAGGGTCTCTCTACATAAGCCACTGTCTGGGCTTACAACAAAAATGCCTCAAGTAATGAATGTTATTTGTTATACCTTTCTGAAGAAGGTTTTTGTCCATTGTTGCTCTCTGTAAGCAATGTCTCACCAAACTGTCACTGTGTGCCTTTCACAAGAACAAATACACATGGCATTTTATTAGAGTTCGTATTGAACAAACCGTACAATAGAACATACTATTCAGCACAATACATTTATCTTGCTTTTCATTTCATGTACTGTTTCATGGCCATTTCCTCACTTCTTTGTCAAAAGAAATCATGTGGATATTGTCCATCACCATCAGTAGTTGTTCTGTCTTCTATGTGCTCATGATTGTGCACTTTATGGAACTGTTCCTACACCTGAGAAACCAAAAAAACTTAACTGGGTATTTAGTCAACCTTTCTCTATAACAGCTGCAAATATAGTGTTTTGCCTGAATTCCCTGTTGCCAATTTGATTGAATAGTATTGACTGATGGGTAGACATGATTGATGAGTCATGGCATGATTTGACATATAAGCCATAGGTGCAACCATAAAACGTAGAGCAATAACACCCATCGACACATACAGCCATAACAATCACAAATAGACTAATGACACCCATCGATATAGACTCATGACACCCATCGATACAGCCATAACAACCACAAATAGGCCCATGACACCCATCGATACAGCCATAACAACCACAAATAGGCTCATGACACCCATCGATACAGCCATAACAACCACAAATAGACTCATGACACCCATCGATACAGCCATAACAACCACAAATAGACTCATGACACCCATCGATACAGCCATAACAACCACAAATAGACTCATGACACCCAGATATAACCACAGCCAATCTAATTGTTGTTGCCATTCAAAAATTCAGTGGGCATCTCCGTGAGCAACTCAACTTCAATCAGCTTGGATGGCGACCAATGGAAATAACCCTTTTTGTCCGTTCTGTTCACTAGTCTTTCTTGAGAGAATACTGCACATGTAAGGATACATAAGGACAGCACACTACTTACTAAAGCAGATTCAGGTTTATGGAAGGACTATTTGATTGACCCTAGCATGGGTCCTATCCAATCATGTGGTTGTTGCAATTCAAATCCTCAGTGAGCTACTATTGTCTTGGCTTCAGTGAGCTTGGATTGAGGCATGTGTTTACTCTATTCACTATCTTTTCCATCAGTGAATACTGAACATGTACTGTATGTTCCACATAAGGACAGCACTTTATTGAGTACAGCAGCTTTAGGTTCATGAAAGGACACCTGTATGGAACTGCAATGTGAAATATGAAAGCATGACTGTAATTGTGCCCAGAAGATTGATGATGTAATTCAGGTTGCACAGACAGACAGGCACAATAGGCTCAGGACATTCTTAACAGTAGTGGAGTACACACAAGCAGCCCACCAATATATTTATTTTGTCTTTAATAAAATTAACCCGAATGGGAAAGGCTACATCAACTGAATTATACACAGTACTATAAATTGTTGCAGTATGATAGTATTTTGATTAGCAAACCTTTTGCAAAGAAAGAATACTGAATATACCTCTGTATGAAATGAGATTGGTTGATCAACTTGTTTGACAGAATGAAAATGAAATGGAATGTCGTAATGTTAAAATGAAATTATTAAATCTGTTGTAGATATCAACTGCTCAAACAGTGGAAAGGGATTTAAATGACTTAAGTTTTCCCCATTATGAATTTTAAATGGGAAAATCATGTCCCATTTCCTGGATTTAATCAAGGGGGGCTTTGAAAACTGGGCACCGGAGATGTGTTTTAATATACAGCCGGTCCAAACAGTAGCGAAAGGAAATTAAATATGAAGTCCTGATTGGGGTGTAGCGGCCGACGGTACACCTGTCAGCAGAATGTTCAGGCATAATTAGGATAGCGGGCACAATAGTTCCCCATGTTCAAAGTGCGAGGTGCTTTGATGTTGCTCCAGCTTGCAACTCCCCTCCCTGCTCTGTTGTGGGGCTGTTAAGGATCCCACCTCTGACCCCCTGCCCGTTCTAACAGGTGCTACTGTAGCTACGGCGACTGGGGCCCCATCCAGTAGGAACTGGATGCTTCCCAAATTGCACCCTTTTCACTATTTAATGCACTATTTTTGAAGCTCTGGAAGTGCACTTTATAGGGTATAGAGGGTCATTTTGGATACATAGAATCACACATCAGCGTCAAAGTACAAAGTAGCTTGCTGCCTGTCACTTTTTATATATGTCTTATTTTCCCAACTATTCATTCACTCAAAGACTGCATTCAAATTCAGCCTGACAACAAAGACAGCATTGATCATAGAGAGACAAGCATGCCGACATACGTGTACCAAAGTCTGTCTTGTGATTGATGTGTCACAGTGTCGCTATGATTATATTTTGACTTGTCATCCTAACAGCCTTAACAGAGGCCCTTTAACACGGAAGTAACACACTAGATTATAGTGTTATAGAGCCCCATGGCAGAGCTGTCATAATACCCATTATTCCTAGCGGTCAAACAGGGAAATGGTTTCAATCTTTTTTCCACCACTCATTTTTCCCATGTGGTGTTTCTAAAATAAATGGTGGAAAAACGATTGGAACCATTTCCTTGTTTGACTATTAGGTTTTATGGGTATTATGGGTATTATGACTCATACTGTGGTACGCTATAGAATATAGAATACACATTTACTTAACCAATCACCTTGCTAAACATCAATTAGGCCATATACATTTTATTAAATGCTTTACAGATGCCCCTCTTCTGTTTTCTCAAAAATATTATACAATTGAAAGAATTGTTTGGCCTCCCCGAGAGGCTCAAGTCTCTTGATTACTTCGCTAGGTGTGAACAAAGCTCACTATAGTATTTTAAAAAAGTATGTCCACTTTAAAATATATATAAATCTTTATTCGCTCGCTTGCCTCACAAAATAAAAATCTGCCAAACATTTAATTACATTTGTATGGCCTTAGAAGGTATAGTCATATCCTGACCTCTGTTCCTTATAAATATTCACAAATGAGAGAGCACTCCTATGGCCCATAGAGATAATGTGGCCCTCTGATCTCTCCCTTCTTCAATGTGACATCCCATCAGGCTTGGGGTCAAAGGTCAGATAATTTAGTGGTCACGGCACAGTCTGCCAGTATGTGCTAGTTCCACGGGTAATCGAAGGCTTCTAATTTACATCACTTCCCTATTTTCGGCTGTCATTGAAGAGTCATTACAGCGAGAAATGTGGTTGGGCAAAATCTCTCACCCACACAGATTTGTAGACACATACATATTTGTAGATACACATACATTTTATTTTATTTCACCTTTATTTAACCAGGTAGGCCAGTTGAGAACAAGTACTCATTTACAACTGTGACCTGGCCAAGATAAAGCAAAGCAGTGCAATAAAAACAGCACAGAGTTACACATGGGATAAACAAACATACAGTCAATAACACAATAGAAAAGGTCTATATACAGTGTGTGCAAATGTAGTAAGATTAGGGAGGTACGTCAATAAATAGGCCAAAGTGGCAAAATAGTTACAATTTAGCATTGGAGGGATAGATGTGCAGATGATGATGTGCAAGTAGATACTGGGGTGCAAAAGAGCAAAAATAAATAACAATATGGGGATGAGGTAGTTGGGTGGGCTATTTACAGATGGGCTGTGTACAGGTGCAATGATCGGTAAGCTGCTCTGACAGCTGATGCTTAAAGTTAGTGAGGGAGATATAAGACTCCAGCTTCAGTGATTTTTGCAATTCGTTCCAGTCATTGGCAGCAGAGAACTGGAAGGAAAGGTGGCCAAAAGAGGTGTTGACTTTGGGATGACCAGTGAAATATACCTGCTGGAGCGTGTGCTACGGGTGGGTGTTGCTATGGTGACCAGTGAGCTGAGATAAGGCGGGGTTTTACCTAGCAAAGACTTATAGATGACCTGGAGCCAGTGGGTTTGGTGCCGAAAATGAAGCGAGGGCCAGTCAACATGTATGTTAACCTTGTTGACCCATGTTGACGATTGCCGATCTGCTGTGAAATGGTTACCGTTTATATGGTTACCATCATGTTATCATGTTAGCTCTTCTAGTGCGTCATTTTGTGTCTTCAGCTGTCTTGTTGATTCAACAGGTGTCCACATTCCTTTTAGCAGACCAACATTTCACCAAATCACATTTTATTTGTCACATGCGCCGAATATAACAGGTGTAGACCTTACAGTGAAACGCTTACTTACAAGCCCTTAACCAACAATGCAGTTTTAAGAAAACACCTACAAAAAGGAAGAAATTAAAGTAACAAATAATTAGAGCAGCAGTAAAATAACAATAGCGAGGCTATATACAGGGGGTACCGGTACAGAGTCAATGTGCGGGGGCACCGGTTAGTCAAGGTAATTGAGGTAATGTGTACATGTAGGTAGAGTTATTAAAGTGACTACGCATAGATAATAACAGAGAGTAGCAGCAGCATAGAAGGTGGGTGGGTGGGGCAATGCAAATATTATGGGTAGCCTCACCAATATCAGTTATATTAAGTAAGTTCATTTTCAATTCAGTTTCCAATTCAGTTCTTATGAGGAAGATGAACAAACAAAATAGTTCCGTATACTTCCTGTATTGCCAACCGCTGTAGTGTTGTCCAGTTCTCCCAGAGCTTTCTGCATCCTGACTGCCGCTTTAGAGAGATTGTTGCTGAGCTCCCGGTTAGAGGGCCAAGCATCACCAAATGCACAGGGCCAAATCCACTGCCCCTGTTGCACCTCCAGAGCTCAGAGTTAATGGAGGCCCCTCTCCCCTCTAGCCATCTTATGATCAGATGTGTGTGGACATGCACACAGTTAGGAAAACACTGCATGTTTTAAGGCTTGACTTAAAACGGGAGAGTTTATGTTCTGTTATGTTCTATTGTTGTGGACATTGGGAAAAGATGTTCAGATTCACGTCCATCCATGTTCAAAGACGATTTACAAATTGTAATCTTGATGAAGTAGATACTTGTTTCCCCCCACCCTCCCACATACACACACACAGGAACACGCTCTACACACAACTACAGAGAACCACTGCAACAACACTTATTCAACATGTCCGTACAACACCTACAGTACACTCGTTTACGCAACTCTGGAAGTCAAGACTACACACACAACCACAGCAGACGTGATCTTTCTTTCAGAGACTCTTTTCTCAACAGCTCCCTGTAGCTCTACTGTGGCCTCAGAGAGAGAGTCCGAGAGGGAAAGCTTTTATTCCAGCACTTTCCCTTCACTCTGTTTTGAGCTTCGACAATAATTGTATAATCATTAATAAAAGCTAAAGCATGTTCTTCTAGCTCGGGAACAGAGGTAATTTGAACGTCCTGTGCCGCGCGGGTCGGTGGTACACACAGTGAGAGTGTAATCACATTAGACTTGTTTTTTCCTGGCATGCCACTGATGCTGTTCAACATAATTTGAGAACAATTGGTTTAGCTTGAACTCATCACACTCCCGGGGCCTTCACTAACACGGAATTTCACATTTCTTCTGCTTTTATACAGGGACGATGTCTTATAGTTGTACCCCTGTCATTTTAGAGCGGTAACACCAACGCAAGGAACGAATTAGGGAAAGCGGGATACCCAGTCAGTTGTACAAGTGAATGCCTTCAACTGAAATGTGTCTTCCGCATTTAACCCAACCCCTCTGAATCAGTGAGGTGCAGGGGGCTTCCTTAATCGAACAGTGGTTTAACTGCCTTGCTCGGGCAGAACGGCATTTTTTTTTTATCTTGTCAGCTCGGGGATTCGATTCAGCAACTTTTTATAAATAACTTTGAAGAAAAAATGGAGGGAGAAGGCATGTTACCATACAGTAAAATAACGAGCTGGGAAGGGATCATTGTTAGTCAGGCTGCTTTATACATAGCATACTGTAAACACAGCTCATATGCTTTATGATACGACTATACATTATTATTCCAACAATAACTGGTTTCCGATGTACAGTGTGTTCTACTGCGATTCTAGTTCTGTTCAAATAGTGAAATCCATACAGTATAGCCCTGGCATGAATTTTCCTCTTTGATACGATGACTGGCAAGTCATTCAATTCCATTGAATCAGTTCAAAGTTACATCTTGATCTCGAACACAAATAACTATTCCATCAGTCTTAAATGGATCGCAGGAGACCCACAGCCTCCAGTGTTCATTTCCATCGGACTAAGTGCTTTGCAGTGAAATTGAATCCCACTTTTAAATGCGGCATTAATCACATTTCCTTGATACATAATGTATGAGACCAGGGACGTCATGCACCCATTATTTTTGAGGGGGAACGAAGTACGTCAGGATGGAGGAGGGTGTGGTCTGGAGTTGGAGAATTGCATTTTTGAAACACCTGAAAGAGCTTTTTCCTGCAATCTAGAGACGTAATCATTATACCTAAATCTATGACCAAAAATATGTATGTTCTGCTTATGTTATCTAAGCATATTTCTTTACCTGTTCCATTGTCATTTTAATTAAGGATGCACATTGATTGTTTAAACTTTTATGCCTTAGGACTTTAGTACAACTGCCACATTGATATACAGTTGAAGTCGAAAGTTTACATACACTTAGGTTGGAGTCATTAAAACTTGTTTTTCAACCACTCAACAAATTTCTTGTTAACAAACTATAGTTTCGGCAAGTCGGTTGGGACATCTACTTTGTGCATGACACAAGTAATTTTTCCAACAATTGTTTACAGACAGAATATTTCACTTATAATTCACTGTATCACAATTCTAGTGGGTCAGAAGTTTACATACACTGAGTTGGCTGTGCCTTTAAACAGCTTGGAAAATTCCAGAAAATTATGTCATGGCTGTAGAAGCTTATGATAGGCTGATTGACATCATTTGAATCAATTGGCGGTGTGGATGTATTTCAAGGCCTACCTTCAAACTCAGTGCCTCTGCTTGACATCATGGGAAAATCAAAAGAAATCAGCCAAGACCGCATAAAAAAAAATTGTAGACCTCCACATGTCTGGTTCATCCTTGGGAGCAATTTCCAAATGCCTGAATGTACCATGTTCATCTGTACAAACAATAGTATGCAAGTATAAACACCATGGGACCACGCAGCCGTCATACCACTCAGGAATGAGACGTGTTCTGTCTCCTAGAGAAAAGTGCAAATCAATCCCAGAACAACTGCAAAGGACCTTGTGAAGATGCTGGAGGAAACGGGTACAAAAGTATCTATATCCACGGTAAAACGAGTCCTATATCGACATAACCTAAGATGTAAGAAATACAGGCTGAAGTAAATAATTAATTATCTCTACTATTATTCTTACAGTAAAGTGGTGATCCTAACTGACCTAAGACAGGGAATTTTTACTAGGATTAAATGTCAGGAATTGTGAAAAACTGAGTTAAAATGTCTTTGGCTAAGGTGTATGTAAACTTCTGACTTCAACTGTATAAACTCAGCAAAAAAAGAAACGTCCTCTCACTGTCAACTGTGTTTATTTTCAGCAAACTTAACATGTGTAAATATTTGTATGAACATAGCAAGATTCAACAACGGAGACATAAACTGAACAAGTTCCACAGACATGTGACTAACAGAAATTTAATCATGTGACCCTGAACAAAGGCGGGGTCAAAAGTAACAGTCAGTATCTGGTGTGGCTACCATTAAGTACTGCAGTGCATCTCCTCCTCATGGACTGCACCAGATTTGCCAGTTCTTGCTGTAAGATGTTACCCCACTCTTCCACCAAGGAACCTGCAAGTTCCTGGACATTTCTGTGAGGAATGGTCCTAGCCCTCACCCTCCGATCCAACAGGTCCCAGACGTGCTCAATGGGATTGAGATCCGGGCTCTTCGCTGGCCATGGCAGAACACTGACATTCCTGTCTTGCAGGAAATCACGCACAGAACGAGCAGTGTGGCTGGTGGCATTGTCATGCTGGAGGGTCATGTCAGGATGAACCTGCAGGAAGGGTACCACATGAGGGAGGAGGATGTCTTCCCTGTGACGCACGGCGTGGAGAATGCCTGCAATGACAACAAGCTCAGTCAGATGATGCTGTGACACACCGCCCCCAGGCCATGACGAACCCTCCACCTCCAAATCGATCCCGCTCCAGAGTACAGGCCTCGGTGTAACGCTCATTCCTTCGACAATAAGCGCGAATCCGACCATCACCCCTGGTGAGATAAAACCGCGACTCGTCAGGGAAGAGCACCTTTTGCCAGTCCTGTCTGGTCCAGTGATGGTAGGTTTGTGCCCATAGGCGACGTTGTTGCCGGTAATGTCTGGTGAAGACCTGTCTTACAACAGGCCTACAAGACCTCAGTCCAGCTTCTCAGTCTGAGCACTGATGGAGGGATTGTGCATTCCTGGTGTAACTCGGGCAGTTGTTGCCATCCTGGCATCTTTCTTTGCTGTTTTTCAGAGTCAGTAGAAAGGCCTCTTTAATGTCCTAAGTTTTCGTAACTGTGGCCTTAATTGCCTACTGTCTGTAAGCTGTGTCTTAACGACTGTTCCACAGGTGCATGTTCATTAATTGTTTATGGTTCATTGAACAAGCATGGGAAACAGTGTTTAAACCCTTTACAATGAAGATCTGTGAAGTTATTTGGATTTTTACGAATTATCTTTGAAAGACATGGTCCTGAAAAAGGGATGTTTCTTTTTTTGCTGAGTTTAGTATCATAGTCCAAGAATTAAAGCAATTTTTGACAATTGTGTATCGATTTATTTTCATTTGCGTTTTGAAAATAACAATTTAAATATCTTTGCATGCATAGCTCTGTCTATGAATTTCAGTGGTTACATTTCCCCAGGCCCATTACTCAGCTTAAAATTGCGAGGTGGCCATTATTACAGAGAAACAACAAAGCATTCCCATTTTATTTATTCATCAAGAAGGAATCAATGGGCTACATAGCTTGATCAAATTAATTTACAAAACTACCTCCTGCACATCACCGGCAGCAAAATCAAATCAAAAGCTGTGTGTGTACACTCTCTTCTTCTACTGACAATACTGCACACACTTCAGTATCTAACATCCTGCCATTTCTTTGCTCCATGCACCGTAGAAGGTACCACTTACTAAGGAGAATAGGGGGGTACTTCTTGCCTGGTCCAGCCGGTGTGGCCCCTCCGCAAAATACAGCTGACAGATCTTTTTAGAAATAATTATGATAAAACGTGGGCTTTAAAAAAGAGAGACAGAGGGAAAAGACACCTCGCATCCATCCAGTAGAATACCAACAGGACATCTCTTCCTACTCCCGTTGACATCCAGATGACTAAATATACAGTGTTACAGTGATTTGCACTCAGCACGTGCAGAGTTCTTGTTGTAGACGTTGAAGTCTAGAGGGATGTTGGGCACTGACTATACAGTGCCTTCGGAAAGTATTCAGACCACTTGACTTTTTCCACATTTTGTTAGGTTACAGCCTTATTCAAAAATGTATTAAATTGTTTTTTTCCCTCATCAATCTACACAATACCCCATAATGACAAAGCAAACAGGTTTTTTTTTTCCCACTAACATCAAGGCGGTGACCCGATCCTGTAGGTTCATGCTCTACAACATTCGCAGAGTACGACCCTGCCTCACACAGGAAGCGGCGCAGGTCCTAATCCAGGCACTTGTCATCTCCCGTCTGGATTACTGCAACTCGCTGTTGGCTGGGCTCCCTGCCTGTGCCATTAAACCCCTACAACTCATCCAGAACGCCGCAGCCCGTCTGGTGTTCAACCTTCCCAAGTTCTCTCACGTCACCCCGCTCCTCCGCTCTCTCCACTGGCTTCCAGTTGATGCTCGCATCCGCTACAAGACCATGGTGATTGCCTACGGAGCTGTGAAGGGAACGGCACCTCCATACCTTCAGGCTCTGATCAGGCCCTACACCCAAACAAGGGCACTGCGTTCATCCACCTCTGGCCTGCTGGCCCCCCTACCTCTGAGGAAGCACAGTTCCCACTCAGCCCAGTCAAAACTGTTCGCTGCTCTGGCACCCCAATGGTGGAACAAGCTCCCTCACGACGCCAGGACAGCGGAGTCAATCACCACCTTCCAGAGACACCTGAAACCCCACCTCTTTAAGGAATACCTAGGATAGGATAAAGTAATCCTTCTAACCCCCCCCCCCCCCTTAAAAGATTTAGATGCACTATTGTAAAGTGGTTGTTCCACTGGATATCATAAGGTGAATGCACCAATTTGTAAGTCGCTCTGGATAAGAGCGTCTGCTAAATGACTTAAATGTAAATGTAAATGTAAATGTTTTTAGAGATTTCTTTAAATGGAAATATCACATTTACAGAAGTATTCAGACTCTTTATTCAGTACTTTGGGGAGTTTTTCCCATTCTTCTCTGCAGATCCTCTCAAGCACTGTCAGGTTGGATGGGGAGTGTTGCTGCACAGCTATTTTCAGGTCTCTCCAGAGATGTTTGATCGGGTTCAAGTCCGGGCTCTGGCTGGGCAACTCAAGGACATTGTCCCGAAACCACTCATGCGTTGTCTTGGCTGTGTGCTGTCATGACGTGGCCCTCTTTGGGTACAGCAAGCTTCTCTCTCTCTCTCTCGCTCTCGCTCTCTCTCTCTCTCGTTCGTTCAGATAACCAACAATTTACGACGTTTGGAATGAGACTAATGTGAGGTAAAGAATAATTCATTAATTAGAAGATTAATTGATCAGATATTAAAATATCTGAAAAGTTGTATTAGGAAAATTATAACTTTGTAATATGAATATTTTCCTTGGTCCCCCGACTTCCTAGTTAATTACATTTACATGATTAGAATAATCACGTAATAATAATTACATAGAATTGATTTGATAAAATAACATTCTTCATTTTAATGATGCCAAAGACACGACAGTGGTTAGGGTTGTTGTCCTGTTGGAAGGTGAACCTTCGCCCTAGTCTTAGGTCCTGAGTGCTCTGGAGCAGATTTTCATCAAGGATCTCTGTATTTTGCTCCATTCATCTTTACCTTGATCCTGACTCGTCTCCTAGTCCCTGCTGCTGAAAAACATCCCCACAGCATGATGATGCCACCACCATGCTTCACCGTAAGGATGGTGCCAGGTTTCCTCCAGACATGACGTTTGGCATTCAGGCCAAAGAGTTCAATCTTGGTTTCATCAGACCAGATAATCTGGTTTCTGCAGAGTGCTGCAGAGATGGTTGTTCTTCTGGAAGGTTCTCCCATCTCCACCGAGGAACTCTAGAGCTCTGTCAGAGAGACCGTCTGGTTCTTGTTCACCTCCCTGACCATGACCCTTCTCCCCCGATTTCTCAGTTTGGCCAGGCGGCGTGCTCTAGGAAGAGTCTTGGTGATTCCAAACTTCTTCCATTTAAGAATGATGGGGGGTGGCCACTATGTTCTTGGGGACCTTCAATGCTGCAGAAATGTTTTGGTACAATCCACAGATCTGTGCCTCGACACAATCCTGTCTCGGAGCTCTACGGACAATTCCTTCGACCTCATTGCTTGGTTTTTGCTCTGACATTCACTGTCAGCTGTGATACCTTATATCAAATCATGTCCAATCAATTGAATTTACCACAGGTGGACTCCAATCAAGCTGTATAAACATCAAGGATGATTTATGGAAACAGGATGCACCTGAGCTCAATTTCGAGTCTCATAGCAAAGGTCTGAATACTTATGTAAATAAGGTATTTTAATTTATTTTTTATTCTAAAAACCTGTTCACTTTGTCATTACGGGGTATTGTGTGTAGATTGCTGAGGAAATGTTTTTATTTAATCCATTTTAGAATAAAGCTTTAATGTAACAAAATATGGATGAAGTCAAGGGGTCTGAATACTAAGGCACTGTATGTGTCACGTTCGTTTGTAGAAACGGACCAAGGCGCAGCGTGAGTAGCGTTCCACATAATTTATTAGAAAGTGAAACTTAGAAAAAATACAAAACAATAAAGAATAAACGAACCGTGACGACAATGCAACTACCGTAATTTCCGGACTATAAGCCCCTACTTTTTCCCCACGCTTTGAACCTCGCGGCTTAAACAATGACGCGGCTAATATTTGGATTTTTCCCGCTTTCAAATAAATAAATGTAAAAAAAAAACACATTCTGTGACGTGCTCAGTTTTTTGGCGGCATGAAGCTTATATTAGACCAATGAAATTGCCGAACGGGTTAAGGTCAAACAACTTTTCTGTTTACTGTTAAGATTAAATCGGGCGCGCTCAAACTTCCCATCATTCTGATTACGGTAGTCATTTTGTCACCCTCATCATGGCAAAGACACGGAGAAATGCATATGATGCAGCTTTCAAGTTGAAGGCGATTGATCTGGCTGTTGGAAAAGGAAATAGAGCTGCTGCACGGGAGCTTGGTCTGGAGCAATGACTTTCTTGGTAGGCTACTGTTTAGTGCTAATTTTGTCTTTTTTGTTACAAGCCGTGTTTCGTTAAAGCCTATTTATTTTTGTTACAAGCCGTGTTTCGTTAAAGCCTGTGTAAAGTTCATTTGTTTCAATGTACCGGTAGGCACCTGCGGCTTATAGACATGTGCGGCTTATTTATGTTCAAAATAATATTTATTTTTAAATTCAGTGGGTGCGGCTTATATTCAGGTGCGCTTAATAGTCCGGAAATTACGGTACACATAAACATAAATGATATCCCATAACCCATAAGTGGAAAACAAGCTACTTAAGTATGATCCCCAATTAGAGACAACGATTACCAGCTGCCTCTAATTGGGAATCATACACAATCACCAACATAGAAAAACAAACCTAGAACCCCACATAGAAATAATAAACTAGACTAGCCCACCCAGTCACGCCCTGACCTACTCTACCATAGAAAATAAAAGCTTTCTATGGTCAGGATGTGACAGTATGCCACTGGCTGTATAGGCACATACCAACATGTAACTTTTTTTCTTGGCATGACCCCGGAAGGCCCAGAACATTTAATCATCAGAAATTATTCGACCAGTGGCGATTTTAGCATGTAAATCTTGGGACAAAGCCACTATACAACACTAAACAATACATTAATTGCGCTATAACTGTGACAAACGGTGCACACAAACTGTTATGGCCAACATAAAACTGTCCCAACAACGGACCTTTCTTTTCAGCACCATGGAGTGAATCCTTACCACCCCTACACCTGGCTATCAGCGGAGCCTTGTCTGGCAGTGAAACAGTTCATTCAGCCTCATTTACTGCCTTTTTAAAAAACATAGCTTATATGGCTGACTTGCTTAAACAAATGTGGTTTATACTGACAATTGAGATGTACAATCTATGCCATAAGGGAACGATGAGTGGATAAGAGACAATCTGTAATTTTGATTAAGACATTAATGAGCGAGCTAAGATGGACGTAGTCAATAACAATTTTTTCAGCACTTTTGAAATATACACGCCGACAGAATTCAGAACATGGGCTGTTTTTACAGTGTTCTCCATGTTCACCAAGTTAGAACCGTAGGATAAATAAAGGGGGCATATAAGAAGACAATGAAATCTCTTACAATTTTCGATTCAACATTTTTCTAAAACAGGCTATAGGCTACATTTACACAACCAAGTCTGAACAGTAGGCTAAGTTATGAGGGGGAAAGGTACCAAATTATTAGGGTAAGGCACATGGGCTACTAACAGCATTCTTCACAACATACAGTTAGTATTACTTTCTTAACTACAGTATACATATCTCCCTGCCATATTACATAATTTATGCAGCAGCATACAAGACATTTCTAGACTCACCGTTGTGCTGTGCTCACTCGAACAGGAAGGTGGCGCAGTGGTCCTTGTGGGCAAATTTTGTCATCAAAGCTCTGTATTTTCCACTGGCTGCCCCTCTACTACAGAAAGCACTGAGCTGGGCTGAAAGACCTGCATTTTGGAGCTGCCTTACTCAAGAAAGAAAAAAAGATCATGTTTGTATGCAGCTTTATTAACTCAATATAAACACTGCTCAAAATTTTTTTAAATAAAGGGAACACTAAAATAACACATCCTAGATCTGAATGAATGAAATAATCTTATTAAATACTTTTTTCTTTACATAGTTGAATGTGCTGACAACAAAATCACACAAAAATAATCAATGGAAATCCAATTTATCAACCCATGGAGGTCTGGATTTGGAGTGACACTCAAAATTAAAGTGGAAAACCACACTACAGGCTGATCCAACTTTGATGTAATGTCCTTAAAACAAGTCAAAATGAGGCTCAGTAGTGTGTGTGGCCTCCACGTGCCTGTATGACCTCCCTACAACACCTAGGCATGCTCCTGATGAGGTGGCGGATGGTCTCCTGAGGGATCTCCTCCCAGACCTGGACTAAAGCATCCGCCAACTCCTGGACAGTCTGTGGTGCAACGTGGCGTTGGTGGATGGAGCGAGACATGATGTCCCAGATGTTCTCAATTGGATTCAGGTCTGGGGAACGGGCAGGCCAGTCCATAGCATCAATGCCTTCCTCTTGCAGGAACTGCTGACACACTACAGCCACATGAAGTCTAGCATTGTTTGCATTAGGAGGAACCCAGGGCCAACCGCACCAGCATATGGTCTCACAAGGGGTCTGAGGATCTCATCTCGGTACCTAATGGCAGTCAGGCTACCTCTGGCGAGCACATGGAGGGCTGTGCGGCCCCCCAAAGAAATACCACCCCACACCATGACTGACCCACCGCCAAACCGGTCATGCTGGAGGATGTTGCAGGCAGCAGAATGTTCTCCACGGCGTCTCCAGACTCTGTCACGTCTGTCACATGTGCTCAGTGTGAACCTGCTTTCATCTGTGAAGAGCACAGGGCGCCAGTGGCGAATTTGCCAATCTTGGTTTTCTCTGGCAAATGTCAAACGTCCTGCACGGTGTTGGGCTGTAAGCACAACCCCCACCTGTCGACGTCGGGCCCTCATACCACCCTCATGGAGTCTGTTTCTGACCGTTTGAGCAGACACATGCACATTTGTGGCCTGCTGGAGGTCATTTTGCAGGGCTCTGGCAGTGCTCCTCCTGCTCCTCCTTGCACAAAGGCGAAGGTAGCGGTCCTGCTGCTGGGTTGTTGCCCTCCTACGGCCTCCTCCACGTCTCCTGATGTACTGGCCTGTCTCCTGGTAGTGCCTCCATGCTCTGGACACTACGCTGACAGACACAGCAAACCTTCTTGCCACAGCTCGCATTGATGTGCCATCCTGGATGAGCTGCACTACCTGAGCCACTTGTGTGGGTTGTAGACTCCGTCTCATGCTACCACTAGAGTGAAAGCACCGCCAGCATTCAAAAGTGACCAAAACATCAGCCAGGAAGCATAAGAACTGAGAAGTGGTCTGTGGTTACCACCTGCCGAACCACTCCTTTATTGGGGGTGTCTTGCTAATTGCCTATAATTTCCACCTGTTGTCTATTCCATTTGCACAACAGCATGTGAAATGTATTGTCAATCAGTGTTGCTTCCTAAGTGGACAGTTTGATTTCACAGAAGTGTGATTGACTTGGAGTTACATTGTGTTGTTTAAGTGTTCCCTTTATTTTTTTGAGCAGTGTATATATATATACTCTGTTTGCAAACTGATATGTGACACGTACTAATGCCAAAATAACATGCAAAACAGGTGGGGCTCAAAACGTGGGGCTCCGCCCCACCTGCCCTGAATGACAGGTCGCCACTGGATTCGACAGACATTTGTGGACAGTTCCCACTGTTGTGACAGTGTTCATACTGCCCATGTTCCCTTGAGCAAGGAACTTAACCCCCTTAACTGCTCATTAGGCGCTGCTCTCTGCTCCATCCTCTCCAACCTAATGTGTGTTGGTGTATGTATAAATCAGAGGGGTTGGGTACAGCAGAAGACACATTTCTGTCTCATATGGATTCATAAATTCTTTGTCTTCAATTGTCAGTTCAGTGCTGGAGTGTTTTAGTGTAGGCTGAAAGGGTAAACCGTAACAGTTGAGTTGGTCACGGTGTGATAATTTGCAGCATAGTACTTGCAGTAGGACTTGTCATTGACATTTATTTAAATGGCATTTCAACATTTGCCTGTGGTAAGTGTATTATCAGCTTGGTCTCAGAGCCATACAAAACATACTTTACGTATTTCTGAGCACCTCCAAGACGTATGATACCTACTAATGGTCTAGTTACTTTAGACAGAAATGAAAGTAGGGAGGATGGTCGAGTGTATCATTTTAGCTAACCCTTATTCTAAGCTTAACCCAATTCACCTAACTTGCTACATAAATTCACCTAACCTTTGTCGTTAGTTCCCCTAACCGTCGATGTAAATTCTCCCTGTGTTTCTCCTTTGTTGTTAAATCGCAACAAGTAACCTGGTCTCAGAGAAAGACGTATAATACTATACATCCTCCAAGATGTATGATAAGTAAGATCATCCAATTCGTACGACCGGGTAAGATGTATGATGCTGTACATCCTATAATTCGTATGATATTGTACGACCGCTATTCCATTCATAATGTAACTTAATGTAATATATCCCTGAGACCACATTGGTATTCAATAAAGTGCTAATAAGTCAAATATTTTCTTCAAGTCTGGCTAGGTGAGAGAGAATACTGTTAAGATTAATTTGATTGTTAATTTTATTTAGACTTTAGAATGTTAATGATGACATTAAAGCGTGACCAGCCGCTGTGCTGGAATTTCCAAGTGGAAAGGCCTTGAGAATCAGCAGCACATTCATCTGCCTGTGTTTGATATTGTAGAACAGCATGAAACTGACTATCGGATTCATAGTTGTCTGGTTTTGAGAGGAAAACCACAAACATCAATCCAAGCGTTTGTGTAAATGCATGGTGTGAACACAACACACCATGCCTAACAAATCTGATCATTGCGACACGTACATGGATGTCTTGAGGCAGCAAGTCTGCAGCAAGTCTGCTCATAGGAACTAGCTTTCATTGAGACAGTGTAATAACAACAAGTCCTCCACTGATGCACCACTATCTTCCTTCTCCTATGTCTGAGATTGAGTTGAGCCCTCGTGACGTCCCAGCAGGTGTGTGTCCGTAGATGTGTCACCCTCCTGTTGCCACCAGCCCAGGGGGCTAAACACTGAGATGCTACCAAGCTGAGCGCCAGCCCCCCTCCTTTCCACTTCTGTGGAAGAGTAATGCCTTTAATAACAACAGGGAGCTGGGCTACATCATCACTGGTGGTGTTCTTGGCTTGTTTTAAACACAGTCCCTTAGCTGCCATTAAGGCCTAATCCACCTGCGGGGGAATTGTCTGTCGGAGGGAGAGAGGGAGTGGAGAATGCTTACACACTGTCAGTTGCTGGCTAGCTGGGATAATTGACTCCATCATTGCCATGGATGGCTGTTCATTCCCCAAACGCTCGCCTCGGCCGCCAATAATGGTCCCTGTATTGTGTGAATCTTAACAATTGCTCTGGAACTCAGAGGTATTCAGACACTGCTAGGTAATGAGCAAGGGAAAGACGAGTGGACCTGCCTTTGCAGATTATGGTAAATGCATGCAGGTAATCTTTTGGTGAATTGATTGGACTGGGTAAATAGGTTCCACTGGTCAAATTGTTTACACCTGCAAAGGTTTAATAGCTGACGAGCCAGTGCGTTACAGTAACTGTAGCTAGATGTGGTTCTAGTGGTAGGTTAGTCTCATCTTGAAGTCCTCATGGTAGATGGTATCCCTACATTCATGGTACACATGTCCCTGTCACTGCACTACTATGGTATGGGGATCTCCTAGACCAGAGGGAAGGGTACCATACTGTCCCTCCAATACTACTTTTAGCAACCACTTGATCTCCAATCGCAGTACGCACCACCACACCAAGTTTGGCTTAGTCTCAACAGTGAACACGTTTTTTAATGAATAGCACAAAAATAGCAAACATACAGTGCATTCAGAAAGTATTCAGACCCCTTGACTTTTCCACATTTTGTTACGTTACAGCCTTATTCTAAAATTAATTAAAAAGGTTTGTTTTTATCATTCTACACACAATACCCCATAATGACAATGCAAAGACAGGTTTTTACAAATGTTTGCAAATGTATCTAAAAAAATATATATACAAAAATGAAATATCACATTTACATAAGTATTCAGACCCTTAACTCAGTACTTTGTTGAAGCACCTTCGGCAGCGATTACAACCTTGAGTCTTCTTGGGTATGACGCTACAAGCTTGGCACACCTGTATTTGGGAAGTTTATCCCATTCTTCTCTGCAGATCCTCTCAAGCTCTGTCAGCTCTGGCTGGGCCACTCAACGACGTTCAGAGACTTGTCCCGAAGCCACTCCTGCATTGTCTTCGCTGTATGCTTAGGGTCGTTGTCCTTTTGGAAGGTGAACTTTCGCCCCAGTCTGAGGTCCTGAGCTTCACCGTAGGGATGGTGCCAGGTTTCCTCCAGGTGTGACGCTTGGCATTCAGGCCAAAGAGCTCAATCTTGGTTTCATCATACCAGAGAATCTTGTTTCTCATGGTCTGAGAGACCTTTAGGTGCCTTTTGGAAAACTCCAAGCTGAGTTTTCCTTTAGGTGCCTTTTACTGAGGAGTGGCTTCCGTCTGGCCACTCTACCATAAAGGCCTGATTGGTGGAGTGCTGCAGAGATGGTTTTCCTTCTGGAAGGTTCTCCCATCTCCACAGAGGAACTCTGGAGCTCTGTCAGAGTGACCATCAAGTTCTTGGTCACCTCCCTGACGAAAGCCGTTCTCCCTTGATTGCTCAGTTTGGCCGGGCGGCCAGCTCTAGGAAGAGTCTTGGTGGTTCCAAACTTCTTCCATTTAAGAATGATGGAGGAAGCCACTGTGTTCTTGGACCTTCAATACTGCAGACATTTTTTGGTACTCTTCCTCATACCGGGGCGGCAGGTAGCCTAGTGGTTAGAGCGTTGGGCCAGTATCCGAAAGGTTGCTGGATCGAATCACCGAGCTGACAAGGTAAAAATCTGTCGTTCTGCCCCTGAACAAGGCAGTTAACTCACTGTTCCCCGGTAGGCCGTCATTGTAAATAAGAATTTGTTCTTAAGTGACTTGCCTAGTTAAATAAAGGTTAAATAAATAAATAAATAAATAATCTGTGCCTCGACACAATCCTGTCTCGGAGCTCTATGGACTATTCCTTCGACCTTATGGCTTGCTTTTTTGTTCTGACATGAACTGTCAACTGTGGGACCTTTATATGGTGTGTGCCTTTCCAAATCATGTCCAATCAATTGAATTTACCACAGATGGACTCCAATCAAGTTGTAGAAACATCTTAAGGATGATCAATGGAAACAGGTTGCACCTGAGCTCAATTTTGAGTATCATAGTAAAGGGTCTGAATACTTACGTAAATAATGTAATACATTTGCAAACATTTCTAAGAACCTGTTTTCGCTTTGTCATTATGGGGTATTTTGTGTAGATTGAGGAATTTATTTTTATTTAATACATTTTAGAATAAGGCTGTAACGTAACAGAATGTGGAAAAAGTCAAGGGTTCTGAATACTTTCCCAAGGCATTGTAGCTGCCTCGCAGTGGGCTAGAGTGCGAGGAGGGCTTAGGTATGGCGTTATCAAAGGGAACTAAAAACACTCTGCCTGTCACTTTAACCATGACAGCGGAGGCACCTGTAGGCTGCCCACGGGCCAGGCCCTTTCCTCTGGCTGCTCCCCAGGGCCTTCCTCTCCACCACCTGCTTCCCCAGATGTGCTGCACTGGACGCCTTCCAAATCCTTCTTAGTGTTCTACTAAGCAAGAGGAAGGGAGGCTTTTGTCTGATGCTGTCATCTATGCTTGTATCTGACAGGTACACCAGTGAGAGGGAGGAATAGAGATGATCCTAGGGTCTAGGGAACTGAACATGTAAGCTAGCTGTCTGCCCCTGCTGCTGCTACTGATTAAACTTGCACATATTTTGTTTGGAAGACATTTTGGTGAGGACTTAGTGGAATTCATTGACTTACATAATCCGTTTCAAAATAACCTTATTGAGCCGTACTGTACTTGATTTTCATTTTGCCTGCAGTCAGTTGTTCCCTCTATTGTGATGCTCTTCGCAGGAGGGACTTCAGCTCTCTGAGACGTTGACATTTGACATGACATTGCTCATTATGTTGAGAAAATGGCATGACTATTCAAACACATACCTCCTCCGTCAATCCGTGACGACAGTGATTGGCAATTCCATTTCTCTCGTGTGTTTATTCTCAACCAAGGGCCTGCTGGTATAACACTGTCAAACTTTGTGCTCCCGCATTACACGTCCCTGACAGTGAGATTCCAGTCATGTCTCGGTGAAAACGTGACACTGGCTGCTCAGATGCACCTTCAGATAAGCTAGTGAATCAAACTAGAGGCTGAGCTTAGGATAATGAGAGAATGCTTTGTGTACTCCCCATAATATCTTATTTGCACAAAAATTATTGAAAAGGTTTTTTTAATAGAACACAATTGTACAGGGTTTACCAGCTAACATGTTTGTGATTCACTGGAGTACAACAGCCTTATTCTAAAATTGATTAAATTAAATGTTTTTCTCCTCAATCAACACACAATACCCAATAATGACAAAGTGAAAACAGGTTTTTTGAAATTTTTGCTAATTTATAAAATAAAAATAAAAAACTGATACCATATTTACATAAGTATTCAGACCCTTTGCTAGGAGACTCGGAATTGAGATCAGGTGCGTCCTGTTTCCATTAATCATCCTTGATGTTTCTACAACTTGATTGGAGTCCACCTGTGGTAAATTCAATCGATTGCTTCATCATTATGGGATGTTGTGTGAAGATTGATGAGTGGGAAAATCGATTTAATAAATTTTAGAGTAAGGTTGTAACGTAACAAAATGTGGAAAAAGTGAAGGGGTCTGAATACTTTCAGAATGCACTTTATATACTAAATGCCTCAGTGGGGACAGAAGCCCAAGCTTTTCTGAATACATTCCCCTCCAAAAAGTTACACTTTTCTGAAGTGAAAATAGTGACTTTTATTGGGTTCTGAATATATGTTTATTTTGAGAAATATTTTTTGCCAGGCAATCAAAGGTAAAGACATATGCCTACCATTGAGAAGTAAAAAAAAAATAAAAAATACAGAAAGTATAGTACACTGTACTTTCTTATTTATTTTGTGAATACACATGGCTCCTTGGTTTGAGTGGCATTTCAGTGACAGCTATCAAAGCCGTTCTCTCGCTACTTCCCTCTACAGTAATCAAAGTCTTTGGAGCGCTTTAAAACAGTTGAGGTACAGGACTGAAAAAAAAAATGATGCACAATGTCGAATAGTAAACCACATTTTGGATTTTTCTCACATCACACAGTCACAGACAGACTTTTAAAGAGCCTAACACAACTTTAACCAAATCACCATCACTGTATAACCTGAGATGTCTTGGACATTTTAAAGTGTCTGCAATGTCTCAACTATATTTATTTGTAGCCTCCTACTTGGCAAAAACTGGTTGCATTAACATTGTTTACATTAACAATGTAATCTGATGCCATTGAATCAGTGTGGGAAACTGATTGGATTTGCAAAAAGTCAGACTAAATTCCCTTACATTTATTTGTCACCCAACTAGACTTTGAAATGATGTCTGTGCCCAGTGGGATGGTTCAAAATCTACAATAGGAAACCTTTGGAAAAAAAACAATTTCACCGTAAGGACATAAAAAGGACATAAAAATATCTGCTACAACAATCTGCAAAAGCCCTCATCCCAGGCCCTATCAACCTGTTTCTAGGAGTGAAGATATTAACACACACCTTGAGAATAATCCTTGACCTACCTTTGAAAACAAAGGCTCTTAGAGACAAAGTGACCTCTAGAAAACTCTCTCTTCCACTATCTTCCAAGTAAATGTATTTATACCGTTATTTGATGATGCCCTTTCATGGGCCGGGATTCGATTAAGGCGCATTGTCGACAAGCAAACTGCACTCTTGACAACCTTTTATTGAATCCCGGCCATGGATTGTTTCTTGATTCGGCATGTACCATTTTCTACTTGTAATTGTTACTCTATATATCCATTTTATGGGTAAGAATATTAATTTATTCAAGGTAAAAGAATGGCCGTGTCCGAAATCTGGCTTGCCTACTACTTACTTAAACTGCATACTGTGTACTAATCATACTACGTACTATTTAGCGCATACCGTTTAGTAAAAAGTATGCAGTATGCCACAGCCGCAATGTACTACTTTTGGTGCGTTCAAGACAATTGGAAACACAGAAAAAACGAGCTCAGACTGGGAAATATTGCGTTGTCAGTCATCTTCAGGATGGAGAAGTCGGAGCTATAGGATGATGCCCACGTTTCTGACTTGTATTTGCGAGTTGGATGACCGTTCAAAACGATTTTTCCCAGTGGGACCATGTTTTTTTCCAGAGTTCCTTGTTGTCTTGAACACACCATCAGCTTTGGCTTCGCTGAGTTTATCTCTCAGATATAGGACAGACACTTCAGAACAAACATTCTTTAGATTTTTTTATTCGAACATCTGTTGTTCAATGTAGTGAAAATGTTATTCAATGCGTATCTATTGGCTAATAGTAGTGATTCCAAATTCAATGTTTCATCCAATCATTTTTGTATATATTTTTTCGATACCTTAGTGTCATAAAATTGTAAATAAAATAGCTAAATGATCCTCGATTTTATTGTCTTAAAACAGTTCCATATGTTAGTTTAGACCCCCCCCCCCCCCCCCCCCCCCCTCCCTCGGCTTAGACAGGGCTTAGATTCTAGAGGGTAAACAATGACAAGCTTACCGGTAACATGATCTACCAATAGGTGCCCTTCTTTGCGAGGCATTGGAAAACCTCCCTGGTCTTTGTGGTTGAATCTGTGGTTGAATTTCATTGCAGATAATTGTGTGGGGTACAGAGATGAGGTAGTCATAAAAAAAATTATATTGTCTTGTTTTGCACAATTTGTACAAAATAATACAATGCGGTACGACAGGATCTTTATAAAAACATATCTTTATTAGCTAGCTATAACTGGCATGTTCATGTGTCTCCAGCCATGATCAAATGAAAAATGACCTCACGACCTGGGTGGTCTTAACCAATCATAGCACAGTATGATATGACGGTAGAATACAACCGATTACAATTCAGTATGTTGACCCATGAATATTGCATCCCCATTCTTTAAAAAAAGAAAATGTTTTCATATTTTGAAGCGTTTCTTTTGAATACCTGCTCTGCATCAACATAACACACTCTGAAACAAGGATTCTGTCACGTCCTGACCAGTATAGAGTATATTTGGTTATTGTAGTTTGGTCAGGACGTGGCAGAGGATAGTTGATGTATGTTTATGGGGTTTGTCACTGGTTTATGTCTGTGTTTCTATGTCTAGTTGATTGGGTTTGGACTCTCAATTGAAGGCAGGGGTGTTGAGTTGCCTTTGATTGGGAGTCCTATATAGTAGGGTGTGTTTGTCTTTGTGTTTCGTGGGTAGTTGTATTTCGCACTGCTAGGGAATGTATAGCCTGTGAAACTGTCACTAGTCGTTCTTTGTTTTCTTGTTTTCACGTGTTCACATTTATTTAATAAATTAAGATGATGAGCACGCAACCCGCTGCGTATTGGTCCCCTTTCTCTGACAGTGACTTCAACATAACGTCAGAAGACGAGGATCGTGACAGATTCAATATACTGTTACTTTTAGAACCAAGATTTCTCAGCAATTCAGATTTTCACTGTAGCAATGACATCTCAACATTACAAACAAATACAGTACCAGAGCATTTCAAGTTAACTTTTCAATAACAAATGTACAGTCTGGAACTCTTTTAGGGCAGCGATCTGCCTACACCCTTTGACATTTCACAGGTCTAGGACAGCTCTAGGCTTGACCTCTCTTCCTGACCTTGTGTGGTATGAAGCTGAGCAAGCTTCTGTGTCAGTCAACAGTTCTTGTGGTGTTGCAGGTGGGTATGGTGTGTGTTTAGTCCATCATGTTCTCTTTCAGGGAAACAGTTCACCTCGTCACTTTGTTGTTCTTTTGTGTTCAGTAGGTGACGACAATTGCGGCGGTACACCGCTCCTTCTCCGGTGCGGACGTGATATGAACGTTCATTGTCAGCTGGCTGGATGACAACTGCTGGCTTCCAGTAGCCATGCCCCTGGATTCTAACTGACTCACCGTTGTTCAGTGGTGGTAGTGGTCTAGCTGACCTGTCATAGTATCGCTTTTGGTGTTGTTGCATGCATTTCCTTGTAGCTGACGACCTCAGGTTGCAGCTGCTGGTTGGTGCTGGGAAGGATTGAGCGAAGTCTGCGGCTCATCAACAGCTGGGCTGGTGATTTGAAGTTGTCAACTGGAGTGTTGCGGTATTCAAAGAGACTGAGGTAGGGGTCTCTCTTGTCTGCTTTTGCTTTGTCCATGAGTGATTTAGCAATTTGCACAGATTTTTCCGCATGGCCATTACTTTAAGGGTAATGTGGGCTTGTGGTGATGTGTGAAATCCAATGATTTTGTGTTGGATTCAAACTCCTTTGATTTGTAACAGGGGCCATTGTCAGATCTTAAAGTCTACAATGCCATGCCGGGCAAAGGCTGCTTTCAGCTTGTGGATCACAGCTGCAGATGTGGTGCTGTGAAGCTTGTCAAGTTCGAAGTATCTTCTGTAGTAATCCACTGGTATGATGTAGCCTTAGTTGATCCATGTGAACAAATCGGTTGCCACGACCTGCCAGGGTCGGTCTGGGATACGGTGAGGTAACATTAGCACTTTGGTGTTTGAGGAGCGTTGTTCAAGACAGGTGGGGCATTTACCAACAATGTCTTCTATTTGTTTGCACATTCCGGGCCAAAACAAAATGGTTTCCTCATGATTGACTCGAGGGGCTTGTGGTCGGGCTCCACAATGACTTGTTGTCCATAGATGTACTGATGGAAACGCTTACATCCAAACAAAACGGCGTACAGCTCCTTTTTGATTTGAGCATAGTTGATTGCATTTTGAAGCGTAGCTGATGGGCTTTCCTTCTTGCAGTAGCACTGCACCTAGTCCAAACTTCGACACGTCCACTTTGTTGGGGTCATTGTATTCAAGGATTGGTCCAAGTCTTTCACTTTCTGGAAAGCAATGTCGTGTTGCTTGACCCAGAGGGACTCACTGGACCGCTTTAGCAGCTGACGCAGGGGTACGTTTGCAATGGAGAGGCTGGGTGCAAATTTGGCTAAGTAGTTGAACATGCCAAGCACAGTTTCCATCTTTGCTTGGTTCTTTGGTGGCTCCATTTCCCTTTATGGTTGAGATCTTCTGTGGATCTGGCTTGATTCCTTTCGCTGTGATTAGATGTCCGAAGTAGCTGACCTCTGTAGCGCCGACTGTGCTCTTCTCCGGGTTGAGCCGGATTCCTCTCTCACGGGACCTTTGCAGCCTCTCACGGAGGTTTCTGTCCTGGTCTTCTGTAGTTCAACCATAGACAAGGATGTCGTCCACAATTGCCACAACTCCGTCAAGGCCTTTGTACATCTTTTCGATCTTTCGCTGAAACTCATCTTGGGTTGAGACAATCCCAAAAGGCAGGTGACAAACCCTGTACCATCCGTTGTGAGCTTAGATGACTCTTCTGTCAGCTTAATAGCCCAGTAGCCTGATTTGGAGTCCATGACACTGAAGTATTGTGCTCCCGCTAGCTTGTTTGTGATGTCATCTAGCGTCGGTAAGGGATAATGGGGGCATTTGATAGCCTTGTTCAAGTCTCTTGGGTTGAGATATACTCTTTCTCGGTGGGTAGACCACAGTGGTTGCATCTGGGTCAAGCATTCTCCTGGGAATAGTCCTATTTCTGTAAAAACACCAGCAAAATCATCCATGACATTCTCTGTCGCTACTGGTACTGTCACTGATAAAACTAGCTTGATGAGGTCCATGTCTAAACTAGCACTGCAGGTCCTCGAATGTCAACAATGTAGAAGTCCAACATCAAGTCACTTTGCTTATATTTGCATGTGCATGTGCCTTTTACTAGGAGCTGTTCACCACCATAACCAATCAGTCTGCACATGGTGGGATGTAGCTCGCACTCAGATGTCAAGCTGCGGTACTTTTTCAGAGAAATAATGTTTACTTGTGCACCAGTGTCTAGTTTGAACTTTAGCTCTGTGCCTTCTGTTCCTATCTCAATGTCAGCAAAGGCTTGCTCTATATCTGATATCCGACTTTTCTGTGCCACTGAATCAGTAAACAGTTCATCAGCATTTGACTCTTTGATTGACTCTTTGATTTCAACTATTTTCCCACGGTACGCTTTGCACGCTTTTGCAAAGTGATTCCATTTTCCACATTTAGTACACTGTTTGCCTTTAGCTGGGCAATTTTCTTGTTCGCCATGCACTTTGTATCCACAATATCCACATGTTTTGGGGCGTTTTGAGTCTGTGTCGCTCTGTTTTGGAGTTCTGTCACTCTCCATTCTGAGCAAGCTCTCTGGGCACCGGAGGTGTGCTTTGATGTCTGCCTGACTGGGTGCACTGCTTAATGCACTCATGCTGTAGCCCGAAGTGGATTTCATCTGAGCCTGTGCTAGCTCGTGAGATCTGGCTGTGTCGATAGCTTTGTCCAGCATTAGCTCAGACCCAATAATTCTAAAGTTTCTCTCTCACTCTTGGTGAGTGCATTCCAAATACAATACGGTCCCTGACCATCTCATCCTTGTTTGCGTAATCACAGTCTTTCACAAGCAGATGCAGTTCAGTCAAAACTGTTCAAACGATTCGCTAGCTCCCTGTACTTTCTCATGGAATTTGTACGTATAAAAAAATCGTATTGGTCTTTGGCACAACATAACGGTCGTAATATGTTGTCAGGACTTTTGATTCAGCCTTGGTAAATGTCCATTTTCACCGATCAACAGGAGCAGGTAGCTGCGCTTCTCCTCTTTCCTTCAGATGACCTGTGAACATTAAGTAGTCAAGTATTCACATAAGTAGTCAATACATGTTAGAATCACCTTTAGCAGCAATTTCATCTGTAAGTCTGCTGGGTAAGTCTCTAAAAGCTTTGCACTCCTGGATTGTACAATATTTGTACATTATTCTTACAAAAAATTCTTCAAGCTCTGTGAAGATGGTTGTTGATCATTGCAAGACAGCCATTTTCAAGTTTTGCCATAGATGTTCAAGCTAAATTTAAGTCAAAACTAACTAGGCCACTCAGGAACATTCAATGTTGTCTTTCTAAAGTCCAGTGTATGTTTGGCCTTGTGTTTTAGGTTATTGTACTGCTGAAGGTGAATTTGTCTGTTGGAAAACAGCAGATTTTTCCTGTGCTTAGCTCTATTGTTTTTTTTTTTGGTCCTAAAAAACTCCCTAGTCCTTGCCGGTGACAAGTATACCCATAACATGACGCAGCCACCACCATGCTTGAAAATATGAAGAGTGGTACTCTGTGATGTGTTGTGTTGGATTTGCCCCAAACGTAATGCTTTGTATTCAGGACAGTTCATTGTTTGCCACTGCAAGGCTTCGTATTGTGGAGTAACTACAATGTTGTTGATCCATCCTCAGTATACTCCTATCACAGGCATTAAACTTTTTTATGTCACCATTGGCCTTATGGTGAAATCCCTGAGCGGTTTCCTTCCTCTCCGCCAACTGAGTTAGGAAGGACGCCTGTATCTTTGTAGTGACTGGGTGTTTTGATACACCATCCAAAGTGTAATTAATAACTTCACCATGCTCAAAGGTGCTTCAATGTTTGCTTTTTTTTTAGGTGCCCTCTTTGCGAGTCATTGGAAAACCTTCCCGGTTTCTGTGGTTGATTCTATGTTTAAAATTCACTGCTCGACTGAGGGGCCTTATGTGTGGGGTACAGAAAGGAGGTAGTCATTGAAAAACACTATTATTGCACGCGAAGTTAGTTCATGCAACGTATTATGTGACTTGTTAGGCACATTTTTACTCCTGAACTTATTTAGGCTTGCCATAACAAAGGGGTTGAATACTTATTGACTCAACACATTTCAGCTTTTCATTTTTAATTCATTTGTAAAATAAATTCTAGAAACATCATTCCACTTTGACATTATGTGGTATTGTGTCTAGGCCAGTGTAAAACAATCGCAATTTAATCCATTTTAAATTCCGGCTGTAACGCAACAATATGTGGAAAAAGTCAAGGGGTGTGAATACTTTCTGAACACTGTATAGGGTCAGTTTTTACAGTGATTGTATATTTATAGATAGGCTTTATGTAGTGTATTTTAATTCCATTACTTATATTGCATTTTAATGAGGGATTTTATTGGAGGTGCCCAAATGATGGATTTGGCGCATGCGTACTTGATCAAAAACAATACTTAGAGGCATTTTTTAAGTATTGGCATTTTTTCAGAGTACATACCGACTGTAACGGCAGTAAGGACGATAGTTGCTCAGCGAAACTCCATTCCGAATGCATTTTGACATTATTAAGCTTGAAAAGCTGGTGAATGAAAAGTTGAATGGCTGCTTCCTGGGCTTAAAGGAGAATCACCATATTCAACATCTCCTGTAAATCCAAATTCTGGTTCCAAAAACACCATGCATAATAAAGAAAAATGCATCCTCTGGTGACACTGCATGAATTATAGCCCTGCAGCGCACAGAGCCATATGATTGTTTTGCACACTCACTTCATCATAATCAACAAAAACCCAACAGGTGTTGCGGCTCCCGAAATCACGATAATCTTGATCATGATTATCTATCACTGTTATTGTACGTTTCGCGGCAGAACAACCCTTCTTTTCTCAGTTGACAACAAAGGAACGACCATTGTGGGTTGGATCAGAGACGCTGTGTGATTAAACCAATCATGCAGGACACTGGTGGGGTTCTGTGTATTATCATTTGCACTCCTGCTGATGCTTTTATATTACAGTGGCACCACTATTACTGGCATAATTGCATCTTCAAACCGCCCAGAGATGCACCCTTGATCCAAAATCCATTAGCACAGTGCAAGTCCGGGCCCATGGGACAGATGAGGGCTTGGTTCCAACAGGGCTTGATATCACTCCACCACAGTGAATAAAATATTTTTTGTTTTGTCTTTGCTTGCTCTTCATTGATTGGCACAGCAAGATAAGAGAGTGTACCATGGCCTCGTAAAATTACATTTTACACTTTTATTTTTACTCGATTATTTGTTTGTGCCAAAACCCACAATCTGTTGCTTTGTCTACTATAATTATTAAAGGGCCACAGGATATTTTCTTTAATTCCATAACATTTTAACTTTTACAGCCACCCCCTCTGTGTATTATTGTCTATCAAATTACATGCCTGTAATTCCGGTCTTTCAATACTAGACTGTCAAGCTGTCAAACAACAACTTCAGGTTTCCTCTCACAGTGAGATGAAGATTTTATGGCTTCCTTCTCTGCCTCATGGATCGTCTCTCTTGAGAAAGGTAAAGTTTTCTTTCCTCCAGTCTTTTCCAGTTCAGTCCCACAATGCTCTATATTGGCTGTTACATAATGGCAACACAGCACCTCAGGGCAATAGTTGTTACTCAGCGACAGGTGGAAATCTGATAAACAAACTCTGTTATTTTCATTGTGGAAAGGCTTGATCAAATTATACTTTTACACAGTTTGAACATATTGAGAATGGGAGCCACAACTCTCTTTCAGGGGAGAAATGAATGTCTCAGAACATTTCAAAGGTCTCCTTCACAATAGGATGTAACCATGTAACCTAATATACAGTGGTGCATTTTTGTGCATATTTGTGCATATTTTTGTTAATATTGTGTCATGACGTTGCCCTGTTGGGTGAGGTTTATGACACCCCCCATAAATACCTTTCCCCCTTTTTTCTCCACTCTACAGAATGGACTCTTGGAAAGCCTTTTGTTAACATAGAGAGAGTATGGTAACATCAAAAGGTTTGGGAATGGAACTGTCACGCTCTGACCTAGGAGAGCTGTGTTTTCTCTGTTTAGATAGGTCAGGGTGTGATAGGTGGGTGGGCATTCTATGTTTTGGTTTTCTATGTTTTGGCCAGGTATGGTTTCCAATCAGAGGCAGCTGTCTATCGCTGTCTCTGATTGGAAGCCATACTTAGGCAGCCTGTTTTTCCTGTGTTGGTGTGGGTAGTTGTTTTCCGTTTGTTAGTTACCTGACGGAACTGTTGGCTGTGGTTTTGTTGTTTTTGTTTAAGTGTTATCATTAAAGTAAATATGAGCACTCTACACGCCGCGCCTTGGTCCCCTTCGTACGACCCGCATTACAGAACTACCCACCATGATTGGATCAAGCGGCGTGCCCAGGCAGAAATGGACACCTGGTCACATAAGGAGTGGACGCAAAGGAGAAACTGGACTTGGGGCCAGGTAATAGAGAGATATCGGAGCCTACCGGGGAGGAACGAGAGGCAGCCCCCCAAAATATTTTTGGGGGGGCACACGGGTAGTTTGGCTGGGCCAGGGGTGAGACCTGAGCCAACTCCCCGTGCTTATTGTGGTGAGCATGTGCCTGCCTCTCGCACTCTCTCTCCGGTGCGCCTCCATAGCCCTGTACGTCCTGTGCCTGCTCCTCGCTCTCTCCCTCCAGTGCGCCTCCATAATCCAGCACGTCCTGTGCCTGCTCCTCGCACTCTCCCTCCAGTTCGCCTCCATAGCCCAGTACGGCCGGTGCCTGCTTTGAGCACTCGGTCCTCAGTGCGTCTTCCTAGTCCGGTGAGACCTGTTTCAGCTCCACGAATAAAGCCTCCAGTGATAATCGATGGTCCGAAGCCTGTAGAGATGATCCATGGCACGAAGCCTCTAGTGATGATCCATGGCCCGGAGCCTGTAGGGATGTTCCATGGCACGAAGCCTCCAGGGGTAATCCATGGCCCGGAGCCTGTAGAGATAATCCTTGGCAAAAAGCCTGTAGGGATTATAAATGGTCCGGAGCCTGTAGAGATTAACCATGGCACGAAGCCTGTAGGAATAATACATGGCCCGGCACCTGTAGAGATAATCCATGGTACAAAGCCAAAAGTGATGATCCATGGCGCGGAACCTGTAGAGATGATCCATAGCATGGAGCCAGCAGCAATGGTCAGTAGTCCAGAACCTATAATGACGCTTCCCAGTCCCGGAGCCTCCAGCGACGCTCCTCAGTCCGGAGCCTCCAGCAACGCTCCTCAGTATGGGGCCCCCAGCGACGCTCCCCAGTCCGGAGCCCCCAGCGACGCTCCTCAGTACGGAGCCTCCAGCGACACTCTGCAGCCCGGAGTCTTCAACGGCGGTCTGCAGCCCAGAGTCTTCAAAGGCGGTCTGCAGCCCAGAATCTTCAGCGGCGGCCTTCAGCTCAGAGTCTTCAGCGGCGGTTGGTGTTTCAGAGCCTCCGGCAATGACGCACGGTCTGGATCCTCCGGACACACAGAAATGGGGGATCAGTAGGCGGGGGGGGTTCTACGCTCGGAACCAGAGCCGCTGCCAAATATGGATGCCCACCCGGACCCTCCCCAATAGGTTCAGGTTTGCGGCCAGGAGTCCGCACCTTAGGGGGGTGGTACTGTCACGCTCTGACCTAGGAGAGCTGTGTTTTCTCTGTTTAGATAGGTCAGGGTGTGATAGGTGGGTGGGCATTCTATGTTTTTGTTTTCTATGTTTTGGCCAGGTATGGTTTCCAATCAGAGGCAGCTGTCTATCGTTGTCTCTGATTGGAAGCCATACTTAGGCAGCCTGTTTTTCCTGTGTTGGTGTGGGTAGTTGTTTTCCGTTTTGTTAGTTACCTGTTGGCTGTTGTTGTGTTGTTTTTTGTGTAAGTGTTTTCATTAAAGTAAAGTATGAGCACTCTACATGCTGCGCCTTGGTCCCCTTTATACGACCCGCATTACAGGAACAATATTTCCCCTTCTCAACCAGTTGAAAGTGTCCGTTGGTACTTAAAGAATATGATGTCAGATCAGTTGTTCTCTGGGACATTATATCTGATGATAGGACGACATAAATTGTATCTTGGAAAGTCTACACATTCTAGTTGTCAGATTCACATGGAATTGTTGTGCAATTTAAATGTTTAAATTTGAAACTATTTGTGAGAAGATGAAATGTGATTTCATAAGTAAACTATGCTCACTCAGTGGCCAAGACCAAGTGAACAGACATTGGTTGAGAACTATGAAACACGCCCTTCTCTCCCACAGTACAAAAGCCTGTTGATGGAAGTCAACCTTAGTTCCCAATGACGTGAGGACTGGTCTCCATATGTTTAAAAGTGCTAATTTCAACTACAACCTAACGAAATTAGCATTTAGTTCCAGAAATATTAGGACTGCTGTCCTAACATTTAAAAGGGCGAATTTCAACGTGGTGACGATCACCACACTCGAATGGTACATTTCGACTAGACCAGCCAGAATACAGCGCGAGCTGATTATGGCAACTTGGTATGAACTTTGAACGATTATTCACTAAAGAAGAAGTTATACCTCCTACACGTTGAGTTATCAGCTGCAGCTGTAAACGTACTTGGCCTAGGCCTAGGAAAGGACAGACAATCTCCGAAGAACGACAGGGTACTTTAACGTATCCGCTCTACTACACTACGACCAGTAAGATTATTCAAAGGACAATGGCGATCTCTGCTGGGTAAACCAGTTTTCCATCTTCGACCCATCTATCGGAGCGCAGCTCAGAGTAAATATATATACCTTGCATTTTCCTTTTCCGAATGGGAGGTTATTAGAATGCATAATATTCTGTATTTACTGTAGCATAGCTTCTCAAGATCCGATAGAGATTCAATCCCTTTGTCCCTCAGTCTTCCCGCTCTTTCATTCAAACCCAACCCCCTTTCTTTGTGTAACCAGCCGTCATACCAGGTTAGCCCACTAGTGGCTTTTCATAACATGATTTTTTAATCGATGTGTTAGCTATCCCCTGTGTATATATATATGTGTATATATATATATATATATATATATGTAATTATGTGTGATTATTTAGGTATTTAGTAAATAAATAATTAAGCCAATTTGTGCATTGCTGATTCAACTTATTAGCTAGGGTTTGTGCAGACAACCAAGTACTTATGACAATCAGAATTTGACCAATCGAGGTGCCGATTAATAATTGACTGCTATTGATATAAAAGATCTTCAGATCTTTAAGAGAGTGGATTCAGGAGATAACCGCTCTATATAAATAAATGCTTCTGTCATGCCCCAGGTTTATTAATGGTTTAATTGTTGCATGGTTTAATTCAATCACATAATCAATTGAATGTTAGGTAATCGATTTGATAAAATAGCATGTCATATCATTTAATCATAGTCAGACACGACAATTGTTTACCTATCAATAATATAGTAGTGTCATATGGATACAATTTCCAAGTATACTGTACCTGTTGCACTCTTGCATGGCATTCAGAAAATAATATTATTTCTGACTTATTGGTCTTGGCAGCTCAGTGGCTCATCCTGAGGGCACATCACGTGGGTTACAAAATCACGTTTGATTGGTTTGATACAGTTTAATTTATTCCATTCCAGCCATTAAAATGAACCCGTCCTCCTATAGCTCCTCCCACCAGCCTTGTCTGATTTCAAGTGCTCTTTTCTACAATTACAGAACACTCGCGTGGTAAACCCAACAAACAACTCACCCGTGCTGTCGCACTGATTACAGACATTAAATGTTGATTGAGTTGATGGATATGGTAATTATGTATATTTGTATGGGTGGAGGCTATGTATTGCAGTATAACATAATTTCATTTTGTCTTAGATGGAGATAACACAGTCTAAGGGAGATGTGAGTAATAGTTTTCAAAAAAATCACCAAAATCCAGCCAGTGACTTATTAAACATACCGTTTGACTTGGGATCGACTTCAAACTGAAATTTCTCTGAAAAAACATGTGAAAGGGGATTGTGTTCAACCTTCAAAGGAACATATGGTATACTTTTTCAATTAACTTAACTTTTCCGGGGAAAATCCAGAGAACAATAAAGATAGATCATAAGAGGTAACAATCCATACTTAGTGAATTCAACTCGCAGCGATTGAATCAAAGGCCTTATTTGAAGCATGTTTTCTTCGCTTCAAACACAGCTTTTAGTAGAGATGATATACAGACTGGCAAAATAAAGGAAACATCAACAATATGTCTTAGGGTGTTGGGCCACCACGAGCTGCCAGAACAGCTTACTGGAGGGATGAGCCACCATTCTTTCACAAGAAAGTCCATAATTTGGTGTTTTGTTGATGGTGGTGGAAAACGCTGTCTCAGGCGCCGCTCCAGAATCTCCCATAAGTGTTCAATTGGGTTGTGATCTGGTGACTGAGACACACACACACACCCTTTAAACACTCTATGCTCCTTTGAGACCCCTCTTTCAAAGTCACTGAGATCTCTTCTAGCCATGGTAGGCAAAATAATGGCCAAAGGGCATTTCTATATATGACCCTAAGTACGATGGAATGTGTTAACCGCTTAATTATTCAGGAACCACACGTGTGGAAGCACCTGCTTTCAATATACTTTGCATCCCTCATTTACTCAAATGTTTCCTTTATTTTGGCCGTTACCTGTAGAATCATTAGTAGTAGCAACCAGGAAATGGACTAAAATTGACCTATGGACTGATTTGCCCGCAGCCTCACTTAAATTATTAATTCTCCCTACAAAGAGCTGCTTTCACTTCTCTCACATGTCTGCGTCATTCATTTGTAATGCTATGACATGCTATTTTAATGCAGTGTGAAGTTTGGTGTTGTATTACAAAACGGTTGTGTGCGAACTCTTGTGGTGGCCTGTATTTGCTCTCGTTCTGTCAAACCATATAACGCTGCTCTACAAAATTTGGTAAGCAAACATAATATTAAGTCGGGGAGTAATGTGTGTGTGTGTTTATGAATTCAAATCACCTGTGTGGGCTGGGCTGCCCGCCGGCCTCCCATCTTTGATTGACCTCTGTCACGAGTCAAGTGTCTCAAGCACTTCAGCTGCCGTGTGCTGTCATCCTCACCCCTGGACTGGAGAAGTCAATTAGACATCGTCTCTCCACCGGAAACACACCAGCCGCCTGCACCCGCATTACAAAACAAGGCAAAGCATCTTATTTACAACCCAAGGATATTGACAATGAATTCAGAATGTCAAGGACCCACGCATCAGTGTGCTAAAACACATTTACAATTCCAGCTCGCCCATCCCAGTGCAGCTTGAGTGTGCACTCTCATTACTTACGGAATTAAATACAGCGGCAATTTGTGTTTGGCCCCTCTTTTTCTCTTGTAGCATCAGGGAAGGGTTTTGAAAGGAACGCAGCAACAGCACTTTGGGTGAGCTGAGGAATGAGGTTTTTGAATTTTTCCACTTTAACAATCCTATTGTTTTAAGGTGATTATTCGCTCACCCAAAAATGCATTGAAAAGATGCCTGATTATTTCAGGAAATGAATGCGCTGAAGAATTCTGTCTGAGACTAATTAGTAGGTGCAGCACTGAGACAGCATAATGATTACAGAGTGGAGAAACAATGCGCTGCCGTGATCACATTCCCTTCACTTTCTCAGCCCTCACCTAATGTGAATGTACACAGAGTGCCTCTGCCAAAAAGTGCAATGCAATGTGAATATGCCCCCTTCCCTTCCTCCTTCTCCCCAGCCAATCCCTTAAGCCCCTGCCCTCCTGTACTGAAACCGGTGGCTCCGTCTGCTTGGGAGAGCCTACCTCCTCAGAAACAGATGTTGCCTGCCCTCCCCCAGGCCCCCCCCCCCCCCCCCCCCCCACCCACCCACCCACCATAAATATGTCTGTCAGCCGACTAACAGACAAACTTACCCAGCCTGGAGAGAGAGGCGTGTAGGCTGCATGCTCAAATGGGTAAATAAATGAAACGAGGAAGTGTATTCAACACTTAATACACTTCCCCAGGAGCAAAGAGCCCTTAATACATTTAACAAGGTGATGTGTGTGTGTACATTTGTGTCTCTATCTGTGTGTGTCGGTCTCTCCCTCTGTGTGTGTGTGTGTGTGTGTGTGTGTGTGTGTGTGTGTGTGTGTGTGTGTGTGTGTGTGTGTGTGTGTGTGTGTGTGTGTGTGGTCTTTCTCTCACACACACAAACACAGAGAGAGAGAGGATACCTCTTCATGAATACCATCCCTGTAAACATGGGTGAAAACAATGGATTATGAGGAAATGAGCTTCTTCACTTGGCAGCATAAATCAGTAGGGAGCCATTCCTCTCTAATGGAAAGCTGAGGCCCATGCCCCCAAGACTTATCAATCATGGAGATAGAGCTGCCACCATATTGACTAGGCACCAAACAAGCAATATCTGAGATGAGGTTTAAGTGCTATTCCCCATGGTGGTCACATTGTATATCATTTCACTGCCAATATCTCATGGAACTATTATTGAATTGCTGGTATGTATAGTTACACTACCATACAATGTGCATGGAACAGCAGACCATTAGTGTGTTTGCGTCTTCATTTCATACATAGGCAATCAATACATTTCTATCCCTCCTGTCTCAGCCTCCAGTATTTATGCTGCAGTAGTTTATGTGTCGGGGGGCTAGGGTCAGTCTGTTACATCTGGAGTATTTCTTTTGTCTTATCCGGTGTCCTGTGTGAATTTAAATATGCTCTCTCTAATTCTCTCTTTCTCTCTTTCTTTCTTTCTCTCGGAGGACCTGAGCCCTAGGACCATGCCTCAGGACTACCTGGCATGATGACTCCTTGCTGTTCCCAGTCCACCTGGCCGTGCTGCTGCTCCAGTTTCTACTGTTCTGCCTGCGGCTATGGAACCCTGACCTGTTCACCGGACGTGCTTGTTACACCCTTGACAACTACTATGGTTATTATTTGACCATGCTGGTCATTTATGAACATTTTAACATCTTGACCATGTTCTGTTATAATATCCACCCGGCACAGCCAGAAGAGGACTGGCCACCCCTCATAGCCTGGTTCCTCTCTAGGTTTCTTCCTAGGTTTTTGGCCTTTCTAGGGAGTTTTTCCTAGGGAGTTTTTCCTAGCCACCGTGCTTCTTTCACATGCATTGCTTGCTGTTTGGGGTTTTAGGCTGGGTTTCTGTACAGCACTTTGAGATATCAGCTGATGTATGAAGGGCTATATAAATACATTTGATTTGATTTATAAATCTCAGTAAAGGTCGAGAGGTTCATGGTAATGGAAGGTTCTTGTTATTTGGAGGTTTTGGAGACTGATATAGTCGATAGGCCTACATGTTTGTTTTTGCAATTATGCAATGTGTGTGTATTCAACATTGTTGCAGTAAACCTGTTTCAGTAAATGTCCATTGTTGAATTCAAAAATCCCTCCGTCATCCTACGAGATGAGTCTTAGGGAATGAAACGACTATACTGCTCAGCATGAATTTAATACACTGCACATCATCAAGGCAACAACCCTTAGAAAGCCTTCCTTTATTAATGTCTACTTTGTTTTCTCCCCAAATCACATGTTAGCCATCCCAGTAAAGGATGCTTTGGGAATGTGGTGCAAAACGTGAAATTATGTTCTTAACGTCTGACCTGTTTCAGTGGGAGTCATCTGCACCACAAAGCATGTTGGTTGCTGCTTAATTTAGCAATCACAGTACTCCGGCTTCAGCCTCCTCTGAGCTCCAACCAACGGCAGCGACAAGCTCACTGGTTTTAGATCAACGTCAGGATAATGTTATTCACATTTCGCACACTGCCCAGTGGTGTCCCCCCTCATTAGGAAGCACAGCAAAGGGATAATCTCAATTGTATTTCCTTGATTCCTCGTATCCTCTCCTCGGTCCTTTCCTCGCCTCCTTTTGAAAAAGGTCAAAGATAATTGAGGAGTGGATGAGAAGAAATGTGGAAACAAATGAGCTTGAGTGAAATGAGACTCCTTCTCTAGCACGTCATCAGGCAAATTATGTTTACAGAGGTGGAATCCCAAAATACATGTGTAAAGTGGTAAAAAGAAATGTAGCTAGTTGGCAAAAAAATGTAAGTAGCGTATCATTTTTAAACGTGTGCAGGCTTTTCTCATCTGAGAAAACAACATCTGTTTTAAAGGGTGGTGTGGTGGATTTTATAACTCTTCCAAGGCAGGATACACCTGAGCATTCTCCACAGGAGGAGGCAATCGAGAAGAGGAGCAATTGACGCTCTCCTATGGCGACCACGGAGGAGAGGAATACGGAGAAGTCGAGGAGAGGACAGACTTTTGCTCCATTGAGAATCTCCCAAGGGATATACTGCAGAAGAGTATTGAAATCCCAAGGAACAATGCAGAACATGTGATGTCACACTGCCATCTACGGTTTCCAGGACTAGTGTTATGGGGGGGGGGGGGGGGGGGGGGCTATAAAGTTGGTTCTGTACTGCGATAAACAACATGCAAAACAACAGTATAGACCCTTAGGTTTGATATACTCTGAGGAACTCAAGGCTGTCAAGATAAGTTGCATTATGTCCCAAAATCTGAAGAAAAAAAAAAGTTGTCAGACGATTTTTTTACAAGAACTTTGACAAGTACAGTAAGATGCAAACGTTCCGTACAATACAAATACTGGTTTTCAAAAGCAAACACTGAAAAAAAGTTGGTCAGCTGCAGCCAATCAGACTTCTCCTAGACTTTTGTCTGGTGTTGTCATTGGGTCAGGAGGTTAATGGTTTCTTGTTTTGTCAAATCAGATTTATTATCCAAGCACTGATTAATTTGTCTGTATTGTGTGCCCATTCAGGCACCAGGAAGCTAGTCTTTAATTAACTGGCTGCTAATTGTAGTGATTATCAACATCCTCTTGAGGCTTTGTAAACGGGAGTAAAACAGAAATCACTCACTTTTGGGAATGGCAACAGAGATGAGACTTTTTCCAATTCTTCTTTCCTCGATTCATCTCATGCTCTCTTCTCGCCTCCTTCTCCAATGCCTCTTCCCGTTCAGGAGGCTGAAAAGATTCAGCATGGGCCCTCGGTTCCTCAAAAAGTTCTATAGCTGCACCAATGAGAATCTTTAACTGGGTGCATTCCCGCTTGGTATGGCAACTGCTTGGCATCCAACTGCACGGCGCTATAGAGGGTAGGTCATACGGCCCAGTACATCACTGGGGCCGAGCTCCTTGACATCCAGGACCTCTATACCACGCGGTGTCAGAGGAAGGCCCTACAAATTGTCAAAGACTCCTGCCACCCAAGTAATGGACTGTTCTCTCTGCCACCTCACAGCAAGTGGTACTGATGCAAGTCTGGAACCAACATGGCCCTGAACAGCTTCTACTTGTACGCCCAAGCCATAAGACTGCTAAATAGTTAGTCCGGGTAGCTATTGGTAACTATTTAACCAATAGCTAACTGGACTATCTGCGTTGACCTTTTTTGCACTAACTCTTTTGACTCAACACTTATGCTGCTGCTACTGTTTATTATCTATGCTGTTACCAAGTCATTTTATCCCTACCTATATATACATATCTACCTTTAATTAGCTTGTAACCCTGCACATCTGTACTGGTACTCCCTATATTGTTATTCATTGTGTATTTATTCCTCGTGTTATTATTATTTATATTTTTTTATCTCTGGATTGTTGAGAAGGGCCCATGAGTAATCAATTCACTGTTAGTCTACACCTGTTGTTTATGAAGCATGTGACAAATACAATTTCCCATGTGACTCAGTTGGTAGAGCATGGCGCTTGCAACGCCAGGGTTGTGGGTTTGATTCCCACGGGAGACCAGTATTAAAAAAAGTATAAAATCCCAACAACAACAAAAATGTTGTCACGCACCGAATACAACAGGTGTAGACCTTAGAGTGAAATCTCCCGTGTGGCTCAGTTGGTAGAGCATGGTGTTTGCAACGCCAGGGTTGTGGGTTTGATTCCCACGGGGGATGGGTATGGGAGAAGAAAATGTATGAAATGTATGCATTCACTACTGTAAGTCGCTCTGGATAAGAGCGTCTGCTAAATGACAAATGTAAATGTAAATGCTTACTAACAAGCCATTAACCAACAATGCCGTTTTAAGAAAAAGACCTACAAAAAAATGCTAAATAAAGATGGCTAAAATAAGTAGGGGAAGGACCTTGGACTTTCTGCAACATGGTTGAGAAGGATGAGATAGAGCTCAAAAGTCATGATAGTATTTATCTTTTGCTTAGGCAATGTTTGAATATTTCTCAATGTGTAACATTGTGAGAAAATGTCATTATTTTCAGTTGTAACAGGTGCTGTAGCCTGTTGTGCTCAAATGGATTGCGGCAAAAATATTACAGGGGAGAAGCACAATTGCTCTTTGCAGACATTGACTGTGACATTGGAATCCACTAGCAATCATATGGTTGTTAGCAACTTTGATAACCTAACTTCAAGATGCCCTTTAAAAGCCCAATCCCAAATCGACCCCTTTTACCCGACCCCATATGCACTTCAACTTCCAGAAGATCTGAGAGGATTGGATAGCAAAGGTATCTTATAGCCTCATCAAATCAAAGTTTACTTGTCACGTTCACCTTACAGTGAAATGCTTACTTACAAGCCCATAACCAACAGTGCAGTTTATAAATAAAAAAATGGTTTTAGGTAAACAATAGATAAGTACATTTAAAAATATTTAAAAAACAGTAAAAAATGGGGTGGCTGGAGTCTTTGACAATATTTAGGGCCTTCCTCTGACACCGCCTGGTATAGAGGTCCTGGATGGCAGGCAGCTTAGCCCCAGTGATGTACTGGGCCGTATGCACTACCCTCTGTAGTGCCTTGCGGTCGGAGGCTGAGCAGTTGCCATACCAGGCAGTGATGCAACCAGTCAGGATGCTCTCGATGTTGCAGCTGTAGAACCTTTTGAGGATCTGAGAACCTATGCCAAATCTTTTTAGGTTCCTGAGGGGGAATAGGCTTTGTCGTGCCCTGTTTGGACCATTCTAGTTTGTTGGGGATGTGGACACCAAGGAACTTGAAGCTCTCAACCTGCTCCACTACAGCCCCGTCGATGAGAATGGGGGCCTGCTCAGTCCTCCTTTTCCTGTAGTCCACAATCATTTTCTTTTTTCTTGATTATGTTGAGGGATAGGTTGTTATTCTGGCACCACCCGTCCAGGTCTCTGACCTCCTCCCTATAGGCTATCTCGTCTTTGTCAGTGATCAGGCAAACTTAATGATGGTGTTGGGGTCATGCCTGGCCATGCAGTCATGGGTGAACAGGGAGTACAGGAGGGGACTGAGCACGCACCCCTGAGGGGCTCCAGTGTTGAGGATCAGCGTGGCAGATGTGTTGTTACCTACCCTTACCACCTGGGGCGGCCCGTGAAGAAGTCCAGGATCCAGTTGCAGAGGGTGGTGTTTAGTCCCAGGATCCTTAGCTTAGTGATGAGCTTTGAGGGCACTATGGTGTTGAACGCTGAGCTGTAGTCAATGAATAACATTCTCACATAGGTGTTCCTTTTGGCCAGGTGGGAGAGGGCCGTGTGGAGTGCAATAGAGATTGCATCATCTGTGGATCTGTTTGAGTGGTGTTGGAGTGGATCTAGGGTTTCTGGGATAATGGTGTTAATGTGCCATGACCAGCCTTTCAAAGCATGTCATGGCTACGGACGTGAACGCTACGGGTCTGTAGTCATTTAGGCAGGTTACCTTAGTGTTCTTGGGCACAGGGACTATGGTGGTCTGCTTGAAACATGTTGGTATTACAGACTCAATCAGGGACATGTTGAAAATGACAGTGAAGACCCCTGCCAGTTGGTCAGCACACGCCCGGAGCACACGTCCTGGTAATCTGTCTGGCCCAGCGGCCTTGTGAATGTTGATCTGTTTAAAGGTCTTACTCACGTCGGCTACGGAGAGCATGATCGCACAGTCGTCCGGAACAGCTGATGCTCTCATGCATGCCTCAGTGTTGCTTGCCTCGAAGCGAGCATAGAAGTGATTTAGCTCGTCTGGTACTCGTCACTGGGCAGCTCTTGGTTGTGCTTCCCTTTGTAGTCTGTAATAGTTTGCAGGCCCTGCCACATCCGACGAGTGTTGGAGATGGTTTGTTGGAGGGCGTAGCGGGATTTCTTATAAGCGTCTGGGTTAAAGTCCTGCTCCTTGAAGGCAGCAGCTTTACCCTTTAGCTCAGTGCCGATGTTGCCTGTAATCCATGGTTTATGGTTGGGGTATGTACGTACAGTCACTGTGGGGATGATGTCATTGATGCAATTATTGATGAAGCCAGTGACTGATGTGGTGTACTCCTCAATGCCGGAGGAATCGGAGGAATCCCGGAACATATTCCAGTCTGTGCTAGCAAAACAGTCCTGTAGCTTAGCATCTGCGTCATCTGACCACTTCTTTATTGACCGAGTCACTGGTGCTTCCTGCTTTAGTTTTTGCTTGTAAGCAGGAATCAAAAGGATGGAATTGTGGTCAGATTTGCCAAATGAGAGGTAAGGGAGAGCTTTGTATGCATCTCTGTGTGTGGTGTAAAGGTGGTCTAGAGTTTTTTCCCTCTGGTTGCACATTTAACATGCTGATAGAAATTAGGTAAGACTGATTTAAGTTTTTCCTGCATTAAAGTTCCCGGCCACTGGGAGTGCCGTCTCTGGGTGGGCATTTTCCTGTTTGCTTATTTCCTTCTACAGCTGACTGAGTGCGGTCTTAGTGCCAGCATCCGTCTGTGGTGCTAAATAAACAGCAAATAGTGTGGTCTACAGCTTATCATGAGATACTCTACTTTAGGTGAGCAAAATCTATAGACTTCATTAGATTTCATGCACCAGCTGCTGTTTACAAATATACACAGTCCGCCCCCCCCCCCCCCTCGTCTTACTGGGGTGTCCATGTCGTCATTCAGCCACGATTTGGTGAAACATAAGACATTACCGTTTTTGATGTCCTGTTGGTAGGATATTTGTGATCGTACCTCGTCTAATTTGTTGGCAAGTAATATTGACGGTCAAGGCAGATTTCCCACTCGCCGTTGGCGGATCCTTACAAGGCACCCCGCCCTGTGTCCTTTATATGTCACGTTCTGACCAGTATGAGGGTTATTTTGTTAGTGTAGGCTGGTCAGGACTTGGCAGAGGGTATTTGGTTTATGTGGTTCGGGGTGTGTGTATTATGTAGAGGGTAGTTGATTTATGTATTCCAGGGTTTTTTGTTCACTGCTCTGTTAGTCTATGTTCTTTCTAGTTAGTCTGTTTCTATGTTTAGTTAATTGGGGTGTGGACTCTCAATTGAAGGCAGGTGTTGTCTAGTTGCCTCTGATTGAGAGTCCTATATATTAGGGTGTGTTTGTATTTGTATTTGTGGGAGGTTGTCACTTGAATTGCTGTCTTGTGCCTTCAAGTCTGTCTTCGTCGTCCATCGTTTTGTTTTGTTTGTAGAAGTGTTTTCATTAAAGTTAATTATGAGCACTCAACCCGCTGCGCCTTGGTCCATTGCTGACGACCGTTGTTACAGAACCTCCCACCAAATCCGTACCAAGCAGCGGAGGAAGGAGCAACAGGTGGACTTAGTGGAGCAAAGGGAATTTGAGTTGGAGAAATGGACATGGGAACAGATTATCGCCTGAGAGGGCCCATGGAAAAAATGGAGCGAAGACCGGGAACGCTACAGGGGAACACGACTGGCTATTAAGCCGGAGAGGCAGCCCCAATAATTTGTTTTGGGGGGGCACACGGGTAGTTTGGCAGGGCCAGGATTGAGCCGCAAGCCAAATCCCCGTGCTTATTGGGGGCAGCCTAGTATTAGTCAGGTCCCGTGCGTTGGAGTGAGGTGCACGGCGTTGAGGCCTAGTATTCACAGGCCGGTGTGCACAGTACCTGCGCCCCGCATTTGTCAGGGGAAAGCGGGCATCCAGCCAGGAAGGGTGGAGCCAGTACTGCGCTCGAGACCACCAGTGCGCCTTCACGGTCCAATATATCCTGTTCCCGCTCCACGCACTAGCCCTAAGGTGTGTGTTTCAAAGCTGGCATATCCAGTACCAGCACCACGCACTAGGCTTCCAGTGCGTCAGCCCAGTCCAGTACGTCCTGTTCCCGCTCCACGCACTAGCGCTAAGGTGTGTGTTTCAAAGCTGGCATATCCAGTACCAGCACCACGCACTAGGCTTCCAGTGCGTCAGCCCAGTCCAGTACGTCCTGTTCCCGCTCTACGCACTAGCCCTAAGGTGTGTGTTTCAAAGCTGGCATATCCAGTACCAGCATCACGCACCAGGCTTCCAGTGCGTCAGCCCAGTCCAGTACGTCCTGTTCCCGCTCCACGCACTAGCCCTAAGGTGTGTGTTTCCAGGCTGGCATATCCAGTACCAGCACCACGCACCAGGCTTCCAGTGCGTCAGCCCAGTCCAGTACGTCCTGTTCCCGCTCCACGCACTAGCCCTAAGGTGCTTGTCTCCAGTATGATACCTCCATTACCAGCACCACGCACCAGGCTTCAGTGCGTCAGCCCAGTCCAGCACGTCCTGTCCATGTTCCTCGTACTAGCCATGTGGTGCGTGTCCTTAGTCTGGCACGTCCTAAGCCAGCCCCACGCACCAGGCCTTCCGGCAACAGTGCCTCGTCCAGAACTTCCGGCAACAGTGCCTTGTCCAGAGCTTCCGGCGACAGTGCCCCGGAGAGAGACGGCCCACTGTTCGGAACCAGGTGAGACGGCCCACTGTTCAGAGCCGAGTGAGTCTGGCTACAGTCCAGAACTTCCGGCAACAGTGCCTCGTCCAGAACTTCCGGCAACAGTGCCTCGTCCAGAACTTCCGGCAACAGTGCCTCGTCCAGAACTTCCGGCAACAGTGCCTCGTCCAGAACTTCCGGCAACAGTGCCTCGTCCAGAGCTTCCGGCGACAGTGCCCCGGAGAGAGACGGCCCACTGTTCGGAACCAGGTGAGACGGCCCACTATTCAGAGCCGAGTGAGTCTGGCAACAGTCCAGAACCAAGTGAGTCTGTCTACAGTCCAGAGCTCCTAGAGTCACCCTACAGTCCAGAGCTCCTAGAGTCACCCTACAGTCCAGAGCTCCTAGAGTCACCTTACAGTCCGGGGTCGACAGAGAGGGACATCACTGTAGAGACAGTTTATGAGGGGAGTGAGCCAGGGGTGGAGTGGGGTCTGCGTCCGGCTCCTGAGCCACCTCCTGAGGGGGAGTATTGGGGTTAGGGGGGGGTGTTGCAGGAGCACCGTCGGTGACGGTGGCCACCCTCCCTTCCCTCCCATGTACTTTTGGGGATTTTTTAGTGTTTTGGGGGTTATTTTTTTTTTTTTTTTTGTGTGAGGTGCATCCGGGGTCTGCACCTTTGGGGGGGGGGGGGGTAATGTCACGTTCTGACCAGTATGAGGGTTATTTTGTTAGTGTAGGCTGGTCAGGACGTGGCAGAGGGTATTTGGTTTATGTGGTTCGGGGTGTGTGTATTATGTAGAGGGTAGTTGATTTATGTATTCCGGGGTTTTTTGGTCACTGCTCTGTTAGTCTATGTTCTTTCTAGTTAGTCTGTTTCTATGTTTAGTTAATTGGGGTGTGGACTCTCAATTGAAGGCAGGTGTTGTCTAGTTGCCTTTGATTGAGAGTCCTATATATTAGGGTGTGTTTGTATTTGTATTTGTGGGAGGTTGTCACTTGAATTGCTGTCTTGTGCCTTCAAGTCTGTCTTCGTCGTCCATCGTTTTGTTTTGTTTGTAGAAGTGTTTTCATTAAAGTTAATTATGAGCACTCAACCCGCTGCGCCTTGGTCCATTCCTGACGACCGTCATTACATTATACCTGCATCTCTTCCTCTTGCCAATAACTGGGATGTTGGCCTTGTCGGGTGTTATGTACAAAATAAGTTACAAATGACACGAAAACCCCCCACATAATAGCACAATTGGTTAGGCGCCCGTAAAACAGCTGCCATTTCTTCCGGCGCCATTTTTTCATCTTGCCCTCTGATGATAGGCTGTACACTTCTGCGTTGTTTTGAAACAGCATGTGCATTGATTATATTCGTTGTTGTGTTTCTCTTTTCAGTGATCAGTTGCACATCCTATGGTATGTGTATATGGCTCCTGTTCTGTTGAAGATGTCTCAAAGAAATTCTGTCTTTTATCTGAAAGAAATCCACAGTCGGAGCTTGAAGTTGCTCCAAGCCCACTGACCACAACATTATCCATCTGATTCATTTAAAGCCAGCTCAGTTTGAGCAGTTGCTTGATTCTCGGCATGTGCTGGATACATATTGATTTACACTGGGTGGAGCCATCCATCTCAGCTGATAGGGTTGTTGTGTGCTCTCCACTTCTGGACTTGCTGCTTGTATTTAAGTAGTTGATAGATATTGCATGAGATGTAACTAATCGATGTATGCCCTTGTCATGAAAAGTAATTTATGGCTTTGGGCACAGCCAATAGTTTCCTCTAATTAAGCTGGCTTATTTTCAAATCAAAAGCTAGTGTGCATGGTATCCCCTGAGAAGTGTCTGTGAGTGTATGTTTGTGAGTGTGTGTGTGTGGGATTTTATTACTATCCTCATGGGTACCGGAAGTCCCCACAAGAAAAGTAAAACATGGAACATTTTCCTTTGTGGGGATATTTCCCAGGTTCCCACTAGGGCTTACGTTTAGGGTTAGGATTACAAACAGCGTTAGGTGTTAGGGTTAAGGTTAGGTTTAGGGAAAATAGGATTTTGAATGGAAATCAATGTTAGGTCCCCACAAGGATAGTAATACATAAAGTGTGTGTGGGGGGAATACATTGATTATTGTATTGATTCTTGTTTATTTTAGTATGTTCTCTGTCTGTCTGGCTGTGTCTGTCTGTCTTGTGGCAGACAGGCAGAGAATTGCCATTTATTTCAAGCTCCAGCCACTCCCAACCACAAGCTGCTTCCCCTAGCAAGCTAGGCTGCAGAGCCACATTCACACCTGATGCCACTCAGGCTCATTAGGGCAGCCACACCAGAGCCAACCAAGAAAAAAACCTGTAGTTTCAATAGCAGCTAGAGTAGTCCCGGCCCCAGTATAAAGTGACTAAGGGGGCAGTTGAAATCGGGTTCTTGCATTGGAATTATATTGAATTCTGATTATATTACGCAATACCACAATACACCTAAAAGTTTAAATGAAGAGACTCCGAGACCCTTGATTGCTTTTGAAGTGACAGGTTGGAAATCTGTAGCCCATCTCTGCTGTGCAATGGACAGCACCCTACACACTAAAGCAGGGATGGGCAACTTTGATGGTGGTGGGGGCCACAAAAATCTGAACTCATCATGAGGGGCCGCAGTTGCTCCACCCGTTTCTCAAAGTGGAAAATGAGTTCTTGCATGTAGCTGTGGACGCTCCAAAAGTCAATCCATGTTTCAGTGCAGTAAGCACGGTCGGCACAGCCGAGAGAGGCCCAGAGAATCATTGAAGGATATCAAGTGGGGTCCATTTGTACTCATTGGACCGGGAGATTTCAGTCTACAAAACCTGGCAAGCGACACTAAACTCCGCTTCCACCAAATCTGTTTTGCTTAGATCCCGCAGTGGTTTCACCTTTTTCACATCTAGAAAGTCAAGGCTCTCTGGGTCAAGGGCACACACTTGTTGGTTGTTGCGTTCGCTGAATTGTTTAAACATTTCACCAATGACAGCATTCAAAGTACTTAAGAAGAGACTTCTACACTCAGTCTCTTTTCCTCTGTCCTGGTGGCCAACTGTACTTTCCACCACGTATTGCTGGAGATTTGTACTTGCATACGTCTAGTTAGAAACAGACACCTCACAAGTCCTCATCTGGCAGCTTCATTATATAGTACCCGCAAAACACCAGTCTCAACGTGAAAAGTGAAGAGGCGACTCCGGGATGCTGGCCTTCTAGGCAGAGTTGCAAAGAAAAATCCATATCTCAGACTGGCCAATAAAAATAAAAGATTAACATGGGCAAAAGAACAGACACTGGGCAGAGGAGCTCTGCCTAGAAGGTCAGCATCCCAGAGTCGCCTCTTCACTGTTGACGTTGAGACGGGTGTTTTGCGGGTACTATTTAATGAAGCTGCTAGTTGAGGACTTGTGATGTGTTTGTTTCTCAAACTAGACACTCTAATGTACTTGTCCTCTTGCTCAGTTGTGCACCAGGGCCTCCCACTCCTCTTTCTATTCTGGTTAGTTTGCGCTGTTCTGTGAAGGGAGTAGTACACAGCGTTGTATGAGATCTTCAGATTCTTGGCAATTTCTCACATGGAATAGCATTAATTTCTCAGAACAAGAATAGACTGACGAGTTTCAGAAGAAAGTTATTTGTTTCTGGCCATTTTGAGCCTGTAATTGAACCCAAAAATGCTGTGCTCCAGATATTCAACTAGTCTAAAGAAGGTCAGTTTCATTGCTTGTTTAATCAGCAGTTTTCAGCTGTGCTAACATAATTGCAAAAGGGTTTTCTAATGATCAATTAGCCTTTTAAAATGATAAACTTGGATGAGCTAACAATGTGCCAGTGGGACACAGGAGTGACGGTTGCTGATGATGGGCATCTGTACGTCTATGTAGATATTCCATTAAAAAAATCTGCCGGCTACAATAGTCATTTACAACATTAGCAATGTCTACACTGTATTTCTGATAAATTTGATGTTTTAATGGTCAAAAACAAGGACATTTCTAAGTGACCCCACACTTTTGAATGGTGTGTAAGTATATATACAGTTTGTCAGAAGTTTTCATACACTTATGTTGGAGTCATTCAAACTCGTTTTTCATCCACTCCACAAATTTCTTGTTAACAAACTATAGTTTTGGCAAGTCGGTTAGGACATCTACTTTGTGCATGACACAAGTAATTTTTCCAACAATTGTTTACAGAGCGATTATTTCACTTATAACTCTCTGTATCACAATTCCAGTGGGCCAGAAGTTTACATACACAAAGTTGACTGTGCCTTTAAACGGCTTGGAAAATTCCAGAAAATGATGTCATGGCTTTAGAAGCTTCTGATTGGCTAATTGACATCATTTGAGCCAATTGGAGGTGTACCTGTGGATGTATTTCAATGCCTGCCTTCAAACTCAGTGCCTCTTTGCTTGACATCATGGGAAAATCAAAAGAAATCAGCCAAGACCTCAGAATTTGTTTTTTGTTGACCTCCACAAGTCTGGTTCATCCTTGGGAGCAATTTCCACATGCCTGAAGGTACCACGTTCATCTGTACGAACAATAGTACGCAAGTATAAACACCATGGGACCACGCAGCCGTCATACCACTCATGAAGCAGATGCGTTCTGTCTCCTAGAGATGAACATACTTTGGATGAAAAGTGCAATTCAATCCCAGAACAACAGCAAAGGACCTTGTGAAGATGCTGGAGGAAACGGGTACAAAAGTACAGTATCTCACAAAAGTGAGTTCACCCCTCACATTTTTGTAAATATTTTAGTATATCCTTTCATGTGACAACACTGAAGAAATGACACTTTGCTACAATGTAAAGTAGTGAGTGTACAGCTTGTATAACAGTGTAAATTTGCTGTCCCCTCAATAACACAACACATATCCATTAATGTCTAAACCGCTGGCAACAAAAGTGAGTACACCCCTAAGTGAAAATATCCAAATTGGGCCCAAAGTGTCAATATTTTGTGTGGCCACCATCATTTTCCAGCACTGCCTTAACCCTCTTGGTCATGGAGTTCACCAGAGTTTCACAGGTTGCCACTGGAGTCCTCTTCCACTCCTCCATGATGACATCACGGAGCTGGTGGATGTTAGAGACCTTGCACTCCTCCACCTTCCGTTTGAGGATGCCCCACAGATGCTCAATAGGGTTTAGGTCTGGAGACATGCTTGGCCAGTCCATCACCTTTACCCTCAGCTTCTTTAGCAAGGCAGTGGTCGTCTTGGAGGTGTGTTTGGGGTCGTTATCATGTTGGAATACTGCCCTGCGGCCCAGTCTCCGAAGGGAGGGGATCATGCTCTGCTTCAGTATGTCACAGTACATGTTGGCATTCATGGTTCCCTCAATAAACTGTGTCTCCCCAGTGCCGGCAGCACTCATGCAGCCACAGACCATGACACTCCTACCACCATGCTTGACTGTAGGCAAGACACACTTGTCTTTGTACTCCTCACCTGGTTGCCGCCACACACGCTTGACACCATCTGAACCAAATACGTTTCTTGGTCTCATCAGACCACAGGACATGGTTCCAGTAAGCCATGTCCTCAGTCTGCTTGTCTTCAGCAAACTGTTTGCGGGCTTTCTTGTGCATCATCTTTAGAAGAGGCTTCCTTCTGGGACGACAGCCATGCAGACCAATTTGATGCAGTGTGCGGCGTATGGTCTGATCACTGACAGGCTGACCCCCCCACCCCTTCAACCTCTGCAGCAATGCTGGCAGCACTCATACTTCTATTTCCCAAAGACAACCTCTGGATATGACGCTGAGCACGTGCACTCAACTTCTTTGGTTGACCATGGCGAGGCCTGTTCTGAGTGGAACCTGTCCTGTTAAACCGCTGTATGGTCTTGGCCACCGTGCTGCAGCTCAGTTTCAGGGTCTTGGCAATCTTCTTATAGCCCAGGCCATCTTTATGTAGAGCAACAATTCTTTTTTTCAGATCCTCAGAGAGTTCTTTGCCATGAGGTGCCATGTTGAACTTCCAGTGACCAGTCAGTATGAGGGAGTGTGAGCGATGACACCAAATTTAACACACCTGCTCCCCATTCACACCTGAGACCTTGTAACACTAACGAGTCACATGACACCGGGGAGGGAAAATGGCTAATTGGGCCCAATTTGGACATTTTCACTTAGGGGTGTACTCACTTTTGTTGCCAGCGGTTTAGACATTAATGGCTGTGTGTTTAGTTATTTTGAGGGGACAGCAAATTTACACTGTTAAACAAGCTGTACACTCACTACTTTACATTGTAGCAAAGTGTCATTTATTCAGTGTTGTCACATGAAAAGATATACTCAAATATTTACAAAAAGGTGAGGGGTGTACTCACTTTTGTGATATACTGTATCTCTATCCACAGTAAAACTAGTCCTATATCGACATAACCTGAAAGGCCGCTCAGCAAGGAAGAAGCCACTGCTCCAAAACCGCCATAAAAAACCCAGACTACGGTTTGCAACTGCACATGGGAACAAAGATCGTACTTTTTCGAGAAATGTCCTCTGGTCTCATGAAACAAAATTAGAACTCTTTGGCCATAATGACCATTGTTATGTTTGGAGGAAAAAGGGGGAGGCTGGCAAGCCAAAGAACACCATCCCAACCGTGAAGCACGGGGTTGCAGCATCATGTTGTGGGGGTGCTTTGGTGCAGGAGGGACTGGTGCACTTCACAAAATAGATGGCATCATGAGGAAGAAAATTATGTGGATATATTGAAGCAACATCTCAAGACATCAGTCAGGAAGTTAAAGCTTGGTCGCAAATGGGTCTTCCAAATGGACAATGACCCCCAAGCATACTTCCAAAGTTGTGGCAAAATGGTTTAAGGACAACAAAGTCAAGGTACTGGAGTGGCCATCACAAAGCCCTGACCTCAATCCTATAGAAAATGTGTGGGCAGAACTGAAAAAGCGTGTGCGAGCAAGGAGGCCTTCAAACCTGACTCAGTTATACCAGCTCTGTCAGGAGGAATGAGCCAAGATTCACCCAACTTATTGTGGTAAGCTTGTGGAAGGCTACCTGAAATGTTTGACCCAAGTTAAACCATTTAAAGGCAATACTACCAAATACTAATTGAGTGTATGTAAACTTCTGACCCACTGGGAATGTGATGAAAGAAATACAAGCTGAAATAAATTATTCTCTACTATTATTCTGACATTTCACATTCTTAAAATAAAGTGGTGATCCTAATTGACCTAAAACAGGGAATATTTACTAGGATTAAATGTCAGGAATTGTGAAAAACTGAGTTTAAATGTAGTTGGCTAAGGTATATGTAAACTTCCGACTTCAACTGTATATTCATATACAGTATGTATTTAAGTATGTGTGTGCATATAAAAACACGTTGTTGACTGCACTGGTCCTTTAGAGTGTTGTTAATCAAGTGAAGTTTCTCTTGTGGAGCTGTTTGGACTAGAGGCTATTTCTAAAGCTTACTGGATTACAATAATGACTTTCCTTTGGCTTACTGAACACATTGAGCAGAGCTGAACTGGTAAGAGTTATCCTTTTTTTTATTCTTTGCTGTTCGATTTATCGGATTGTGGCTATTTTTGGGATTCTGTTGCCTGCCTTGGCTTATGTTTATCAGTGGTATTTACGATGCTTATTGAATATGAAGTGTTTTTGTGCAGAAGGTCCCTGGTTCAAGCCTAGGTCGAACCCATTCTGTTACTGTATACATACGCCTACTTTTTCAAGAAGGCCAGTTCAGATAAAAATGTATTGTGTTCAGCAGATTGTCTGTTAAGTAGAATACGGAATCGAATTAGCTGTATCTGCTACGTTCTGAATGTTTCACCTCCCTGAACATCCCCCCGTTACAGCCATGTCACTCAGCCAATAGTGATGGGAAGTTCGGCTCTTTTTACAGTCTCTAATCTTTCTACTCATTTCGTTCATTTGAGTCAGTCATGCCCAGAGCACGCAGGACCCCCTACCGGCGAACAATGAACTGAAAACTCGAAAGAGTCATTATTCTACAAGCCTCTCATTCACGTCGTTCACCATAGGTGGCTTATTGGAGCTTTCATATTTGACTGAGATTTGTAAACGTGTGCTTTAACAATGTACATTTGTGATTGCTAGGCATACAAATAAGATTATGTTTGGATACATTTTAAATGAGGTCTAGTTGTGGCCGCAACCGGACTATATTGTGAACGACTCTTGGCAGAATACATTGCTTGACTGCGGTGAGGGTGATAAGTGCAATGCCGATTCATTCTTGAGTTTGAGTCTTGAGCAGAGGCTGTGTATGTTATGGTTCTACAAAGCTGTGTCCATCATAACATTCAATAACTAATTCATTGCAGTCACTCTTGCACCATGCCCAAACAATTACCAGGTAAAAAAAAATATTTTTCTTCTCTATACTCATTATCTATTTTCCTGCGCGTATATGACAGACAATTAGTTGGTGGTTGGTGAACGTCTCTGGAGCCGTTGAGCCGGAGGAGCGTGTATTAATCCTGCTGTAGTACTCATTGCGGCCATCACTAGCAGGTCAAACAAACGACTAAAATGAACGAGTCACTCATAAAAACAAATCATGACTCTTGAGTCAGTAAAAAGTTGTTCAAAACTGAACGGCGCATCACTATCAGCCAAGCCTGGCACTTCAACCATCAGAAAACAGAGGTTCGACGCTGCTGTGTTTGCAAACTGTGCATGCTAATAAATGCTTTTCCTTGCCATGAAATCCCTGCTGCATGTGAGAATGTGGTGATTTGATGATTCTAGAACTGTCCTATACACTTTAAGTATGTAGTAACTACTTTGTGAAAGCATGCAGCAGCTTATTTTATACTGTAGGCTTATAGTCAGGGTTGAGGTCAATTCTAGACTTGTATGAACCATCCTGATCTAGTGAGCTTAGATTTTGTTTCCCTAGAGAATGGAAGCTCGCGAGATCAGGATGATTCTTACAAGGCTAAGTCAACTCGGGATGTGCACTGGAATTAAAATGGAATTGACCCCAACCCTGCTTATAGTGTCCATAGTATGGCACAGATATCTAAAGTGTTTCACACTTGGTCCCTTTCAGCTATTTTTTGTAAACTCAGTGCAGTTCACTTAATGTTTTGTGCATTGTGAACACTCCAAAGGGACTCATATCCCTCAAAAGAGCCCCCGAAGCGAACCAAACTGAGACCATCTCGAGAGGTGGTCTAAGTTCGGTTTGCTTGAATTCTGACTGTCTGGTTCCCTTTTATTAGGAAAATGTGGACACAAAGCTACCCAGGTTCGCTTGTCATTATTTCCGTTCCACACACTAGACTATTGCAAAACCGTTTCCCCTGACATAAACCCTCACATTCGTGCCACAAAAGAGAGAAGATGGTTCGCAGAAAAAAACGTGTGCTGTTTTTGGATATCTACCATAAACCGCCTCCAGCATCATTTTAAAGAATTTGGCTGTACGTCCAACCGGCCTCACAACCGCAGACCACATGTAACCATGCCAGCTCAGAAACTCCACATCCGGCTTCTTCACCTGCGGCATCGTCTGAGACCAGCCCCCCGGACAGCTGATGAAATTTTGGGTTTGCACAACTGAAGAATTTCTGCACAAACTGTCAGAAACCCTTTCAGGGAAGCTCATCGTCCTCACCAGGGTCTTGGCCTGACTATAGTTTGGCATCATAACCAACTTCAGTGGGCAAATGCTCACCTTCGCTGGCCACTGGCACGCTGAAGAAGTGTGCTTTTCGCGGATTAATCCCGATTTCAACTGTACCGGGTAGATGGAAGACAGCATGTATGGCTTCGTGAGGGTCAGCTGTTTGCTGATGTCAACGTTGTGAACAGTGCCCCATGGTGGCAGTGGGGTTATTGTATGGACAGGTATAAGCTACGGAAAACGTACACAATTGCATTTTATCGTTGGCAAAGACACCGTGATGAGATCCTGAGGCCCATTGTCATGCCATACATCCTCTGCCATCACCTCATGTTTCAGCATGATAATGCACGGCCCCATGTTGCAAGGATCTGTACACAATTCTTAGAGATTGAAAATGTCCCAGTTCTTCCATGGCCTGCATACTCACCAGACATGTCATCTATTGAACATGTTTGGGATGTTCTGGGTAATTGAGTACGACAGCGTGTTCCAGTTCCCGCCAATATCCAGAAACTTCACACAGCCATTGAAGAGGAGTGGGACAACATTCCACTGGCCACAATCAACAGCCTGATCAACTCTATGAGAAGGAGATGAGTCGCACTGCTTGAGGCAAATGGTGGTCACTCCAGATACTGACTGGTTTTCTGATCCACTACCTTTTTTTTTAAAGGTATCTATGACCAACATATGCATATCTGTATTCCCAGTCATGTGAAATCCATGGATTAGGGCCTAATAAATGTATTCCAATTTCCTTATATGAACTGTAACTCAGTAAAATCTTTTAAATTGTTGCATGTTGTGTTTAGTTTTTGTTCAGAGTATATATGGTCCAACAGCTCTCTGGCCTGTGTAAATTCCCTGCGTGATTTAAGCATCACAAGGTTAAGTGTTCTTTGCCGGAGAGGCGTGGAGGGAAGACATGTAAAAGACCTCAGAGTTCATTGAGTAAAGACGGATTTCATGTGCCTGCAAAATTGGGAATGGAATTAACCGATTATCAATTTAATCAAATTACGGAGGATACAACTCCAACAGATAAGTGGCCTTAGCCAGATGACATGTACAAAGAGGCTCTAGGAAATGGCCCTATGTATCTACATCAGTTATTAGCCTGCTTGCCTACCCAATTAAGTAGCAAGAACAGTAATCAATCAAACATAAATGAGATTTGCCATCGGAGTCTCCGCACCCGGACATGTCAGATTGGCCTGAGCTCGGGTTTGACATTGGCTTGAACATTCATTGCGTGTGGGTTGTCTGGATGACCCATCTTTCCTCATATTCTCATTACACTTACTCAATAGCACATAATATTGTTCATTTATCATTTTTCCCTGTAGTAGACATTCTCGCTCAGCCTTTTATTTCTCTGATGAATGTTGTTTTTATGCTCTACTGTAATCTCACAGCCACTGAAATACAGTAAAAAGAGCTTAATATTGTTTGGGTAGTGTAGTAGGATCTATGGTATTAGGATGAGTTAAATAATAACCTTCAGCCAGGATGTTACACCTAACTTAGTGGTCAATACCAGGTTCCAAATAACACTTTTTTCCCAAAAACCTTTTTCATTTTTCCTACCGTAACAAAAAATAAATAAAATAAACAATGTTACAAGGCAATGTTTAATGTATTGCATATTGATTTTGAAACTCTTTGCTAATAAGAGTATCACATTTTGTTATGTAAAAGGCTGTTTATATTTGTAATCTTTTATGAAACTAAGAGGACATGTAAACCTGCACAAAATGTTATCAGTAGAATTATGGGTTTGAATGATGGGGGATTCCCATAACAAATAAGTGCATGTTTCTCAACAGTATGGGCAAGTTTCCCGGACACAGATTAAGCCTAGTTCTGGACTAAAAAGCATACTGAATGGAACATCTCCATTGAAAGTGTTTTTTTGTCAAAGACTACAGTAAGCTTAACCTGTGTCTGGGAAACCAGCCCTATGTATTAGAACAATAACATGGGCACTCCCAAGAGTGAGTATCTAAACCCTGATCTGATTGGATAACACGAACACTTACAGAATTATCAACCTTGTGAACAATTGCAACAACAAAAAATATATCAACAATGTAATCTTCCCACATTCTATTACAATTTTGAATTTCCAACAAATTATTATGTCTACGTTTCCAAAAGGACATTGTTATTGTCCCATTATAGAATAATTGTAGGAGTAGAGTAAAGCAGGCCACTTACTATTCCTCTACAACTCTGACAAGTTGACTTTGGCAACATACAGATTTATGTCTATTTCAGGTACTGTAGCAGCATGGAAATCAGAGCTCAAGATTCATCAAACTGTTTACTGATTGAGTCCCTAAAGGTGTGAGTTCTATGCTTCAAAATATGCAGCAGTTGGATCATATGAGAAACATGAAACAGTCTCGCAATTTGTTAGAATAAAAGGCAAATATTTAGAGGCACACTTTAACCAATTTACCCCTCGTACGCAAAATAGCAATTGGTGATGAATTTTCCATTCACGCTGTTGTCATTCATATGTTTGACTTATCATTTGAAATGGTAGAATTAGCAACCGTAACAGCAACAGACAGACAGACCAACGAGCACAGAGCAGGCGCACACACAGTGAATATTGACTTTGCTGTGTCAGTCTTCATTTGCCATGCCTCACTCGATGTTGTGCTCGGGTCTCATATGTCACTCACAAGGCATCTCCCTCTCATGCTTTGACCCATATCCATGACAGGTGCCACTCACATTCCCTCTCATGCTTTGTTAGGTTTTCCTTTTTGGGATGTTTGCGGAACATCAAGTAAACTCAGTCTGCGTGTGATGTGCCTAGTCTACCTACTCCTAAGCTTCAGGGGGAACAAAAGACAATAACAAAGTATTGGTTTATATTCAAGGGGATGAAACATGCCTGTTACCTTTCATGGGAAGAATCTGGCAGACTGAATGAAATGATCTCGCATCAAGGAGAAATGTATTGGGTCCATATTCATGATCTGCGTATGTCCTGCCTATGTTGTTGAGTGTAACGTCTAACCTTTTGAATATGCATTGTGGACAGATTACTTTTAGTGCTTGGAATATAGTGTTGGCCACAATTCTTTATTCAAAGCAACCTCTGATCAAGGCAGCACTGAGTCAAAGGTTTGGTCATGATAAGCCGGTCTGTTAAATGGATGTTTACATCAAATGAGATCAGGGTCATGATCCTGCAAAGCAAGAGGCCAGGCAAACATAGACACTGTTTTCTTTTGTTCAGCTGTTGTTTGATTGGAGCAACCTTCAAACAAATAGTCCACTCTGCATGTGAATTTCAATTGAACAGCAAGGGTTTGTGCGACAATGTTCGTTTTCCAGCAATGCACTCTTCACTCAAGGTTACCTTCTTGGAAATACAAAAAATACAGATTCCTTTTCCATCATTTTGTGGTACAGATTTTTAGAAAGTAGATAAATCAAAATTATAAACCATAAACATCTCCCAAGCTGTTATGTTACTTGTTTGTTTGAGTATTATCGATCAATGTTTTGTCAACCATAACAGCCACACAGCTTGAAACATGAACATTGCCTTTTCTTTGTAATGTTGTTAACAAAGCTGTTTACAAAGTGGAAACATCAGTCATACACGCAGGCTTGTTGAGCTATTGTGCTACAGTGCTTATAAGTTATTCCAGCCATGAGTCACTTGACATGTTAATTGCACTATACTGTATGCTGGAGTCAAGATTATCTAGTGTCCCCTTATTGCACATAGTATTCAACTGGAATGTAATACATATCCACACATTTCCCCTTCCATATTAACAACGACTAACATGTTTCTTTTCATATCGCATTCTCTATTTTGTTCCTTGCCAGCGTGGCTGACACGCTGGAGGGAATATTTGTTCCTTTCCGTCTTGACAAACTGATAGAATGTCAAATAATATGCGCTTCAACAGTTACGGGACAAATATTCACTGCTAGTCTACCAAGGAGGTTGTTTGCATCACGCTTACTGAAACACAAAATGTATAGAATCTGGCAGGATGATTACTGTATAGACGCTCTCATCCAATTCAATTTCCTAACACGAGATAACAAGATAATAGATGGAACTGTCTCCTCCCAAGGTCTTTGGCTACAGGGCTTTCATTGACACTGCAAAGGTGCAGCTGTCATCAAATGTGTTATTTTGGCTGTCAGACTAGAGAGAGCACACAAAAGATGTGGAAAAGAGAGCACACAGTGGAAGGAAACAGTGGAGGAGGGAGAAAAAAAGAGGGGGCCACAGAACGTTGGGTCTGACGAAAAAAGCCTGGTTAGTGGGCCAATGACGTTCAGATCGTTTGCTGCTGTTTCATCAGTTGGCTAATGTTTCATTCAAAGTATAACATGGTATGTTTTTATAGTGCAAAGGAGTGAAACAAATGAGAGTAAATGTTTGTACATTTTCAAAGGAAAACTGGAGGATATTCTCAAAGCAATGTAGTTCTGGCAAAGGCTTACTGGAGGCTACTGTAACTTCGCAGTTACAGTAGCTGTGTTTTGGGCTATATAACTAGGTCTTAATAAAATAGAAAACACATTGGAGACCAGTTTAGTGTCAGGCCGCCACTAGCCTCAATCCGCATATGCAATGAGGTTAATTAGAAAACCTACTTTACTGATGTGTTTCAAAGGATAAATACAATATTTACTGAAACACCATCCATGACAGCGGGAAACCATTGTGCATAAAAAATAACATCTCGTCCTGATTTGAAACTAATGTGGGGAAAGGATTGTTTAGTTGGCATACCCTGATGGTTTAAAGAAATAGAAGGGAAAGAAATGGGACAAAACCCAACAAACATATTATGCTTTGGTCAAGCATGATAAAGAGCACAGAGTAGGGATTAAGCACAATACCGGGAATAATAAAACAAATCGGAAGTGGCCATTTAAAGCGTTAAAAACCAAGATATGGTCAATAATAAGATTGTCGCTGCGCCACATTGCCGGTGTTCTGCCGAAAATCTCCCCTGTCAGAATTCTCCCCCCCTTCACGTTCTTCTTTGATGCGACTTGCTTGCTAGTTGAGATTTCTGCTCTTCGCTCCATTGTCAGTTTAGCTTACATTTCACTGATCTTTAGCAGCAGAAAGCATTTTTGTCTGCAGTAGTCGGTTTGGCTATTTGTTTCAAGTGTATGTGGTGGTTCTAGCTTGTATGGCGCCCTGGGCGAACCCCCCCTTCAGCGCCCGCCTGCCCCCGGGGGCGGCAAGATGCCACCCTGGGTGGCTGTCCATGTCACCCATACCTAAATCCGCTATTGATTTGTATTAGTCTATAAAGAAATCTCTTTGCCAAAATTCATAATCTCTCCCATGTCTTATTCGACTAGTATTTTTGACAGTGTAAGGATAATAATTCAGCCATAGTTCTGAAATATCTATAGCCACAAAATTAAGGAAATTAGAAGGGGGGATTTTCGCCACAACACCGGCTTTGCTGCGGCACTATTTAAAGGTTTCACAGCAAGTGAAGCTGATATTTAGTAATAATAGAGTAACTTTGATCGCCAATGATATGGTTGGGAATTGCGAAACAGGCCATTCATAAATTCTGAGCATTATCATGCTCCTCAATTAATTCAAAGCATTTCAGGAGTAGGCCTATGCTACTGTATCTCGACACAGCGCACTCACACACAGAGTGCACCTGGAGTAGGCTATAGCGTTGTCGAATCATGCAAACTTTGTAACCGCAGTCATACAAAAGTCGTGATAAAAGTTTATTTCCTTCTTAATGCATTTGAGCCAATCAGTTGTGTTGTGACAAGGTAGGCGTGGTGTACAGAAGATAGACCTATTTGGTGAAAGACCAAGTCCATATTATGGCAAGAACAGCTCAAATAAGCAAAGAGAAACGACAGTCCATCATTACTTAAAGACATGAAGGTCATTCAATCAGGAAAATCTTCAAGTGCAGTGGCAAAAACCATCAAGCGCTATTATGAAACTGGCTCTCATGAGGACCGCCACAGGAATGGAAGACCCAGAGTTACCTCTGCTGCAGAGGATACCTTCATTAGAGTTAACGGCACCTCAGGAATTGCAGCCCAAATAAATGCTTCACAGTGTTCAAGTAACAGACCTCTCAACATCAACTGTTCAGAGGAGACTGCATGAATCAGGCCTTCATGGTCGAATTACTGCAAAGAAACCACTATTAAAGGACACCAATAATAAGAAGAGACTTACTTGGGCCTAGAAACACGATCAATGGACATTAGACCGGTTTATTTGAGATTTTGGCTTCCAACCGACGTGTTCAAGGCACACGAATTCAAGGCACACTCAACCAGCATGGCTACCACAGCATTCTGCAGCGATACGCCACCCCATCTGGTTTGTGCATTGTGGGACGATCATTTGTTTTTCAATAGGACAATGACCCAACACACCTCCAGGCTGTGTAAGGGCTATTTGACCAAGAAGGAGAGTGATGGAATGCTGCATCAGATGGCCTTCCCAATCACCCGACCTCAACCAAATTGAGATGGTTTGGGATGAGTTAGACCACAGAGTGAAGGAAAAGCAGCCAACAAGCGCTCAGCATATGTGAGAAATCCCTCAAGACTGTTGGAAAAGCATTCCAGGTGAAGCTGGTTGAGAGAATGCCGAGAGTGTGCAAAGCTGTCATCAAGGCAAAGGGTGGCTCCTTTGAAGAATATAACATATATTTTGATTTGTTTAACACTTTTTTGGTTACTACATGATTCCATATGTGTTATTTAATTGTTTTGATGTCTTCACTATTATTCTACAATGTAGGAAATCATACAAATAAAGGGCTCCTTGAAGGAGTAGGTGTGTTCAAACTTTTGACTGGTACTGTACATTGCAAACAGTTTAATAATTTCATAAATGTTTCACTTTTTGGGGGGGCAATCTGTCATTTAATTTAATATTTTCATTGTAACACATGTTACATGTTATTCAGACAAGTATACATCCTCACAAGTCACTCAAACATATTTATTTTCTCATTCAAATTAGCCTCCCTAAAAACTGCAGGTTTGCTTACACAACTCGAAGGGTGAACTACAGCCTTCAGCTTGCGGATAAGGCAAAGTCTAAGTCCACTCATTTGTCATTAACCTTCAACCTTCCCCACTAACTGCAGTGTCTACCTGATGGACATTAGCCAAGTGATCTTAGTCACAGCAGTTGAATGTCATAAGTCAGGACTTCTAACCTGCTGCCTTTGTACACTTAGTGTCACACTCCCTCTCCACAGGACACTACACACACACCAGGCTGAAGACTAATTTATCAGACAAATATGGTTTCTTGCTATACACAGCACAATCTCTGCTCGTTTGAGGATGATCATTTTAAAGTAAAAAAGTACTTGAAAAACTCTACCTCAAAGTGTGGAATCTAGAATCGAAAAGATAACATCGATATGAAGAAAGGATTGGATCTGGATTTCAAAAGAGATATGGTTTTGTGGCAGCTGTTGTCTTTATATATATATTTTTTTACACTCTCCTTGGAATAAAGTGATTCCTCGGTCGGAGATACTGTACACAAACAGGGTGTTGTGGTAAACTCAGAGACTGTGTGAAATTGCGTTGAAGGGCTCAGAAAACTATAATCTCCACCTCGCAAATCTCCCTTGCCTTTTCCTAGAGAGAAAAATGAATTTACGGTGTCATTTTCCTATTTGTTTGGGGGCCAATTTCAGGTTTTACCTTTACATCCTCTTTTACATAATTCAATTTTCAACGCACTATAATTCAGTGTCTCAAGCCATGGAAATATCGCATCCTAACACGTACTTATGATACATTTTTTTTTCTTGTTTTCTTCTCCCCGTGTTCCATTTGAACGGTTGCCAAGGCGATGCTTTTGGACACAGAGTATGGCCAGATCAGCTTAAATTCTTCCCAGTTACCAGTAATTGTGGCCCTGCATCCAGCCCCCCCTGCTTATCTCCCACGTCTCCAACAGTAGTTTGAACTGTGACCAGTGAAGGGCCCCAGATTTTACACTTCTGTCAGCCCGCGTTACAGCATTTCTAATAATTGTCCTGCTTGCCGCAACCCCTGCTGTATATTTTAGAGGTGAAGCGGGCTCTCGCAGGGGCTAGCATCGATTAAATTAATTGGAAGGGTTGGCCAAGGGCCAAGCCGGAGCCTCTGTGGCACTGGGAGAGCCACGTGTGATAGCCAGCACAGCAGTGTCTTGGCCTTATATCTTTTATAGCCCTTCATAGACTGAAAGCAGAGCTGAAAGCAATGGTGTACTATTGACATTGAGGTTATACCACTGTAACATTGAGAAGATTGCTCTAATATGATTTAAAATCCCCTTTACATATTGAAATACACAAGATCCTATCTAGCTCTTATATAGACTAAAAGCATAGCAGACCATTTGTGAAATGTTATAATAGTACAATATTTGTATTCATTTTCATGGGGAGAATACAGTGCCTTCAGAAAGTATTCAACCCCTGTAACGGCTGTCTTTGGAAGAAGAGGACCAAGGCGCAGCGTGGTGAGTGCTCATCATTTAATACACTGCTCAAAAATGTAAAGGGAACACTTAAACAACACAATGTAACTCCAAGTCAATCACACTTCTGTGAAATCAAACTGTCCACTTAGGAAGCAACACTGATTGACAATAAATTTCACATGCTGTTGTGCAAATGGAATAGACAACAGTTGGAAATTATAGGCAATTAGCAAGACACCCCCAATAAAGGAGTGGTTCTGCAGGTGGTGACCACAGACCACTTCTCAGTTCCTATGCTTCCTGGCTGATGTTTTGGTCACTTTTGAATGCTGGCGGTGCTTTCACTCTAGTGGTAGCATGAGACGGAGTCTACAACCCACACAAGTGGCTCAGGAAGTGCAGCTCATCCAGGATGGCACATCAATGCGAGCTGTGGCAAGAAGGTTTTCTGTGTCTGTCAGCGTAGAGTCCAGAGCATGGAGGCGCTACCAGGAGACAGGCCAGTACATCAGGAGACGTGGAGGAGGCCGGAGGAGGCCGTAGGAGGGCAACAACCCAGCAGCAGGACCGCTACCTCCGCCTTTGTGCAAGGAGGAGCAGGAGGAGCACTGCCAGAGCCCTGCAAAATGACCTCCAACAGGCCACAAATGTGCATGTCTGCTCAAACGGTCAGAAACAGACTCCATGAGGGTGGTATGAGGGCCCGACGTCCACAGGTGGGGGTTGTGCTTACAGCCCAACACCGTGCAGGACGTTTGGCATTTGCAAGAGAACACCAAGATTGGCAAATTCGCCACTGGCGCCCTGTGCTCTTCTCAGATGAAAGCAGGTTCACACTGAGCACATGTGACAGACGTGACAGAGTCTGGAGACGCCGTGGAGAACATTCTGCTGCCTGCAACATCCTCCAGCATGACCGGTTTGGCGGTGGGTCAGTCATGGTGTGGGGTGGCATTTCTTTGGGGGGCCGCACAGCCCTCCATGTGCTGGCCAGAGGTAGCCTGACTGCCATTAGGTACCGAGATGAGATCCTCAGACCCCTTGTGAGACCATATGCTGGTGCGGTTGGCCCTGGGTTCCTCCTAATGCTAGACAATGCTAGACCTCATGTGGCTGGAGTGTGTCAGCAGTTCCTGCAAGAGGAAGGCATTGATACTATGGACTGGCCCGCCCGTTCCCCAGACCTGAATCCAATTGAGCACATCTGGGACATCATGTCTCGCTCCATCCACCAACGCCACGTTGCACCACAGACTGTCCAGGAGTTGGCGGATGCTTTAGTCCAGGTCTGGTAGGAGATCCCTCAGGAGACCATCCGCCACCTCATCAGGAGCATGCCCAGGCGTTGTAGGGAGGTCATACAGGCACGTGGAGGCCACACACACTACTGAGCCTCATTTTGACTTGTTTTAAGGACATTACATCAAAGTTGGATCAGCCTGTAGTGTGGCTTTCCACTTTAATTTTGAGTGTAACTCCAAATCCAGACCTCCATGGGTTGATAAATTGGATTTCCATTGATTATTTTTGTGTGATTTTGTTGTCAGCACATTCAACTATGTAAAGAAAAAGGTATTTAATAAGATTATTTCATTCATTCAGATCTAGGATGTGTTATTTTAGTGTTCCCTTTATTTTTTTGAGCAGTGTATATATTCTGAGAACACAATATACAAAGAGAAAACGACAGCCAAACAGTTCTGTCAGGTCTACAAAACACTAAACAGAAGTTAACCACCCACAAAACCCAAAGGAAAACAGGCTACCTAAGTATGGCTCCCAATCAGCTGTATGTACAGATGTACAGCTGTCCCTGATTGAGAGCCATACCAAGCCAAAACAAAGAAATACAAACACAGAAAAAAGGACATAGAATGCCCAAAACACACAGAAAAACATTTAGTTGTGTTACAAAGTGGGAGTAAAATGGATTGAATTATTATTTTATGTCAATGATCTACACAAAATACTGTAATGTCAAAGTAGAAGAAACATTTTAACAATTTAAAAAAAAAATGAAAAACAAAACACTAATATATCTTGATTAGATAAGTATTCAACTCCCTTAGTCAATACATGTTATGTCAAGTTGGTTGTTGATTATTGCATGACAGCTATTTTCAAATCTTGCCATAGATTTTCAAGCCAATTTAAGTCAATTCTGTAACTAGGTCACTCAGGAACATTCAATATTGTCTCCAGTGTAGATTTGGCCTAGTGTTTTAGGTTATTGTCTTGCTGAAAGGTGATTTTGTGTTCCAGTGTCTGTTGGAAAGCATACTGAACCAGGCTTTCGTGTCGGATTTTGCCTGTGCTTGTCTCTATTCCATTTCTTTTTTTATCCTGAGCCAACTCACTCGTAAAGGGTACAGAGATGGGGCTAGGCAAATGTTTACACCTGAACTTATTTAGGCTTGCCATAACAAAGGGGTTGAATGCTTATTGACTAAAGGTATTTCAACTTTTCATTTTGAATTAATAAAAAAACATAATAATAAAATTCCACTTTGACATTATGGGATATTGTGTGTAGATTACTGACACAAAATCTCAATTTAAGGTATTTTTTTATTCAGACTGTAACACAAAATGTGGAAGACAAAGGAGTTGAATACATATTCTTCACATAGCAGGCTCCACCGTCTCTCCCCCTTCCTTCCATCTTGATTGTGCTGCATGCCAGTGATTTAATGTTCCAGATTGACTCGCTAGGTACACTACATGGCCAAACGTATGTCGACACCTGCTTGTCGAACATCTCATTCCAAAATCATGGGCATTAATATGGAGTTGGTCCCTCCTTTGCTGCTATTACAGCCTCCACTTTTCTACGAACGCTTTCCACTAGATGTTGGAACATTGCTGCGGGGACTTGCTTCCATTCAGCCACAAGAGCAAATCATCTGTCCTGTTGCAACACTCACTACCGAGTTCCAAACTGCCTCTGGAAGCAACGTCAACACAAGAACTGTTTGTCGGGAGCTTCATGAAATGGGTTGCCATGGCCGTGCAGCCGCACACAAGCCTAAGATCACCATGCGCAATGCAAAGCGTCTGCTGGAGTGGTGTAAAGCTCGCCGCCATTGGACTCTGGAGCAGTGGAAACGTTCTCTGGAGTGATGAATCACGCTTCAACATCTGGCAGTCTGACAGACGAATCTGGGTTTGCCCGAATGCACAGTGCCAACTGTAAAGTTTGGTGCAGGAGGAATAATGGTCTGGGGCTGTTTTTCATGGTTCGGACTAGGCCCCTTAGTTCCAGTGAAGGAAAATCTTAATGCTACAGCAGACAATGACATTCTAGACAATTCTGTGCTTCCAACTTTGTAGCAACAGTTTTTGGAAGGCCTTTTACTGTTTTAGCATAACAATGCCCCGTGCACAAAGCGAGGTCCATACAGAAAGCAGAGTAAATAATGGACTGTCCTCTCTGTATTGAATATATAGAGAGAAACTCGTTCAGTCTTCTTTCTAAAGGCTTGTCACTTAGTGCATAATCTCGGTTAGGCCAGAACTAAAGTCTGCGTAATTGTTCAGATGCTCGATTAGTTCTGGGTCATACTCTACATGTTAAGAGAAGAGAGAGAATGAGGATCAGAACCGGAACGAAGAGCTCCACCCTCTCTCTTTGCGTTACGGGCAAGTCTATGGGACAAATGTTACCTCCCCTTCTGAAATGGTACGTTTCCCAAAATTAAGATTGGATGACATAATGACTTTACAGTCAGTAATTGTATCTCTAATGAATGTAAACGGAGGAGTGATATCTCGTCAACGTTGAGTGATGGTAACTACTGAACACACAGGGGTCTCGTGAAAAGAAATTGTCTATGGGTTTAGGTTAATTATTGTGATATGTTTTTAGATATAATTACTTGCATTGACCACAGTTATAATTCCATTTCACGGGAGATACAATTCTTCTAAAAAAATGTGTTATTTTCCTCAGGCTACTGCAAACAACCAAATAAACAAAAATCACAGACAGATAGGAGCATTTGCACATCAATGAGAGGGCAGGAGATGTTTGGGAGAGGGAAAGGAGAAAAGCATATAGAGAAGAAGAGGATAGCTAGCGAGTGATTTAAGGAGGCGAGATGGCTCTGGCCCCTGTAGACGCCATCCTCCCATCCTTTAACCTTCCACTTGCCATGTGTGTTTAGGAAAGTCTTCCAGGTTGCTGGCCCTAATTGGACCACCTTCCACAGTTTCGGGGAGACAGAGGGTCTCAGCCCCACACAGTGAAGCTAGCATCATGCAGCGGGTGGAGAGAGAATCACAAAGAGAAAAGATTAAGGCCCCATATCAAAGCCTCCAAGCAACATGAAACAAAGTTGAGGCTTCCGAGTATTTAGTCTTCCAACCTGCCTGCGCTGAAAGGAGACGAGCAGAATACAAAACAAGGCAGCTAGCCTCCTCTCTCTTTCGCTCTTTCACTGTCACACTCTCTCTCTGTCACTCTTATGGCTCCTCCTCCCATGCAGATGGTTTGTGTTCATCTCAATCTCTAGTGCTCCACTTAAACTTCCTCTCTCCATCAGAAGTGTGCAGCGTGGCGATATGTGCCCTGGTTCACCAGTGTGTGTTTTTGAGGGGAGGTCAACAGTTCATGACCCTGGCTATATCCTAACATTCCCCCGATTAGTCATTCTAGACGGGTGTTTCGCTTTGCTTCTCCCATCACCAGCCCCATAATGGAAATATTTTACCCCTTCTTCCGGGAATGTCAAGACCCTGTTAGGTGGGAGAGATGGCGGACAACATTTATATTCGGCACGGTGGTGACTTGTGTGCTTAAGGGATTGATTAAGCCTCCCATCAGGCCGCTGTTTGCACACTCTGATCCCCTAATGGGACTGAAGGTAGCCAGGGAAAGAGCAAAGGCATTTAGCTGGCTGGTTGTGACTGAAGACAAGGCAAAGGAAAAAGCTTTTGGAAAAAAATATTCTCATCTCCTAAAGAGGCACTACACTATTTATTTTAAATTCAACGCCGTTGATCTCGCTTCAAACTAGCTACTAAATAAGAAAAGCCTGTCAGTCTGGTCAGAGAGTGGAGGAGTTTTATTTTTTTACATCGCAGCCCCCCCCCAAAAAAAACTCCCAATGCTGACAGAATGAACTGCTTTAAGTTAGGAGGGCTGATGAAAAAAAAAAAATTGTATGACACATACTTTGCCATCCAACTCCCTTATTAGCCTTCATGAGGTCCTACTTCCAGAAAATCTATTTATTCTCTACTAGCATAATACGGCCTTACATAAAGTACTTGGTATGCGCTGTTAAATGGCATGTTATTGCTTACAGATGAGTGAGAAAAAAATAACAAAATAGATTGGTTTGAATGTAAAACTTCCTCTATTGAAGATATTGGTAGATGTATAAGGGCACAAGGCGAGACCCAGATGCAGACACGGGAGGCAGATGGTTTGAGTCTTGATATTTATTAAACAATCCAAAAGGGGTAGGCAAGAGAATGATCGTGGACAGGCAAAAGGTCAAAACCAGTTCAGAGTCCAGGAGGTAGAGTGTGGCAGGCAGGCTTGAGGGCAGACAGAATGGCCAGGCAGGCGGGTACAGAGTCCAGAAAACAGGCAAGGGTCAAAAACCAGGAGGACTAGCAAAAGAGAATAGAAGCAGGAGTATGGGGAAAATGCTGGTTGACTTGAAAAACATACAAGACAAACTGGCCCAGAGAGACAGGAAATAAGCGACACCTGGAGTGGGTGGAGACAATCACAAGACAGGTGAAACAAATTGCCAAAATAAAGGAAACACGAGTAAATGAGGTATACAAAGTATATTGTGGAAGAATGGTATCACATCCCTCCAATAGAGTTCCAGACACTAAGCTGTTATGGCAGCTCGTCGTGGCCCAATGCCCTATTATTAAAGGAGAACTGCACTCTGTTTCTCAAAAGTACTGAAGCTCAAACGAGAGTTCCCTTTACAAAAAAAGATTGCAGTTTTGAAACTGCGGTAAAAGTGCAGTAACTGCAGTTGACTGTGGTATTTTGGATGCAGTATACTGCACTCTACCTGCAGTTATACTGCACTGTGACTGCAATCTTTTTTCAAAAGGGTGTCTTTGGGGTATGGTTTAATGTGGGTGTGTCTTTACTATTAAATAACAAACAAGGGCAGTAGCCTAGTGAGTAACCTAGTGACAGTGAGGTAAGCTAAGCTAGCTTTGCTATGGAGAGAATTTTTGAAGTTGAGGACTTTCCCCTCCGGACTCGCCATCTCAAGATGATCTGCTAATTAAGTTGTTTAGGCTAAAGCCTGCGCTTACCTGGTGTTTAGCCAACCTGACAGCAGCTAGGCATCTAGCATAGGTTGGGGATAGGCTAGTCAGCTGTAGCTATCTAACTAGCTGATGTTTCTCTGTCAAATCAAAGTTATGCCAAGATAGTGTCTGGAATGGGTTTCATGAGACTCGTTCTGCAACACCTTGCTATGAAAGTAGATAAAACTTCAAGTTTTATCAAGTAATGTAAAGACATGTTGGCGGTCTTGAGTCAGCTCAGCTGTCAACACAATATTCTATAACTGGCTAGTTGTCTCTCATCTCTCCTTATTTCTGCTGTTAAATCTTTACCGGTGGACAAATCCCAGAACTAATATCCCTACAGGTGTAGGCTACATGTGGACATTGCACATACATGGCCAGCTTGAGCGATTACGATAGAGGAAACCAAGTCTAGATTGAACCTTAGCCTGCATCTTTCATCTTTGTGCTGAGAGAAGGACAGTGTACCATCTAGCCATACTCCCAACTACTTGTATGAAGTGACAACCTCAAGCTCTGAACCCCCAAAGGTAGTAATCACACCAATGGGGAGAGGGGCATTCTTCTTACCAAACCACATGACCTTTGTTTTGGAGGTGTTCAGAACAAGGTTAAGAACTGAGAAAACTTGGACACTAAGAAAGCTTTGTTGTAGAGCATTTAACACAAAATCCAGGGAGGTGCCAGCTGCGTATAAGACTATCATCTGAATATAAATGGATGAGAGAGTGTCCTACTGCCTGAGCTATGTTGTTGATGTAAATTGAGAAGAGCGTGGGGCCTAGGATCGAGCCTTGGGGTACTCCCTTGGTGACAGGCAGTGGCTGAGACAGCAAATGTTCTGACTTGATACACTGCACTCTTTGAGAGAGGTAGTTAGCAAACCAGGCCAAAGACCCCTCAGTCACACCAATACTCCTTAGCCGGCCAACGTATCAAAAGCTTTGGCCAAGTCAATAGAAATAGCAGGACAACATTGCTTAGAATCAAGGGCAATGGTGACATCATTTAGGACCTTTAAGGTTGCAGTGACACATCCATAACCTGAGTGGAAACCAGATTGCATACCAAAGAGAATACTATAGACATCAAGAAAGCTAGTCAGTTGATTATCAAAAGTGTTGAACTTGTCAAACAGGGCAAAATAGAAATTGGCCTATAACAGTTAGGATCACCTTCATCGCCCCGTTTAAATAAAGAACACACCGTGGCTGTCTTCCAAGCGATGGGAACCTCCCCAGAGAGGAGAGACAGGTTAAAAAGGTCAGAAATAGGTTTGGTGATGATAGGGGCAGCAATCTTAAAGAAGAAAGGATCTAAACCATCTGACCCAGATGTTTGTTTGGGGTCCAGTTTAAGGAGCTCCTTTAGCACCTCAGACTCAGTGACTGCATGCAGGGAGAAACTTTGTAGCAGGGCAGGGCAAAAAGAGGGAAGAGCATCAGGGCTAGTCACATTAGAAGGGGTGGGAGATGAGGAAATGTTGGACGGGCAATGAAGCATGGCTGAGTCAAGTAGGAATCCTGACTTAATGAAGTGGTGATTAAAGAGCTCAGCCACGTGCTCCTTGTCAGTAACAACCACATCAACATTAAAAGACATGGGCAGCTGTGAGGAAGAGGGTTTATTCTCCAGGTCTTTAACCGTTTTCCAGAACTTCTTGCAGTTAGAACCACAGAGAGAGAACCGCTCCTTAAAGTAACTAACTTTGGCCTTCTGGATAGCCTGAACAGTATGCCTACACTTTACCTAGCAAATGAAAATAAGTCGTGTGTAAAGTTCAACTACAGATAGAGCAAGGAGCATAAAAATCTTCGGTAGCACTTCAGCTGTCCCAGAATTAACATGGCATTCTATTCTATGGATTTGGCTGTCTTACCACACACTGACATGCAGAGCTCTGGGTGAGGTTTCTTTCTTCGAGTCTCCAGTGGGTGATAAAGTCCCTTCCATCTATGTAATGTATTACAGGTTACGGACAGGTGCAGTCAGATGGCAGGTGTGGCGTGCTTGACACTCCATTCTGGATATGACAGAGTTTGTCTCAACCTATGGGTCCAGCAGGCAGAGTTCAATAAATACAGGCAGATGTGAGATGCAGGAAGATGGCACTCTTCTCATACCATTCTAACTACTGACCAAGCTTCCTCCAGGAGGAAGCTTTGAATTGGTCAGTAGCCTACAGAGTAATATAAGAAGAACACATGTAGGTATTGTAAACAAAGTGTTTTGATAACTTTCAAGTGTAACAGTTCCATGTAGAATAAACCGTCCTTCAAATAATACTGTAGAAGCAGTGTTCAGCTAATATAACAATGTCCAAATAGTACACTTGTCTTTCGTCTTCTATTGTCATACACAGATACTGTACCTATCAGCATTTTGTCTGGTGGTACATGTTAGTCGTCATCCTTTCGTTTGGTGTCCCATAAAAGACTGCTCCCTGTCATGTTTGAAGAATGACGCCGCCCCCCATTCAATTCAATAATACCAAAAGACGAACAAAAGTAATAGATTTGTCCTGTATAATTTTAAAGCTGAGTGCAAGGTCTCTCCCAGTTAAGACATCTATTACAACCTTACTTTTAGTCAGGGGACTCCATCACAAACCATCTCTTCTTCCCTTCATCTGTAGAAAAACAAGGTAGAGTTTATGCACACAGCACTGATTACATTATCAATGGTTGTTAAGTGAATCCCAGGACGGAAAAGTGATGAACAGATCAAATGTGACCAACCTGAAGTGGGACTGGTGCCTGGCCACGTACTGTCTCAGCCTTTTGCTCCTCATATGGTAGGAGGTTTCCCACAACACTGCTGAATAACAAATCCACTAGGTTTTGTAAGCAGCCTGTGAATGAAATAAAATATCATCACTCTAAAAACATAGTGAGAAAAATAACTTCACTAGTTTGGAAGTAATTATACTAATATAGTGACTGTAAGTACAGAATAGATTCAAGCCAGTGACGCTGACGCCATTACCATGCAACCATCTGTGTACCGTTACATTGCTGAATGCTTGCTGACTATAACGATACAGGACGAGACCCAGATGCAGACACGGGAGGCAGATGTTTATAATATCAGAGATTTGAACCAAGGGGCAGGCAAGAGACAGGTCGTGGACAGGCAAAAGTTCATAAACCAGGTCAGAGTCCAGGAGGTACAGAGTGGCAGGCATGCTCGAGGTCAGGGCGGGCTCAGTGTCAGGGCAGGCAAAGGTCAGAACCGGGAGGACTAGAAAAATAGAGATATGGAAAAAGCAGGCGCACAGAAAACCACGCTGGTTGACTTGACAAAACAAGACGAACTGGCAACAGACAGAGAACACAGGTATAAATACACAGGGCATAATGGGAAAGATGGGAAACACCTGGAGGGGGGTGGAGACAAGCACAATGACAGGTGAAATGGATCAGGGTGTGACATTGACGTATTTGTAGCATGTTAGCTAAAAAGACTGGCACTTAGGATAGACAAGTACCATCCTTCATTTTGCCCAAGAAAATACACTTTTATGAGAACAGACATGTTGTTTTAGCACTAGAAGCAGACAAAGAGCCCCCGCATGCTTGCTAGCTAGTGCTAATTGTAGTGGCGCTTCCCTTTGAAAAGCCACTGGCACAGGAGAGAGCCGTCCAAAACGCGTTCACAAGAGTCAGCTTTCCAAACGTTACTCTTTCCCATTTATTGCGCATGTAAAATATAAATAACTCCAATACACATATTTCTATACAAAAGGTGCAGAGAGATGCATTCTATAAGCTGTATCTTTGATAAGGTAAGAACTGTAGGTCCTCTCACTTGTGCTAACCCTTCCTGGTCACCTACGCTACCTACAGTATATACAGTACATGCGAACAGTGACCCCAATATATAGTGCCCTCTAGTCTACAAAACAATATAAATAACCCTTGACGGACAACATGTACACAATACAGAAACAACCTAAACGGATCCTACACACCGGCCCCTAATTGTTCTCTGACTTAAGCAAGAAATAATTATACAAATGCAAAAAAGGAGCCAACAATGTATGTGTGGATGTGTCTTCTTAGAGGGATGATCTTCAGGGCCAGATGTTGCTAGTACTTAGTCCCAGCTCAGCCTATAACAAGGTAAGTAGTAGCAAGGCAGCATCCTGTAGCACCAAGTGTGCATCTCATGTAGATGGGGTGGGCAGGAACAGCAGGGCAGCCAATCTGTCCTGGGTTGCCACCACCTTCTCCTAAGGGACCGCCAGGGACCCACACCAATTGGGTTCCATCGGTGTGTGGTCCATCTCTGACACTGTCGTCATCAGCAGGGTCCCGATGGCCTGTGAAGCATCACTGCCAATCAGCAACTCCACCCCAGTCCCAATATGACCGGCTGTCCAAAGTCTGACAGCCACTGTGTCACAAGATCCACCATTTTGGATTCAGTTTGAATTATTTCCACATACAGTTGAAGTCGGATGTTTACATGCACCTTAGCCAAATACATTCAAACTCAGTTTTTCACAATTCCTGACATTTAATCCTAGTAAAAATTCCCTGTTTTAGGTCAGTTAGGATCACCACTTTATTTTAAGAATGTGAAATGTCAAAATAATAGTAGAGAGAATGATTTATTTCAGCTTTTATTTCTTTCATCACATTCCCAATGGGTCAGAAGTTTACATACACTCAATTAGTATTTGGTAGCATTGCCTTTAAATGGTTTAACTTGGGTCAAACATTTCTGGTAGCCTTCCACAAGCTTCCCACAATACGTTGGGTGAATTTTGGCCCATTCCTCCTGACAGAGCTGGTGTAACTGAGTCAGGTTTGTAGGCCTCCTTGCTCGCACACGCTTTTTCAGTTCTGCCCACAAATTTTCTATAGGATTGAGGTCAGGGCTTTGTGATGTCCACTCCAATACCTTGACTTTGTTGTCCTTAAGCCATTTTGCCACAACTTGGAAGTATGCTTGAGGTCATTGTCCATTTGGAAGACCCATTTGCGACCAAGCTTTAACTTCCTGACTGATGTCTTGAGATGTTGCCTCAATATATCCACATCATTTTCTTCCTCATGACGCCATCTATTTTGTGAAGTGCACCAGTCCCTCCTGAGCAAAGCACCCCCACAACATGATGCTGCCACCCTCGTGCTTCACGGTTGGGATGGTGTTCTTTGGCTTGCAAGCCTCCCAGAGGACATTTCTCGAAAAAGTATGATCTTTGTCCCCATGTGCAGTTGCAAACCGTAGTCTGGCTTTTTTTTATGGCGGTTTTGGAGCAGTGGCTTCTTCCTTGCACTATCTTCCACTTGATGTTAAAACAAGTTGACTCTGAGGTTAAAGAAAGTGTGTTTAACAATTTACCTGATTTTGCTAACCATTACTTTAGATAAAATCATAATGGCAATATTCTTGTAATGCTTTTTTGTATATATTTTAATTATAGCTTAAATAATAAATGTTCGATGAATCGTGATTAAACACAGCAAATCCTGTGATAAACTCAATAACAAAATATAGTTTGACAGCCCTGGTTGGCATTAAAATGTGAAATTACACATGTGAAAGTGTAGCGGACATGAGTTAGTCGTGGTAGTTATTTCAAAAATAGTGTTGGCTCTCTTGGTAGAATGGTTAAGATGTTGGGTTCTCCCATGGGATACCTGGGTTCTAATCCTGCCATTTACAAAAGCAAATGTGAAACTTCTAATATCACATGTGAAATGTTGGTAAACCACGTCTGAGTTATGTGAAACTTCACGTTCAAAAACCACATCTGATTCACGCTTCTATTTTTCATGTGATTTGTTCACATGTGAAAAATTCATGTGAAACGTCACACATGTCCGAAAACCACGTCTGACTTGTGAGAAGAAAAAAAAAATACATCTGGAAACAAAAGTGCAAACTTTCGAAGATGAACTGGATCAGCTAGAAAACAAAGTGTGACAAAATAATATGAGAATATTGACCTTACCGGAGGACGAGGAAAAAGGGGACCTTTCTAGCTACGTGATAAAGCCGATATCGGCGGAACTTGGAGTGGATGTGTCACCGGAGGATCTGGAGCGATGCCATTGGATCGGCGTGAAGTAGAAGAACGCTAAATACCCTCGCATGTTAATATTTAAGCTGTGGAACTATCAGACCAAAGTCAACATTGAGGGCACAGTGGGGAAAGGAGATTAAGGTCCAAGGCCAGTCCATTCGATTCGCCCAGACGAGTCTTGTGAGTCCTGTGGGTGTCCTAGAGCAAAAATAACAGCATGTACTATACATGTTCGTGAGAGTCTCACCTTTCCACGGAGAGGTCATATTAGTGTGTAGCCCAAACTGTTCGGACACTACAGACAGAAGTTGGCAGATTGGCTGTACCCACTTCAGACGAGTCACAAGACGTTTCTGGGGGTCGTAAAACGGAGAACACCCTTATGTTCGTTAGAGTCTCGTCTTAGTTTTTTAGGCCAAACCATTCGGACGCTATACACGATTTTTTGAGAAGACCGATTTTTGGGATGTCTCATGGTCTGAGAAACACCACTCTAGCTCTCAGATGCGGAAGTGCAACATAGGCGGAAGCAGTGGATCGAGAGGCATCTAATGCAAAAAAATTGACGTTAGAGGGTTAAAGAGAAGCTGGGTTGGTGAGGCCTACGCTGCCACCTACTTTAGTAACAGCAGAAGTGTAGGCATTCTGATAAATAAGAAAACACCATTTTCTCTTATAGCCCAGCATATGGACCAATAAGGGCCTTTTCTAATGTTAAATTGTGCCTTACATGGTGAAAAATACACATTGATTTCAATGTATATCCCACCAGGGGCAAATCTGGTGCTTTTAGATTGAATTCAAGCTGTATTAGATCAAATACAGACAGGAACTATTATTTTAGCAGGTGACCGAAATCACACATTTATAAGATAAGATTGACAGGCGGAGTAATAAAAAAGGCAAATTTAGGGAGCCTCCAAAGAGGCTGAAAATGTTAATCTCTACAAATAATTTACTGGTCCCCTGGAGATTACTATTCCCAACTACAAAATACTATTCTTTTTTTTCTGAATGTAAGAAAAGCTATTCAAGAATTGACTACATTTTCGTTACCAAAAGTTCACTCAATAATTTACTGGATTCAAAAATGAATGATATAGGGATATCGGATCATTCTCCGGTATCATGCTTAATTACACCAATAGAAAATACATTTAGAGACAAAATTTGGATAATAAACAGAGCGCATGTTCTGGAACTGAAAAATGTCATCTTTACCATCACAAATGTGGACAAAGAAATGCCGACCCCCGATATAATTTGGGATGCCTTTAAGGCATACATTAGGGGAATTATGATCTTAGACTCCACAAAAATAAAATCTTAGAAAAAAACCATCAAAAATATTTACAAGGTAAAGAGGAAAGTAAAATGTTCATTTTTTTTATTTAACCTTTATTTAACGAGGCAAGTCAGTTAAGAACAAATTGTTATTGACATTGACGGCCTACCCCGGACGACGCTGGTCCAATTGTGCGCCACCCTATGGGACTCCCAATCACGGGCCGGATGTGATACAGCCTGGATTTGAACCAGGGACTGTAGTGATGCCTCTTGCACTGAGATGCAGTGCCTTAGACCACTGCGCCACTCAGGAACTTAAGCAGGAATATGATATTTTACTTCTGAATAGAGGCAACATCTATAGGTTAAACTAAAATAAAGCATACTACTTCATCACAAATAAACCTGGTAAATATCTCACAGCTCTCACAAAATGAATACATGCTAAACCAGTTATAATTTTAAAAGATAAAGATACAAAAGCAGTAATTAGAAACAACAATGTGATTAATTACTATTCTAAAAGTTTATATGAAAATGTATATAAATCCAAATGAAACAGTCTGACGGATCCTATAGCCTTCTTAGTCTCAACAACTCTGAAGCAACTATCAGCAGAGAAAAAAATATCACTTCAGAAGAAATATTAGATACTATTAAAACATTCGGACGGAGAAAGGCACTAGGATATAGATTCATCAGTAATGGCTGTTGATGCTGAAAAGGCTTTTGATTGTCTTGAATGGCCTTTTCTATTCAAAACTTTGGACGCTTTCAACTTTTCAGCTGAAATAATAAATTGTATACAATTATTGTATAAATATCCTAAAGCAAAAATATACATGAATATACATGATCTGATGAAATTGCTTTAGAAAGGGGCACAAGACAGGGATGTTCTCTCTCTCCCCTCCTGTTTGATTACTGCTTGCAGAAAGAACTAGACAGGACTTAAATGTAACAGGTATCAGTATTGGTAAATATGAATATAAACTAAACTTATTTGCAGATGATCTGATATACCTGACCAGTATTGAAAACTCAATGGCCCCTTTGCTAAAAATATTTTCAGAATACTCAAAAATCTAAAGTTATAAAATGAACGTGGAAAAAAATGAATTAATGGTAATAGAAAAATAAAAATAATGACTCACGATTTACAGCAATCCTTTAAGTGGACCACAAAACATATAAAATATTTAGAATGCTTAATAAGTGACAAACAACAAATATATAAAGATAACTTTATTCCATTACTCAACGATATGAAAGCAGATTTTATTAAATTAAATTATCTTCCCATAAATCTTACAGGTAGAATAACCTTCTTTAGAATGTTATGCCTGCCAACATTTTTGTATCTATTTTTGGGTAAAACCAATTACCCCACCAAAGATATTCTTTATGGGCAAATAAAATTCATAGAATAAAAAGGGATGTTTTACATTTTCCTGAGGGTAGTTTTAACCTTCGACTTGGAATTGAATCAACTCGCTACCCAAGGCTTTTACTTGCGACATATAGTTGAATGCACTAAAGAGGAACAATGGGTACATATTGAAGATGGGCATGCTTATCCCCAGAATCTTTCTACTTGTCTATTTTCAAAGGATATAGTTAAGAACACTATAAAGATATGGAAGAAAATGTTACATATCTTACAAGAACCAATATCACTCCCTAGAAACACAACCTTATTTAATAATCCTTGGACAGATTTTCAGAATTCCTCGATAAATTGTTCAACATGGAAAACTAAAAGCATGTATTCAGACTTACCTTATGAAGTTGCATAACGTGCTTTTTGCCATGCGTCGGGTTCAAACTGGTACAGCTTGGTCTGCTCTCTACAGTAATTCAATTAGCCTACATGTCTTTTTTATATTATCAACTGTTAATAATGATCCGGAGCAGCAACCATATGGCCACATGGCCGTGACGGCTATACCAACAACCACATGGCCGTGACGGCTATACCAACAACCACATGGCCGTGACGGCTATACCAACAACCACATGGCCGTGACGGCTATACCAACTGAAGGGAACTAACAGTAAATTGGCAGATGAATATGTGTTGTTATTAGGCCTACTGATGGTCTATACTGATAGTGGCTAATATTTCACCTAATGGGAAACAGAGAAAGTCGGGGTAGCCTATAATTAAGACATTCGAGAGTGCCCATCAAAGAGTGACCTGCAAATTAAAAGGCTGTACAATTTAAATTCTACCTAATGGCACAGCATTTCATAAACTTTACTGTAGGAAAGTTGATATGATGAAATGCTTCAGTTTGCTGCCATATGACTGGTTTCACATGTCTCCAGAGATTATAAGGTCAAATATATCTAAAACAAGTGTCACGTTGGTATGAAGGGTCGGGAGACAGGCGCAGGAATATTTGTTTTTATTATTCCCCAATTTACGGCGTGCCGTGTAAAGGCACGGGGACTAAGACCAAACAAACTCTATACAAAACACAGGGTTGAAAACCAAACAAAAGAGTGAGGAGTACCTCGAATAAATAACACAAGCGCACAATGATTAACACACGGGACGAGACCTGTAAACATCTGCGCAATCCACGATGCCACGAAAGCCAAAACACACAGCCCAGGTAATCACACAAACCAACGGACATTGTAACAATAATCGACAGGACAATGGTAACCCAAGGACACACTTATACAATTACTAACCACTGGGAATAGGGGCCAGGAGGGCATAATGAAAGTTCCGGAGGGATCCATGACAACAAGTGTCATTGATATTTACAATTCCTTTATCCAAACTGATTACTCATTTACCTAGCACTTATCAATAGCTCTTATCAAGATGTAAATTATAGTTAATGGAGAATGCAGTTGTTTATATCGTAAAAAATTAAGTAGATGATTTTTCCACTTGAACCAGGCAGGTTCGCTTGACCTTATTCATGGTTTCGTCTTGTGTAAAGGTGGTGGAATTATGAGAGAATTAAGTCAAGGTCAGAATACAGTGTATCTGTAGACACACCTCCGCCACACCTAATTTATTCGATCTCCACCCAAAATGAGAAGCAGGTGAATAGTATGTTATTCTCATGCTTAAATTCAAGGTCAGAATACACAAAGAGAGAAAAGTGCATAAAAAGGGAACAACGTTTCATTTATGTGCGCTTAACTCGGGTCAGAATCTGGGACATATATAATACATTACAAATACATATAGGATCTCTTTGGTCTGACTCTCCTGTAGGAGTGGAATACAGGATGCCTCCTCGGTGGACCTGTGGCGGGAGTGTTTCAGCGCGTTGGAAATAATTGAAGCAGAGAGAGAGAGAGACACCCAAAGAGAGATGTGGACTGGACAACCTTCCACACAGGTTCCTGGGTGCTTTCCAATTATACCCACAGTCCTCTCTGGCGCTGAACCCAATTACGGCCCAGAGAGGAGCGCAGCGCCGAGTTGGCCTGAGAACCTGTCGCCCTTTGCCAGGACTGGAGACATGAAGGACTGAGGATAGCAAATAGACACACGCAAGCATACACACACAAACAAGAGGACTGCCTTCCATACACACTGGACTGAGAGTAGCTGTGTGATCTGATCGTGTTTGCCTCATCTACTTTATGAAGCCATGCAGCCCCATTTAATAAATGAAGTTTCATATATTGTCAGGGAAAGGTATGTACTGTACTGTAGTTGTCTTGTCACTAGATGTATTGTAGCCTGGGTACCAGTGTGTGCCACCATGCCACCCCTTGTGACTCCTTGTCATGCCAAACATGACAAGGAGTTGACATGATAGCACAAACAGATCTGGGAGCAGGCTAGTGATATTGTAAAGTACTTCGAATTAATCAAGTATTTACCTGAAGAAATGATCATGTTTGGACCCATCCGTGTGTTTTTTGATAACAAGCTTGTGTGTAATAAACACATATTTTCCTCCTTGTGGGACCTTCTGTATCTGAAAGGTGAGGCATGGAGATATTGTGTTAGCATACAGGACATGATGTGAAATATGTCAATCACACTATCAAATCAAATCATATCCACTTCACTGATGAGCTAGTTAAACTGTTGCCACGGAATTCCATCTGTGCCACAAAATTACAACCATTGAGTTGTCTCTATTATTCGTTAATATTATGATAAATGTTTTATTACTTTATTTAACTACTGTGTAGTCTTCTTGGTGCCAAGTTTTGTTTAATGATCGCATAGTTACTTTCTCACACAAATGCAAATGACAGTCGTGATTCGTGCCATTGCATGGCTCTTTTGTTTTTGCTCATTGCCCGAGGATTCTTTTGATATTGCCATTTTTATGCATTTGATCACTAGTCTGAGGATAGTTGTATTATTGCGTTGTCCCTCCCTATGATTTTATCCCAAAACACTCCCTGTTTCATTTGTCCTGTGGGACTCATACGATTGATGTATTTATTTTGCATTCCCTATTCACCCCTAAAGCGATACTCTCCCCCCTTTAAAGATATGCCAGAGCACTCCACCATCAGCAAATAGCATTTGTGCTTCAGCAGGACATTATTCAAAATAGCCTTTAGTAATAGACCCTGCCTCAGCCATGGTTGTTTGGGATACATTTGATGGAATGGTAGTTCTAAAAAAGAAAGAAGGAGTGTTTTATGGAGCAGCAGCTTGGTTAACTTTTCAAACTCATTTCTTTTGGAGAGAGGTACTCATCTGAAAATGTGCACGGAATTGACATCGTTTTTGTGTTATAGGCCAGCTCAAATCCGACATTCTGTTGGTGTGTGTGAAAAAGATTGATATCATGCCATCTCACCACGTGCCATGGACAACACTGTGAAATGACTGCTCAGCTTTGGTACCACTGACAGCACCATTATATGACTTTGCATATGATGGTGCCCCAGACAGCGTGATCAGGCTACATGCCTTTGCATAGGGTGGTACCATGGATAGCACCAGCACATGCTTTCTCATAGACTTGGTACCACGGACAGCTCTGTTTCTCACAGTGCAATGGAAAACAACATTGCTACTGCTACCATATATTATGACTAAGCATATAAACCATGCCACATTCACACCACTGAGCCCAGCTGAGCCACCACACAGCTGCTAGAGGTCCAGGAAAGTGACTGTATAGAGTTACTATATCAAGCTCCAGTGATCCAGCAAATGCTACTTCCACCGCCTCTTATGTTTATTGTTGGTCTTCGCAGCCACCTTTAATGACACCTGGGTGTTGGGCCTACTGCAAATCCATGCCAACTGCTGGAGACAGTTGCTACAACCCGGCCTGGACTCTGGCCTAATGATCCATCTTATGCTCTGTAGTTTGGAAGGCTCCAAGTTAATGCTCCTTTCAATTCCCACTTTAGATTTGGTTTCCCGCTGATAAAGATTGAACGCTCAACTAGCTCCCAGCAACCTTTCCAATGGTTGCTTGTCTCCTTGTTCTGCTGATGTGTTGTTAGATGTTGACGCTCCTCCCACAAAGTGACCTTTCTCTGTTACAGTGAGGAGAGGGAGAGAGTTTTATTTGTGCAGCAAACAGTACGCATGAAAACTCACACACTGCTAACACAGAATACCAGCATGAAAGACCCATCTGGCACCCTTTTGAAGTCAAACATTCAAACCAACTTTTTGAAAATATTATACTTTCAATGGGTATTGTCACATCGCCTCATTCAATACGCTCTATTGTTCAGATCCGAGCATATCAAGGTCATCATGGTCCTTTCTGCCTTGTCTCTTTCCTCCTCCATCTCCACCGTTGCGACACAATCCATCTTCACCCCTTAATGTGTTTCCATTGTTATGTCTTGCCGGAGGTTTGTGGTTACAGTAAATTAGGGATATCTATCCAGGCAACAGAGTATCCCTCCATCCCTCTTCTCCCTGTGGCTGAATCGAGCGTCTCACTACCTCATCCAGGAGTCTGTCAGTGAGTTCTGCTTCTCACGTCTTTACCACGGCCCATCTATCTGACAACCAGTCCCCTGAGGTGGAGAGAGAGGGACCGCCGTATGACAAGGCCCACGATGCTGTTGTACTGAAGTCGAGCCCTGGGTGGTTCAGCTGGGAGTTCGGAGCCGGAGTGACCTGACCGAAGAGGGAGAGGTCATGTTAAAGATGGTAAAAGGTCTATAGTTGGAATAGGGGTTAGAATGGGTAAGAATAAAGCGTGGGAGTGACAGGTTGTATCAAGTTTAAAGTGGTGCGTGATGTCTAATATTAAAAAAGTCTTAAGGTATTGCTCACCTGAGGTTGAGTACCTCATGATAAGCTGTAGACAACACTATCTACCAAGAGAGTTATTTGTAGCCATCTATCTACCACCACAAACTGATGCTGGCACTAAGACCACACTCAATGAGCTGTATAAGACTATAAGCAAACAAGAAAATGCTCATCCAGAAGTGGCCCGGGACTTTAATGCAGGCAAACTTAAAACCGTTTTACCACATTTCAACCAGCATTTCACATTTGCAAGGAAAAAAACTCTAGACCACCTTTACTCCACATACAGAGACGCATGCAAAGCACTCCATTTAGCAAATCTGACCATAATTCTATCCACCTGATTCCTGCTTACAAGCAAAAACTAAAGCAGGAAGTACCAGTGATTCGCTCAATGCGTAAGTGGTCAGATGACGCGGATGCTTCATTACAGGTCTGTTTTGCTGGCACAGACTGGAATATGTTCCGGAATTCATCCAACGGCATTGAGGAGTATACCACCTCAGTCACTGGCTTCATCAATAAGTGCATCAACGACATCATCCCCACAGTGACCATGTGTACATATCCCAACCAGAAGCCATGGATTACAGGCAACATACGCATGAGCTAAAGGCTAGAGCTGCCGCTTTCAAGGAGCGGGACACTAATCTGGACCCTTATAAAAAAATCCCGCTATGCCTTCAGACGAACCAACAAACAGGCAAAGCGTCAATACAGGACTGAAATTGAATCGTACTACACCGGCTTTGATGCTCATCGGATGTGATAGGGCTTGCAAACTATTACGGACTTCAAAGGGAAACACAGCTGTGAGCTGCCCAGTGACGCGAGCCTAACAGATGAGCTAAATGCCTTTTATGCTTGCTTTAAGGCAAGCAACACTGAAGCATGCATGAGAGCGCCAGCTTTTCCGGGCGACTGTGTGATCATGCTCTCCGTAGCCGATGTGAGAAAGACCTTTAAACAGGTCAACATTCACAAGGCCATGGGGCCAGACGGATTACCAGGACGTGTACTCAGAGCATACGTGGACCAACTGGCAAGTGTCTTCACTGACATTTTCAACCTCTCCCTGACCGAGTCTGTATTACCTACATGGTTCAAGCAGGCCCCCATAGTCCCTGAGCCCAAAGAAGTGAAGTTAACCTTCCTAAATTACTACCGCCCCGTAGCACTCACGTTGGTAGCCATGAAGTGCTGTGAAAGGCTGGTCATGAATCACATCAACACCATCATTCCGGAAACCCTAGACCCACTCCAATTCGCATTCTGTCCCGACAGATCCACAGATGATGCAATCTCAATCGCACTCCACACTACCCTTTCCCACCTGGACAAAAATAACACCTATGTGAGAATGTTATTCATTGACTACAGCTCAGCGTTCAACACCATAGTGCCCTCAAAGCTCATCAATAAGCTAAGGACCCTGGGACTAAACACCTCCCTCTGCAACTGGATCCTGGACTTCCTGACGGGCTGCCCCCAGGTAGTAAGGGTAGGCAACAACACATTTGCCACTCTGATCCTTAACACTGGGGACCCTCAGGGGTGTGTGCTTAGTCCCCTCCTGTACTCCCTGTTCACCCACGACTGCATGGCCAAGCACGACTCCAACACCGTCATTAAGTTCGCTGACAACACAACAGTAGTAGGCCTGATAACCGACAATGATGAGACATCCTATAGGGAGGAGGTCAGGCAGGACAACCACCTCTCCCTCAATGTGAACAAGACAAAGGAGCTGATCGTGGGCTACAAGAAAAGGAGGTACGAACAGGCCCCCATTAACATCGATGGGGCTGTAGTGGAGCAGGTCGAGAGTTTCATGTTCCTTAGTATCCACATCACCAACGAACTATCATGGTCCAAACACACCAAGACAGTCATGAGGAGGGCACGACAACACATTTTCCCTCTCAAGACACTGAAAAGATTTGGCATGGGTCCCCAGATTCTCAAAAAGTTCTACAGCTGCACCATCGAGAGCATCCTGACCGGTTGCATCACCGCCTGGTATGGCAACTGCTCGGCATTCGATCATAAGGCGCTACAGAGGGTAGTGCGTACAGCCCAATATATCACTGGGACCAAGCTACCTGTCATCCAGGACCTAGGCAATGTCAGAGGAAGGCCCTAAAAATTGTCAAAGACAAATCTAGGTCCAAAAGGCTCCTTAACAGCTTCTACCCCCAAGCCATAAGACTGCTGAACAATTAATCAAATTGCCAACTGGACTATTTACAGTGACTCACTTTGTTTTTACACTGCTGCTACTCGCTGATAATTATCACTTTACTCCTACCTACATGTACATATTACCTCGACTAACCTGTACTACCGCACATTGACTCGGTACCGGTACCCATTGGTGTAAAGTACTTAAGTAAAAATACTTTATAGTACTACGTAAGTAATTTTTTAGGGTATCTGTACTTTACTTTTTATATTTTTGACAACTTTTACTTCATTACGTTCCTAAATAAAATATTGTACTTTTACTCCATGCATTTTTCCTGACAACCAAAAGTACTAGTTACATTTTGAATGCTTAGCAGGACTGGGAAATTGTCGAATTCACAAACATAGCAAGAGAACATGTGATTATCCCTACTGCCTCTGGTCTGGCGGACTCACTAAACTAAACACAATTTGTAAATAATGAGTGTTGGAGTGTGCTCCTGGCTATCCATCAAATTTAAAAACAAGAAATGGTGCTATCTGCTTTTGTCACGTTGGTGTAAAGGGATCGGGAGACAGGCACAGGAATGCGTAATAGGTGTTTTTATTTACCCAAATTACAGCGTGCCATGTAAAAGGGATGAAGACCAAACAAACACATATACAAAACACAGGGTTGAGACCCAAACAAAAGAGCGCGGAGTACCTCAAATAAATACACGGGACGAGACCCGAACACACACAAGCGCACAATGATACAACACGGGATAAGACCCATAATCATCTGCACAATACAAGCAGCACGAAAGGCACAGGTACTCATACAACCATCAGACATTGGAACAATAATCGACAGCCCAATGGAGAAACAAAGGTCACATTTATACAACTACAATCAGTGGGAATGGGGACCAGGTGTGCATAATGACAGAGTTCAGGAGGGATCCGTGACAGCTTTGCTTAATATAAGGATTTTGTAAATGATTTATACTTTTAGCAATTACATTTACTTTTGATACTTAAGTATATTTAAAACCAAATACTTTTAGACTTTTACTCAATAAGTATTTTACTGGCTAACTTTCACTTTTACTTGAGTAACTTTCTGTTAATGTATCTATACTTCCACTCAAGTATGACAATCCTATACTTTTTCCACCACTGCCGTCGCCCCCTGTACAGTATATAGCCTCGTTATTGTTATTTTATTGTGTACCTTTTATTACATTTTTTACTTTAGTTTATTTGGTAAATATTTTCTTAACTCTATTTCTTGAACTGCATTGTTGGTGAAGGGCTTGTAAGTAAGGTCTACACCTGTTGTATTCGGCGCATGTGACAAAAACAATTTGATTTGATTTGCTGTCCAGTGCAGACATACTGTGGAGGTTGTAGGTCAAGGCCAAGGTCTAACTAGGTGGTATTTTTTTCAAAGATTTACGTTATATTATAGCTAGTCCTTCTCCCTCTGTCCGATACGCTCAGGGAATTGGATAGATAGTGCGGATAAATGGAGTCAAATTTACTGAGCACATGGATTATTCAAAGTTATATACAGTGTGGAATTATTACTGTATGAAATATATTCCCTTCAAGCTGTATTCAGCTAAAGCTGTCTAGACTCCTCCAGTGTGGCTCAGATTGTCGTCAGCCTGGAACTCTCTCTCTCTCAGGCAGCCAGTGTCTAAAAGTGGAGTAAATGATAAAGCCTCAGAATTGATACTATGTGTAAGGTCTATTGGGACTCGCCATCTGTCATTCGCTTTTCTCCCCACCGAGGATGATATTGCAGGAACTGCACATTCAGTGGGGCATATTCCCTGGCACTCACTTCATTCAAATCTAACCAGGATCTCCCAGTTTGTCATTGGAGGATTTACTGGCTTATAAAACGGTTTTATCTCATGTATTCTCTACCCCTTTTTTTGCCGGCCATGCCCACATGACATGAAAAATAAGAGAAGAACAAATCAAGTGATATAAATGCAGTAGGTTGAATTGGGTCGCTATCCATTTGCTATTGGTTTCACATTTGAAGCATCGGACACTTTAGGGAAACTTATTCACGGAGGAGGATATTTTCTTGGATAGGACAGAATACATGCAATTTTGAATGTTGCTTATCATACCCCTCAAGGCATGGACTGTCTTAAATAGTTCTGACCCCATTGACAATTGAATGGGTCATGTTTTCTTAAGGCCTCAAAGTAAATAAGATGAGCGTGACAATGACATTCAGATTTACCCTTTGAGGATTAGAATAATCTGACTGTTTTTGTTCTGCATTTGTCCTTTTTTCCAAACAAAACACAGGCCTCTTCTTGGAACTGACAGTTATCATATTCCATCATAGCCTGTACATTATAAAGCCTTGTGTTTTTACCAGATTATGCTGTCCTCAGAACTGTGCATAAATCTTACGCTGGCCATCTGAGGATAGCTTCCGGTGGAGGTCTCCCTTAGTCACAGATCTAGGATCAGCCTACCCTCCTAACCTTTCCCATTAGGGGAGAAAAATGCACCACTGACCAATGCTTAATGTAACTAGAGGCAACTTCATCCTCCACTATGAATAGAGGACAAAGAGATACAGTGGCTTGCGAAAGTATTCACCCCCCTTGGCATTTTTCCTATTTTGTTGCCGTACAACCTGGAATTAACATGGATTTGTTGGGGGTTTGTATCATTTGATTTACATAACATGCCTACCACTTTGAAGATGCAAAATATTTGTTATTGTGAAACAAACAAGAAATAAGACAAAAAACAGAACTTGAGTGTGCATAACTATTCACCCCCAAAGTCAATACTTTCTAGAGCCACTTTTTGCATCAATTACAGCTGTAAGTCTCTTGGGGTATGTCTCTATAAGTTTGGCACATCTAGCTACTGGGACTTTTGCCCATTCTTCAAGGCAAAACTGCTCCAGCTCAATCAAGTTGGATGGGTTCTGCTGGTGTACAGCACTCTTTAAGTCATACCACAGATTCTCAATTGGATTGAGGCCTGGGCTTTGACTAGGCCATTCCAAGACATTTAAATGTTTCCCGTTAAACCACTCAAGTGTTGTTTAGCAGTATGCTTAGGGTCATTGTCCTGCTGGAAGGTGAATCTCCATCCCAGGCTCAAATCTCTGGAAGACTGAAACAGGTTTCCCTCAAGAATTTCCCTGTATTTAGCGTCACCCATCATTTCTTCAATTTTGACCAGTTTCCCAGTCCCTGCTGATGAAAAACATCCCCACAGCATGATGCTGCCACCACCATGCTTCACTGGGGATGGTGTCCGTGGGGTGATGAGAGGTGTTGGGTTTGCGCCAGACATAGCGTATTCCTTGATGTCCAAAATGCTCAATGTTAGTCTCATCTGACCAGAGTACCTTCTTCCATATGTTTGGGGAGTCTCCCACATGCCTTTTGGCAAACACCAAATGTGTTTGTTTATTTTTTTCTTTAAGCAATGGCTTTTTCTGTCCACTCTTCCGTAAAGCCCAGCTCTGCGGAGTCTACGCCTTAAAGTGGTCCTATGGACCGATACTCCAATCGCCGCTGTGGAGCTTTGCAGCTCCTTCCGGGTTATCTTTGGTCTTTTTGTTGCCTCTCTGATTAATGCCCTCCTTGACTGGTCTGTGAGTTTTGGTCAGCGGCCCTCTCTTGGCAGGTTTGTTGTGGTCCCATATTCTTTCCATTTTTTAATAAAACGTTTCGGATATTTTTTCATAACCCAACCCTGATCTGTACTTCTCCACAACTTTGTTCCTGACCTGTTTGGAGAGCTCCTTGGTCTTCACGGTGTCACTTGCTTAGTGGTGTTGCAGACTCTGGGGCCTTTCAGAACAGGTGTATATATATTTATATATGTAGAGAGAGATCATGTGACAGATCATGTGACACTTAGATTGCACACAGGTGGACTTCATTTAATTAACTATGTGACTTCTGAAGATAATTGGTTGCACCAGATCTTATTTAGGGGCTTCATAGCAAAGGGGGTGAATACATATGCACGCACCATTTTTCCGTTTATTTAAAAGAAAATATTTTTTTCATTTCACTTCACCTATTTGGACTATTTTGTGTATGTCCATTACATGAAATCCAAATAAAAATCCATTTAAATGACAGGTTGTAATGCAACAAAATAGAAAAAACGCCAAGGGGGATGAATAGTTTTGCAAGGCACTGTAGCAGGTTTTCAGGTGGCAGTAGGTGCTTACCTCAGACTGCAAGTCTCAGCCTGGGGGTCAATACAAGCCAAAGGGCATAAAAGTGGAAAAAAGAACAATGCCTGGCAACAGAGGTGGCCACAGACACCCTATCCTTCTGAGCAACAGAGGAGGAAGGAGGCCACAGACAACCTATCCCACTGAGCAACGGAGTGAGCTAATGAGAGCAAAAAGAAGAAACACAGGTCGAGGTTAGTGAACCTGATCTATGATCCGTGGTGTAGAAACAACTGTTTTTGGACAATAAATCAACACCAATAAATGAATCATCAGCGCAGAACAGCCATGAAGAGATCATTATGAAAGGCCTTCGGCTTACTAGAAGGAAATAAAAAAAATCCATACAAATTTAGCCAGGCTGCTGACGGACTGGAGGAGGCTCTAAACTTGATTTGCATTGAGCATGCTTAAGGAGTAAATCCACTCTTGAAGGAAGGGAGACACATTCATGATGCTCTACAAAATAAAAAAATTCAGCTAACGGGGGGAGGGGGGATGAGAATACACTAATGTTACACTAATGCTTATTTAGTCTTGGGCAAACAAACTAGTTCACTAGTCTTCTCATTACGCGCTCAGTGGAAATAAACAGGCAGCTTTGCCTCTGTCGTCGGCTGTGTGAGAATGCATTATAAGTTCCCTTTCACAACATTAGCAGCCTCTTGCCTTTGATCAGACCGCTGACAGATCTGTGGTCTTTTTATACCGTCCAAATGAGTCATCCGGCTGAGCCGCTGTCTTCAGCAGCACCACTACCACTGCCACCCCACCATGAGATTGCAGTCTGCCATAAAAAATAAAAGCAGGCTAATTCCTCAGGAATATGATGAAGTTTTTATAACAACTCCATTCTATGTGCCGGGGATGATAAACGTCGCGTGGTGTTAATTCACAGGGCCTCAACTGAAGTTGACGTGGTAATAATAGAGTTGAATGTGGTTTTCTATAGAATACATTTCTACACAATTCAATACACACAAAGGCTGGGAAGCACATGCACCTATTTAGACAGTAACAAATACTCAGATGGATTCCAAACAGTCCAAAGTATGCACGGTACGTAGTAGATATCTATTCTGGCAACAACAACAAAAATGTGTGTGTGTCTTGTGAGGGTTCCTGTCAAGCGGTAACACATGTGAAGATGACAGTACCGCCAGCCTTGTTAGAAACTCTCTCTCCCTTTTCCCATTTCTCTATCCCCCTCTGTCTTTCTTTCTGTCTCTCTTTCCCTCCATCTTTCTCTCCCTCCCTCCCTCCGTCCCTCCATTTTTTTCTTTCTCGTTTTCCTTCTCTCATTCCCTCCCTCTCTCTTTGTCCACTACCTTTCTGTCTCTCATTCCCTCCCACCACTGACCCTAGAAGAAAAAGCAGCCCCGTCCTGTCTGTCTAGCTAAAGCCTGTGAGGACAGGAATACCAATGACTTGGCTCAAACTAATCTATTCTTGGAGGTAGATCTGCTGTGTGCCTGTGACATCGCACCCTGATTATTGTCTCCAAAAGCAAGCCAATCAATAGCCCCAAAACGTGGACATCAAACCGAAAGCGTTGCTTTCTAAAATGCTCTCACCTCGTTGCCCCCTACACCCTGTGAAGATCTGAAATGCAAACCAAACTGAGTGTAATGGTTTGTGTAGTAGTTTAGAAAGAGTTTATCGGCGTGACGTTCTAGAAGATTCTGTCAGATCTTGTAATGTCAATGGAGGGAAGAAGCTTTGAATTTACTGTATAAACTTGCATCTACTATATCTACTTAGGCCCAGTCATTAACATTCTTCTGAAGTAATGTAGATATCTTGGGACACTAGACTTATATCACAGCAGTAACGCACAAGATGCTGGGTTGTATCAACAATAGCCCTAAGCTAGGGATATGATCACTTCATACATACACTGAGATACATCAAGATGTCATGACATAATCGGCTTTGCCACATAACTGACAACATCATTCTGTGGCTGAAACCTGTGTTCTCTTATCAGTAGTGTAAACATTTTAGCCATCATAAAAAAGCAAATGTACTGTACAGTATATCAGTGGATTCTGAAAGAAATCGCAGAACGCGACTTCAGACCAAAATTTAACCAAGCAGCCGTCGGATGATGAAAAAAATAATGATTTATCTCAAGAGCTTCACACCTGGGACTTGTAGTCCTACAGCAGAAACATATACTGTCTTTATTGACCATTTAAAATATCTGCCTAAACTTCAAAGGACTGTCTGAGCTACAAAGATATTTTAAATATCTATATCTATACAAAATGCAACATCTATTCTGCATTTTCCCATTGATGTTACTATACAAGTATGGAAGCTTGAATGAATAAGCTGAATGACAGTCAGGTCATTTTTAGCTCCGTAACCTGAGCTCGTGTTTCTGTGTTCATGATATTGTTGCGACCCTCAGGAGGTATTAAAGGTGGGCAGACCCTGCCCCAAGCTGGCAGCACCAGTCATGTCCATACCACGTTCATAGTTGATGGGGTTGTCATGTAGTAGAAGAGGGAGGGGGAGCTGCACATAGGTTTGTAGGGATATAACTAGTGGGGAATGCCCCATTTCTCTGTCTCGTGATTATCTCTCTGGGAGATACCTCCCACTGGACTGTAATTTATGGCTAGCTAGTTCACGCTAGGTTGGTTGTTTTGTGCAGCTCCCCGCTACCCTGTGCATTGTTACATTAAAATGTTAGTTGGCATTAACCATATTTCTATTTGATATTTAAGCTAGTAAAGTTATAAGATGAACACCACAATATATTGAGGAGTGACAAAATAGCCTTGGAAATCTAAACATGCAGGTAAGTAATTCGCTGCCTCTGTATTCAGCAATTACCACTGCTTGTGGCCTAATGCAATTTTAATAAACAGGACCCCACGAATATTATCATGTTTGCCCTCCGCAGAAACAAGCAATACTAATGGCTTTCTCTCCAAACTGCTGGTAAACTAGCAGGAAACAACCCAAGTGGAACGCTTTCCAGCCAAGGCTTTTGAGCGGCACAGTAAATCACCAAAGGGACAAATGATCAATCGAGCAGGTAAGTGGGTGCTAGCTGGGCGACTGGTACCATGTGGGCCCAACATCAGAAGAAGAGTGTGAAGCTCAATAGCATAATACCACTTCAGCAGTCCCCCAATGTGCTGCAATAAGCTGTGATGAGTCATAGCGTCAGGTTATTATTTAAGATGGGCTCATCCTGTGCTCAGGACATTTCCAGCTGTGAAACGGCTGCAGAACTCATTCTCATTATTTTACCCACACAGTTTCTACTGGGAAAGTTTGAAAGTGTTCTGGCGAGAACAGATAATCAAAGGCAAAGAACTGTGTGGACTGTGTCTACACATTTATACTGGGCTATCTATAGTTTAGTCTTCTTTAAGGTTGTTGCCTGTATTATCGCCAAGCCTATCTCCGACCTTTTTTAATCTGTCTCTCCTCTCTGGGGAGGTTCCCATTGCTTGGAAGGCAGCTACGGTTCGTCCTTTATTTAAAGGGGAAGATCAAGCTGATCCTAACTGTTATAGGCCTATTTCTATTTTGCCCTGTTTATCAAAAGTGTTGGAAAAACTTATCAATAATCAACTGACTGGCTTTCTTGATGTCTATAGTATTTATTCTCTCTGGTATGCAATCTGGTTTCTGTTCAGGTTATGGATGTGTCACTGCAACCTTAAAGGTCCTCAATGATGTCACCATTGCCCTTGATTCTGAGCAATGTTGTCCTGCTATTTCTATTGACTTGGCCAAAGCTTTTGATACGGTAGACCATTCCATTCTTGTGGGGTATTTGTGGCATCTCAGAGGGGTCTTTGGCCTGGTTTGCTAACTTCCTCTCTCAAAGTGTGCAGTGTATCAAGTCAGAACATTTGCTGTCTCAGCCACTGTCTGTCACCAAGGGAGTACCCCAAGGCTCGATCCTAGGCCCCACGCTCTTCTCAATTTACATCAACAACATAGCTCAGGCAGTAGGACACTCTCTCATCCATTTATATTCAGATGATAGTCTTATACGCAGCTGGCACCTCCCTGGATTTTGTGTTAAATGCTCTACAACAAAGCTTTCTTAGTGTCCAACAAGCTTTCTCTACCCTTAACCTTGTTCTGAACACCTCCAAAACAAAGGTCATGTGGTTTGGTAAGAAGAATGCCCCTCTCCCCACTGGTGTGATTACTATCTATGAGGGTTTAGAGCTTGGGAGTATGGCTAGTACTTGGGAGTATGGCTAGACGATACACTGTCCTTCTCTCAGCACATATCAAAGCTGCAGGCTAAAGTTAAATCTAGACTCGGGTTCCTCTCTCGTAATTGCTCCTCTTTCACCCCAGCTGCCAAACTAACCATGATTCAAATGACCATCCTACCCATGCTAGATTATGGAGACATAATTTATAGATCAGCAGGTAAGGGTGCTCTTACCTGATGTTCTTTACCATTCCACCATCAGATTTGCCACCAATGCTCCTTACAGGACACATCACTGTGCTCTATACTCCTCTGTAAACTGGTCATGTAACGATCATCAAAAGGAGTAGACCAAGGTGCAACGTGGTACGTGTTCATCTTGAATTTATTTGAACTCAGAACACTTCAACAAAAGAATAAACAATGACAAACGACCGTCACGTCTTGCAGGCTAGAACGAGCAGTACAAAAATAAGATCCCACAACTACAGGTGGGGAAAGGCTGCCTAAGTATGATTCCTAATCAGAGACAACGATAGACAGCTGCCTCTGATTAGGAACCATACTCGGCTCAACACAAAGAAATAGACACCATAGAATGCCCACCCACACCCTGACCTAACTACATAGAGAAACAAACCGTCTCTCTCAGGTCAGGGCGTGACAGTACCCCCCCCCCCACCAAAAAAAACCTAAACCTATAGGGGAGGGTCCGGTGGCTCTGGTTCGGGGCGTAGCCCCCACACCGCCCGCTGATCCCCCCGCTTCTGTGTCGCCAGAGGAACCAGACCGTGGATCATCGCCGGAGGCTCTGAACTGCCAACCGCCGCTGAAGACTCTGGGCTGCAGGCCGTCGCTGAAGACTCGGGGCTGCAGGCCGTCGCTGAAGACTCGGGGCTGCAGGCCGTCGCTGAAGACTCGGGGCTGCAGACCGTCGCTGAAGACTCGGGGCTGCAGACTCGGGGCTGCGGACCATCGCTGAAGACTCCGGACTGGGGAGCGTCGCTGGAGGCTCCGGACTGGGGAGCGTCGCTGGAGGCTCCGGCCTGGGGAGCGTCGCTGGAGGTTCCGGACTGGGGACCGTCGCTGCAGGCTCCGTGCCATGGATCATCACTATAGGTTCCGCGCCATGGATCATCACTGGAGGCTTTGTGCCATGGATTATCACTGGAGGCTTCGTGCCATGGATCATCCCTACAGGCTCCGGGCCATGGATCATCACTGGAGGCTTCGTGCCATGGATTATCACTACAGGCTCCGGGCCATGGATCATCACTGGAGGCTTCGTACCATGGATTATCACTGGAGGCTTCGGACCATTGATCATCACTGGAGGCTTCCTACATGGAGCTGGAACCGGTCTCACTGGACTGGGGAGACACACAGAAGACAGGGTGCGCAGAGCAGGCACAGGGTATACTGGGCTGTGGAGGCGCACTGGAGGTCTGGAGCTTAGGGCTGGCACACCCCGTCCTGGCTGGATGGTTATTTTAGCCCGGCAAGGGCGGAGCGCTGGCACAGGACGAACTGGGCTGTGCTGGCGAATGGGGGGTACCGTGCGTAGAGCTGGCGCAGGATAACCTGGGCCGAAGAGACGCACCAGAGACCAGGAACGCTGAGCAGGCACACTCCTTCCTGGCTGAATGCCAACTCTAGCACGGCAAACGGTGAGGAGCTTGCACCGAGCGCACTGGGCTGTGAGTGCGCACTGGCGACACAGTGCGCATCACCGCATAACACGGTGCTTGCTCAGTCACTCGCTCCCAAAGGTAAGCACAGGGAGTTGGCTCAGGTCTCAACCCCGACTTCGCCAATCTCCCCGTGTGCCCCCCCCCCAAAAAAATATGTTTTGCCGCTGCCTCTCGGGCTTCCGTTGTTTCCTTGTCTGTTCCTCCCAGTATCGCCGTTCCGCTTTCGCTGCCTCTATTTCTTCTTGCGGACGGCGATACTCCCCAGGCCTTGTCCAGGGTCCTGCCCCATCCAGGATTTCTTCCCAGGTCCAGTCATCCGGCCCACGCTGCTTGGTCCTTTGGTGGTGGGATCTTCTGTAACGATCGTCAAAAGGAGTAGACCAACGTGCAGCATGGTACGTGTTCATCTTGAATTTATTGGAACTCAGAACACTTCAACAAAAGAATAAACAATGACAAACGACCATCACGTCTTGCAGGCTACAACGAGCAGTACAAAAATAAGATCCCACAACTACAGGTGGGGAAAGGCTGCCTAAGTATGATTCCTAATCAGAGACAACGATAGACAGCTGCCTCTGATTAGGAACCATACTCGGCTCAACACAAAGAAATAGACACCATAAAATGCCCACCCCACACCCTGACTTAACCACATAGAGAATCAAACCATCTCTCTCAGGTCAGGGCGTGACAGGTCATCTCTGTACACCCATCGCAAGACCCACTGGTTGATGCTTATTTATAAAACCCTCTTAGGCATCACTCCCCCCTATCTGGAATATCTACTGCAGGCCTCATCGTCCACATACAACATCCGTTCTGCCAGTTACATTCTGTTAAATGTCCCGAAAACACACACATCCATGGGTCGCTCGTCTTTTCAGTGCGCTGCAGCTAGCGATTGGAACAAGCTGCAACAAACACTCGAACTGGACAGTTTTATCTCAATCTCTTAATTCAAAGGCTCAAACATGGACACTCTTACTGACAGTTGTGGCTGCTTTGCGTGATGCATTGTTGTCTCTACCTCATTGCCCTTTGTTCTGTTGTCTGTGCCCAATAATGTTTGTACCATGTTTTGTGCTGCTACCATGTTGTGTTGCTACCATGTTTTGTTGTCATGTGTTGCTGCCTTGCTATGTTGTTGTCTTAGGTCTCTCTTTATGTAGTGTTGTGTTGTTTCTCTTGTCATGATGTATGTTTTGTCCTATATTTATATATATATATATTTTTTAAGTATCCCAGCCCCGCAGGAGGCCTTTTGCCAATTTGGTAGGCCGTCATTGTAAATAAGAATTTGTTCTTAACTGACTTGCCTAGTTAAATAAAGGTTAAATAAAATAAAACATAAAAGGTGGTATGTGTGTTGGTCAAGTGGTCACATTGACTGGACACTAATGTGATATGATTGATAGAGTTGGACACCTAAATGACACTACAATAAGGTCCTACTAATTATTGGTACTGCCCCAATCTACCTTAAACAACCTTAAAAATCCAGAAACTACCCGAAACTGCCATTCTCCAAAAAACACCTGTATGGTAATGGATTGTGGGAGGTTTCATGTATTATTTTGGGGTGACATGTTGCTAGGTGAGAGACCAGGGTTTGTCTACACCGTCTGAATCCTTGTTTTGACAGAACAGGTGACAGAGTGAAAACAAAGCCCCACAGACCAGCTGTGACCAAAACTTTTTTTGTTTTAACGACCAAAATGAGTAAATGTCATGTCAAGTTGCACTGTGTGACGCCTGGTGGGGGAAATCAACGTTTGTAACTCCAGCAGTGGAAGATGATGCTTATCTCAGTGGTGAATATCATTCACATAGTTAGTCAGGGAGGCTGCAAGACATACATGATACATTACACATAAACTCTTGTGGGTGCTCTCTTTTCAATGTAGTGCATAGTTTGGCTTATCAACCCATCTAACTGTCAAGTATAGACAGCAAACCTCACATACTGTAGACTACAGTAGCTGGAGAGTTGTTAGAGTTCTTCTTTGGTGGTGTTCAACACAACTAGCAACACAATTAAAAAGCAATACACTATTGGTAAACAAATAGCAATTTTCTAAAATGTGTGAAGAGGCTAAGAATCCCACATCTTCAAATCAGACCATAAGGTTGTTTGTCATTAAAAATATGAAGCTTTATCTAGTCAAGTTCCAAACTACACTGAACAAAAATATAAACACAACATGCAACAATTTCAACTATTTTACTGAGTTACAGTTCACAGTAGCAGCAGCATATGAGATGAGTCAAAGGAGTTAGTGCAAAAAGTATCAATGCAGATAGTCATTGATTTAACTCTAGCTAGCTGCACCCCTGCCCAGTCATGTGAAATCCATAGATTAGGGCCTAATGAATTTATTTCAATTGACTGATTTCCTATATGAACTGTAACTCAATCAAATCGTTGAAATTATTGCATGTTGCATTTATATTTTTGTTCAGTATGGTTAGTTAAATAGCTAGCCGGACTATCTGCATTGATGGCATTGTCAAGAAAGATCCAGCGAAGAGCGCGGATCTCAATCCCATTGAGCACATCTGGGACCTGTTGGATCGGAAGCTGAGGGCTAGGGCCATTATTCCCCCAGAAATGTCCGGGAACTTGCAGGTGCCTTGATAGAAGAGTGGGGTAACATCTCACAGCAAGAACTGGCAAATCTGGTGCTGTCGATGAGGAGGAGATGCACTGCAGTACTTAATGCTGCTGGTGGCCACACCAGATACTGACTGTTACTTTTGATTTTGACCCCCCTTTGTTCAGGGACACATTATTCCATTTCTGTTAGTCACATGTCTGTGGAACTTGTTCAGTTTATGTCTCAGTTGTTGAATCTTGTTATGGTCACACAAATATTTAAACATGTTAAGTTTGCTGAAAATGAATGCAGTTGACAGTGAGAGGACGTTTCTTTTTTTGCTGCGTTTATATATAGTGTATTTTTGTTCAGTATAAACCACAATTTTAGAGTTGCAGCTGAAAGTGCAAATTCTAATGAGAGCTTTTAAATCCCTAAGTCTGCAGAGCAAAGAAACAGAAAACAACCTTTAATACAAAACAAAATAGCAAGTGGTGGTTAAACTATGCCAGCCTTCCCTAATTGCGCTAATAGCTTAATGTGCCACATAGTTCAAAGTACACGAGAGCATCCCAATTCTGTTGCTTGTTAATGGAACAGACTATGAGAGGGGCTGTTTGTGTGCATAGTAACACAAATAATTAGACAAGATTGTGGCTATGAGCTTCTCGGAGATAACACCGTGTCATCACTGTGTAGCGGTTGACATGTTATTGTACGATGCTTGGACACAGAGACCGTCATTAGGCCTGTCATCTGACAAAATAAAACCCTGCTGTCACAAAATTAGGTTTCCAGAAAGTAACAAGGGAACTATTTCTCCTCAGTGGGTGCTACACTCTCGTATTACTACTCCTATTAATGGTGTTAAATCAAGTTTAGTGCTTTTTGGTAGGCTGGGCAAATCCCATGTCTCCTGACGCAAGCGAAGTCAAGCGTGGAGCCAACAGGATATTTACCTCCTTCATTTTATTTTGAGACAGCAGCTTATTGCTTATTGCGTTCCATTATTATTGCCTCCAACTGGGGGCAATTTATTTAGATTAAACTGCACTGTTTGTTCCTTAATGCATTTCAAGGGGAATTTTTTTTTTATCAAATTGTCAGAGGTTGTATGAGGAACAAAATATGACCATAACATTTTTATATGAACTCTCCAAGAAATTAAGCAATATCCAGCTGATTCCCACAGACGCTGCAATAAAGTCAATTAAAGCCAAGATCACCGTGTACTTTTTAACCGGTGGGGGGGGGGGGGGGGTCTAACGAGCTCAATTAACAGTGTCTTTCATCAACACAAAGAACTTAGATTTTCAGAGGTATCGCTAAACTGACAGGAGTGTCCACAATGATCCAAAGCTTCATGAGAATGTCAGACTACGGTTTGGAAGAGTCCTTGAGCTGAGCTGTGTAGGGAGTCAGTGTATCAAGGCCAAAGTGAGGATGATGATTTAAAAATGTCTCCCCGTAGACTCTTGACTGTGGACTCACACCAAATAATCAAATGAACTCAAGCGGTACTACAGTATATGTATTGATTGCTCTTCTGTCAGGAATTGGTAATGATACTGTATGCCTGTTATTGAGCAAGCCGTTATCAAAGTATTTTTCTCCCTCCAGCCAAAACAATATTACTTCAATAGAATGATATCCTGGCAACTGAACTGCCAGTGTCAGAATCGATCATTTGAAAAAATGTACTTGAAAGACATAAAGGAATAGTGATTTTTGCAAGATTTTCATATAGTGCAACATGCTTTTTTATAGATGTATTTTTTTGTGCATTCAAGCATTCTACTAAGACCTTCATTTCCCACAAAAAAACAGTTGTGCAGGCGAGGCTTATCAAATGAATCCCTTTTGATACCTTGTGACAACAGCGACACATGGCTGGATATCTCAAATATGTCCCCTCTTCAAATGCACAGCTTTCCTGTGACTTCTTCACAAGCAAAGGCACTTTCGCCGACTCAACGGCAATGCACAACTAACTTCTCACTTGTAGAACTAATCTTATCTTGTCAGAAGCCATTTTAAGCTACACTTTCAAAATAACGTTCTTCTCGGTGAGTGCATGTTGTCCTGATGGATTTGGGGCTTTGGTAGAGGCCATGTGGTGCAGTTATAGCTTGTTGTTTTCCTGCCTATTCTCTAGAGACCACCAGACTGTCACAGTACGGCCTTAATTAAAGCACGGGAGCGTGGAAGCATTAGGATGTTACCTGTGACTTTACTTATGAACAAAGTTGTCCCTATCTACTCTGTTCTGTCTAGGTTGCCCATATCCAGATCCCTACATTTTACTTTGTTTTTAAAGCGACTTTGAGATTCTACTTGTAATGAAAAGCGCTACATAAAATACATCTATTATTATTATTATTATTATTATTATTGTAACATTAGAACAATATCACTCATTAATGAAATAAAACAGTCTAATATTTCACAATGTCACAGCATTGTGCACTGCACATGCAGGAAAACACTTTGGTATATTCATTTTTAAAAAGGAAATAAAGAATATAAGTGAAGTAATATTGTAACAGTTCCAGCTTGAGGCATTAATACCGGTGGTGGGGAATTTGGTTGCCTAGGCGACGGAGCATCCAGGATTGTAGAAGCACAGGGCTGATAAAAGCTCAAATATATTTTTCTGAGATTGTATAAATGGGAGAAGGAAGGTGAATGGAGAATAATGGTGTCATGATAGAGTTACATAATGACTTGAGGGAAGAACGGGGTGGCTGGTAGTGCTCACCACACAATTAAGTGCTCTCGCTCCCTCTCTTTCTCTCCACTCTGGATGTAATACAATTGTGTAATACAATTAAATAATGTCACATAATTATAAATACAGTTTATACAGGTTTTATACAAATTTTCTCAATAAATAGCCTCTAAAATATACGTGAACAGAACATAATTGTCTAAATGTGTTATTTTCTTGGAAAGTTGTGAGTGCTATTATATGATACAATATCAGTACTTGCATTTACAATTTGTCTAAGTCCCATCATCAACTGATTTGAGCCAGTGTATTGCTGTGAATTGACTGCATTGTTTGAATGGAATGTTGGCAAATTAGGCAGTTGATTTGAGTAATTAAAGGAATCATTTCTCTAAAATGGGCTGGCTGGCTAGCTAGATAGCAAACACACAGTGCAGATCAATTCTTCAAATTCATTATTTTACACAATATCTTATCACAGCACTGTCAAACCATGATTGACCAACTCCCTGACCAAAACGGCTAACCTTTATCCAATCAAAAGAAGGTTCATGTCCAGTCTAGTACTCTAATTCCTAATTCTATTTAATACACCCTCAAATAGAACATATAACATTCTCTTTCATCGTTGCTTTCTGTCCTTGCTCTTCTCTGGCACTCTAACAATCCTCTGGCGTCATAGCTATATCAAACCTCCGGTGGTAAAAACATATCATCGCACAGTTGCACAGCTGCACAGCACATCGAGTGCAACAATGCTAATGTCCAGCCATTCTCGTAAAAATGCATGCTACAGAAAAATGTCAGGGGCATTAACAAAAGGCAAAGGCCAGAGCGTTTCATGCAGACACTACCAAGATGAAAGATCATCACTGAGTAGCAACACAAAATAAGCAACAGCACCACCCTCCAAAAACAATAATATTCCATTTATAATTTAAATCTCTCTACAATTTGCACTCGCTCTCATCGCACGTCGAAACAGCTGCTGGACTGCTCAATGGCTCTGCCTATGCTGTGAGTGCAGAGTGCTATGTGGCGCTGCCTAAATACGGTCACTCAAACTAGACTAACTCGTCCAGCAGAGCTTTAATTAAGACCACAGAGAGAGAACAGTCTCTACCATGCCAATCACTGCGCTAATGTTACCTACAGTATATAGTATAAATGACACTAAGTTGCAACTGTCACGACGCCAGGACAGCGGAGTCAATCACAACCTTCCGGAGACACCTGAAACCCCACCTCTTTAAGGAATACCTAGGATAGGATAAAGTAACCCCCCCCCCCCCCCCCCCCTTAAAATATTTAGATGCACTATTGTAAAGTGGTTGTTCCACTGGATATCATAAGGTGAATGCACCATTTTGTAAGTCGCTCTGGATAAGAGCGTCTGCTAAATGACTTAAATGTAAATGTAAATGTAACTGTGATCTTGGGACCCCACTTCCCAGGAGTGAGAATTAACCTTGTTCCTTTTCCATATATAAGCACCCATTGTTATTTTATGCCTTAGGACACATTTTTATTTATCCCTTGTTTTACCAGGTAAGTTGACTGAGAACACATTTTCATTTACAGCAACAACCTGGGGAATAGTTACAGGGGAGAGGAAGGGGGATGAATGAGCCAATTGTAAACTGGGGATGATTAGGTGACCATGATGGATTGTGAATTTGGGAATTTAGCCAGGACACCAGGGTTAACACCACTACTCTTACAATAAGTGCCATGGGATCTTTAGTGACCACAGAGATTCAGGACACTCATTTAATGTTCCATCTGAAAGACAGCACCCTACACAGGGCAATCTCCCCAATCACTGCCCTGGGGCATTGGGATATTTTTTAGACCAGAGGAAAGAGTGCCTCCTACTGGCCCTCCAACAACACTTCCAGCAGCATCTGGTCTCCCGTCTAGGGACTGACCAGGACCAACCCTGGTTAGCTTCAGAAGCAAGCCAGCAGTGGTATGCAGGGTGGTATGCTGCTGGCACATAGTGTCACATATCTGCAGCAGAGTATCAACTTTGTCCTGACTCGGCCAATTTGTTCATTCACAGGGCCAGGCTGTGATAGCCATGGCAGGGGACCCAGAGGCTCCCAGAGCTATGCTAAGGAGCTGGAAGGAGGCCCCAGTGTGGGTCACTTGTCTTTGGATGGATGGGCTCCGCCAGCACACCTGTCCCCTAATTACGCCAGGTACTGTGGCACTGTTACATGCCACACCACACCTCGATCTGTCTTCCTCTCCTTGGTCATTCTCTTTTCCTTTCCTTTCTTCTCTTCACCTCTCTGCATCTACTCTCCATGTTGTGCTATATACAGTATATGTGGACTCAAGCTATACTGAAATAATATATGACGTATACTGTAATGTTCCGTTGTCTCCGTTGGCTTTGAAACGTGCCACATGAGCCTGCTCTCTTATCCGGTTGGTATGCACATCTCTAATAGATAGAAATTAAGTTGATGGTTGGAATCAGGAGAAGAGGTTGAGATCTTTATTTTAGTTCAGTTCAGATGACAATGACAGACAAAGACAGGCTGGTTTGTCTGACTGGAATGCAGGTCTATAGGAGAAGGACATTCTATTAGAAGAATCTCTCAAGCCAGACTCAAAGAAGGGTGCTGGAACTTGTCAAAGGTTCTGGAAAAGTCCACTGATGGTGACTCAAATAGATGAGAAATTAGAGGAGATCAACTCCATTTGAAGACAAACAAATCGTGAGATATCTATGGTTTTGATCCTAATCGGTATAATACCAGCAGCATATCCTAGATATCTCACAATTTCTTTGTCTTCAAATGGAGTTGGTCTCCTCTAATTTCTCTTCTATTTGAAGTTGTCCTCAGGGAGTTCTTGTGAGTGCCACTCAATCGGAGTGTTGCTGATGGGACTTGTGTGTCTCCAAGGCCCAGTCTCTTCGTGGGCAGAACATGCACGTCAGTAGTCTTTCAAGACTGTCAGAAACGATGATGTGTGCTCTTTTTTCCAACCCAAAAGCAAAGTCTGATGACATTCGCAGATGTGCTCAAGTATTGCCAACCGTTGCCGTCTCAGAGCCATCTTGTTTTTCTTAAAAAATGCTTCTCGCTGGTGACTGCTTAAACATTCCAGATGTCAGAAGTGCTCTTCCTTCAAACTGAAAGAAGCTATCTTGGATCCAGGGCAGCCCTGGGGCCTGGGCTGAAATTTAAAGAGCCAAGCACTTTCTCATAGAATGCAAATTGTGTTGCATTTTATTTGAGAAAACTTAATAAACAAGACTAGTTTAGCTATTAAAAGTGGAATGATGACAGCTGTTTCTTGGGACATAGCTGTTGGAAAAACTTACTGCTGTTTACAAAGGTGAACGTAGGCCCAATAGTTGTACTTTCACAGATGGAACAAGAGTGAGGCTTTTTCAAGTTCCTTTTAATCAACGTGTACAAAGGAAACCCCACTTACAGTTTTCAGGGGAACAAGAGGCAAATTCAGGCAAAGACTTTAAAAAGAAATACTACAGCTCTATTGAAAAGATTTGGATCCACCATTATCACTCTAGTAATGGAATTCCTTAGAGCTCAAACTCAAGAGGCTCTATTCAATATGTATCGCTGAAATGTAAAGGTAATTTCCCATTGAGCCGATATATGCAGCGTTTACGGTGAATGTAGTCTCCGCTACAGTGGGAACATTGCCTTTAAATTTCAATCACGCTGTAGCGCTGAACTTCTGCAATACGGATTAGAGCCCAAGGTGTGGTTCTAAGTATACATGAGGCTATTCGGATACCAAATCTGACAGCATGAATAACAATGGAAATCAATATAAATATATCCATTTGAGGAAACTGAAAATGAACATGGTAAATTGCAAAGAGTTGGTACAACTTCCTGTTCAGGAAAACTAGACACTCCCCTTATTGATTGTCATCATTTGTAGAGACGCGAGGACAAAGTCCACAGACCTTGATGTGTAAGCCGATTTTCTCCCTGGCCTCGATCCTAATTATATTTCATTGAGCTGTTGATTGAATGCTGATATGGTGTTGTCGTCATGTAATTGTTTGCCAGCTGTAATTTCTGTTTCAATCTAATCAAATTAATTGGCATCAGTCAAGAGATTCATTAAAACTAAGTCCTTTTGGAGATTTAAGTAAGACTGTGCATTTATTTCCCATAATCTGGACCCTTACTAAATTAATTTAATACAACAGAATTATGTTTGATCAGTAAAAATTGGTCACAATTAATTATGCCAGCCTCAATGAAAATGTATACTCGAGACAATCTGAATCAATTAAACAGAATGCTAGTGTTTAAATCTAATTAGTTTATTTTCTGCCATAGTTATATGCCCGTGACTAGGCTGTGATGCCCATCCAGAGCCTGCAGACTCTAGTATTTGAGTGTAGAAAACTGCTCATAAAAAGCAGTGGGTGTGAGATCATGTTTTCATGAAAGTGCTTTGTTTAAAATTCAGGTCAAATTTGCGGGATAACACACGTGACATCTTGCATTTTGGGATGCCCTAAAATCCCAAAACAATTAGTTAATTTGTCATGCATGAATTCGTGTAGAATGATATTTAAAATCCCCAAGATATAGGGCCTGTGTATCGGGAACTAATTACACGCTTATTACCAACCAATTAGGGACAGTGAAGTGCATGTGAGTCCACTGGAGAGAAATTTGACATCCTTCATTATCCTAAATAATTAACTAAAATCAGGAATGTAGTCCCTAAATCAAGTAAATTCACTATATCACTACCTGTATAGCTGCATGAACAACAATGTCCTTGCCATTGCCTTTGTGTTCTGGCTTCTCCCCATGTTCCAGCCAACATATTAAACTATCTTGGAGTGTACCGCTATCACAAAAATACAGTAACTGAAATCGTCTCTATCCTGATTTGTCTGTGTATCAACTTTGTTGTAATGAGTCCCGGGGAGGTTTGGTTTCAGGACGTGTACTAGCTTTCCCTGTGGTTCTCGCGCTCCTCAACCAGACACACAGCTACTTCTCTGTCCCAGCCCTAATCCGCCCTCTCCCACTCCCCAAAGTAAGGCAAATAGTGGGAACAGCAATGGCCCCCCCGCGGAACCGTGCATGTTGGGTAATGGATTTCTTGATCCTGTTCTTGGCAATTTGTCTCATTAGGGATTAGAAACACTGAGGCGTTCAGAATAGGAGTGGCCTATCAAAGGTAGACATAGGGGATTGTGCTCCTGAATGTACTGAGGTGGGATAAAGGAAATACATGGGATACATGACCCTCATGGTAACCAAGAGCATGTACCTGCTATTTTCGATAGAAAATTGGCAAACTGGAGTATGATACACAGAAAAACGTAATAAAAATAACAATTACATGTTTTTATTCTATAGTCACATTTCAGGAATTATACCTTGTTACCTGCAACAGCATATACTTTTTTATTGTATATGCTAGTATCAGTCAATTTATGGCTGCCCAAATTATCTCACAACCAAGTGTTTTATGTGAGGTACGCTTGAACCCCGTAAACCTGAAACATAGGTATGATTTGTAAATGTATCTTACTGTGAGGCTCTGTGGAAAGAAACAGTGAAGTATGAACATATTCTGCTTATGGCTCCACTTGGAGGGCAAGAACAAGAAAAAAGTTTTAACAAACACACTTTGAGAATTAGGAGGTATTTGTACAAGTATACTTGTAACGTATTGATGCACTGCTGTAGAATGTAGAGGGTTCAATGCATGAATAGCAGGTGCACATTGTTCTGATCTCCTTTCGAGAAATCACTTTGATGGTTATCCGCTTGTCTGTTTATATTCTCAACTACTGCACTGGATTTTCCTGGAGTCAATTGTCCTGGGTTGTGTAATATCGTAGTTTGAAATTGCTGTTTTTTCTCTGTCTTAGATTCTATGGGGAAATAAATCCTATCATTGTTAAAATAATTATACCTTGAAAAGTAGCTTGATTATTCTGTTGCTGTCAGTCAAGCTTATGTTTATTTATATTTATTTTATTATTTGTGTTTCTGCTCTTTTTGTGCATCTTGTCCCATTTTTGTCATGTGGTTGCTATAGAAACAAACAGTGAAGAGGCATCAAGGTTTTCTCTTGCAATTTCTGGCACCAGTTTAATGCAGAAACAGTAAATGCTGTCTTTTTCTCATTTTCTACAGAAAATATTTATCCTTTGTCCATCTCTTCTATGTTCTCTAAGTCCTACTATAGAAGTCCTGGAATATAGGATCTTGGACCTGATTCAAGCCTCCGACTATTTCAACACTAACACTTGCACAGTAGCTATATAACCATAACGAGGCAATAATAGAGTAACATTTCACTTTCAGTGGATTAGAATTTGCCAGCTTGGGAATTAGGCACCTAGGCTTCTATATGCAATCTGAATGTGTTTCTAAAACACTTTTTGCAGGGCATTTAGTAATTTAGGAGGCTTGAAGCTGTCACGACTTCCACCGAAGTCGTTTCCTCTCCTTGTTCGGGCGGTGTTCGGCAGTCGGCGTCACCGGTCTTCTAGCCATCATCGATCCACTTTTCATTTTCCATTTGTTTTGTCTTGTTTTCCTACATACCTGGTTTCCATTTCCCTCATTAAGTGTTGTGTATTTAACCCTATGTTCCCCCCATGTCCTTGTGTGGAATTTTTTGTTTGTAAGTGCTTGTGCACTATGCTACTGGTGCGCGTCGGGTTTTGTACCCATGTAGGTTATTTTTATTTGCTGTTGGTTTTGAAATTAAACTGCTCCGGCTATTACCTATTTCTGCTCTCCTGCGTCTGACTTCACTGCCACCAGTTCCGCAACCCTTACAGAAGCTCTGGTTTTAGTCCATATAAACCCTGCGGGTAACAGTGGCAACAAGGATTACCTCAAGAGGGTTCTCAGGTTAAAGTCAACCTTGAGAGGTGCCAGTGTCTCCAAAGGGGAGTACTCTGCATGGTACTCCCCCAGGCTACTGTTGAATATTCTCACCAGAGATTTCCATCACAAGACTATATGTGACTCATTTCAGGAAACTAGGGGTATGTCACGCGTCACTACTTCACAGGCGAGACATTTTAGCGTAAACTTGTTTTTTATCAAAATGCTCGCTCGCTAGCTAACGTTAAGTGTATGATCTGTGTAGTAATATTATTCGTATCTCAGAGCCATTTTCTTTGCTAGTTATAGCCTAATGTTAGCTAGCTAACATTGAACCTGGTTGGTTAGCTACCTGCAGATTCATGCAGGGTAGTAACGTCATGAGTTGGGATTATGGTTAATTGATTAGCTAGCTAGCTACATGTCTTAACAAAAGACTCCACTATGCAAGTGACCATTTCAATAGAATGTTAACGATGTCACTGTGACAACTGTTGAGCACTCTCGTCTGAGTGTGCCAGAGTGCAGAATAATTGCCGAATTTACAAACGCTCAACACCCATTGAATATGGCCGGTGTCAGTAAACGTTGTCAAAAAAGCATAAATTGTTGCCAGCAGCACAGTTGCAGTCACCAACGCTCTGGATAACATAAAAACAGCCTAACCAGCTATGTTAGGATGAGTTAAATGGTCAGAGTGAGCTGTTTGCTCATTTGTGTCTGGAAGTAGCTAGCAAGCCAGCCAACGTTAGCCAGTTAGCTTGGGTACTTGACTGCTGTTGTTAGGACAGAATGCTCGGATCAACTCTTAAAGAGATGGGTGGGGCTAAAGCTTAAGAGGGTGTGAACGATGTTGAATGGGTGTAGACAAAGAAGAGCTTTCCAATAGGTGTACCAAAACATTCAAAGGCCATTTTCTCAAAAGTGAGGTTACAAGTTTATCAACATTCAAAGCAGAATTACTTTCCCATTGTTCCTCAACTGTAGTGTATGATATACTATTTTCTAGCTCTGAGCCTCTGCTTTATCCAATGTAAAATACACATTTTCAAATTTTGTTACATAAGCCCGAATCAATCCGGTTGGTCACATATGATTACCTTTTACATTTACAGTATAGGGACGCACCTTACAGTACAAGTTCATATTTGTTCAATAACCCTGGATGTGCACATGGTTAAGCCAGGGGTTCCCAAACTTTTTCACTCAGGCCCCCTTTCCAGCATTGGCGCACCACAAGCACTGTTCATGACACAAACTGTACACATTTCTCTTGCTGCTGGAGAGAACATTTTGCAGTTTTAAAGTTCATTTTCTTGCAATTATATACATTTTGCCATGTCTAATGTGTATTCATGTGATATTTCAGTGGCTGAAACATTATAATAAAATGTATAGGCTAAAAAACCTATCTAAAAAACTTTAGCTGACATGGGCTAGTTGATCTGGTGTCACGTTCTGACCAGTAAAGGGGTTATTTGTTATTGTAGTTTGGTCAGGACGTGGCAGGGGGGTATTTGTTTTATGTGGTTAGGGGTGTGTGTTTATGTAGAGGGGTGTTTGGTTTGTGTTTTCCGGGGTTTTTGGGCTATGTTCTATGTTAGTATATTTCTATGTTCTAGTCTAGTCTTTTTAGTTCTATGTTTAGTTTATTGATTTGGCCTTCAATTGGAGGCAGCTGCTCCACGTTGCCTCTGATTGAAGGTCCTATATAGAGGGGTGTGTTTTGGTTGGGTTTTGTGGGAAGTTGTGATTGCATAGCTGTGTTTAGCGTGTAATCCTGTTCGTTCGTACGTTTTCTTTTCTTAAGTGTTCAAAATAAATATATAATGAGCACTCAACCCGCTGCGCTTTGGTCCACTTACTACGACGACCGTTACATCTGGACATTTCTGACAAGTTATAAATGTCTCTCTAACGTTTGCAAATGACTGACATTACAAGAGTAAAACGGATTATGCACTACCCAATTTCGAAATTGCACCTTGTGCATTAAATCAAATGTATTTATAAAGCCCTTCTTACATCAGCTGATATCTCAAAGTGCTGTACAGAAACGCAGCCTAAAACCCCAAACAGCAAGCAATGCAGGTGTAGAAGCACGGTGGCTAGGAAAAACTCCCTAGGCCAGAACCTAGGAAGAAACCTAGAGAGGAACCAGGCTATGAGGGGTGGCCAGTCCTCTTCTGGCTGTGCTGGGTGGAGATTATAACAGAACATGGCCAAGATGTTCAAATGTTCATAGATGACCAGCAGGGTCAAATAATAATAATCACAGTGGTTGTCGAGGGTGCAACAGGTCAGCACCTCAGGAGTAAATGTCAGTAGGCTTTTCATAGCCGATCATTCAGAGTATCTCTACCGCTCCTGCTGTCTAGAGAGTTGAAAACAGCAGGTCTGGGACAGGTAGCACGTCCGGTGAACAGGTCAGGGTTCCATAGGCAGAACAGTTGAAACTGGAGCAGCAGCACGGCCAGGTGGACTGGGGACAGCAAGGAGTCATCAGGCAGGTAGTCCTGAGGCATGGTCCTAGGGCTCAGGTCCTCCTCTGAGAGAGAAAGAAAGAAAGAAAGAAAGAAAGCATACTTAAATTCACACAGGACACCGGATAAATACTCCAGATATAACAGACTGACCCTAGCCCCCGACATATAAACTACTGCAGCATAAATATACTATTATTATACTATTATAACTTTCAAGAGTAAGTGGAAACCCTGCCGACCTCTGGGCGCGCCCCACAGTTTTGGAACCACTGTGTTAAGCAACTGTATAAAGTATCAACAGATCACGTCAAAAGCTATGTTACACAAGTATATTGAGTGCGGTAAAAATATGGTCCTCTTGTTCTTGCTAACCTGTTCCTATTCTCCATGACATTAATTGCTGGGCAGCGTTAAAGGTGAAGGGTAGCACCTGGTAGTTCAAATTAATGGGTGGTTACTGATGCTGTCCACGCCTACTGCGTGCCTAATTAAAGTGGCTGACATTGTTTTGACTTGAACACATTGGCTTGTGCTAACCAAGGACATGTCAGTTCTAACCCTCCATTTAGCCTTGCACTGACCCTTTAATCCATTCTAATAGCTTCTGACAGTTCGCTTTAAGGTGTGTGCCATCTCCAGCACCCAAAATAAGCACAGTCAAATCTGATGCAGACATAGAAACTACAGTAGTTCTAGTGCATGAGAAATCTGAATGGCTATTATAAGGACATTTCAAAATACAGTAGTAAGAATACAAAATTCACTAAGATATTAACTGTTAAAGTGTGTTAATAACCCAATAACCGAGTATCTATCTGCAAGTAATGTGTCACCCCTTTGATTATATCTCTACAGCAGTTACTGGGTGATAACTATATCATATAAGAATAATAGTAGAAAAACATTTGTGCAGCACTAGTTCACACTACTGGGCAGAGTCTCACGCTACCACAGTTTCAAGTATAGTTTTCGGCTATTTAATTGGAACTATTGTGAGGAAGCCTGGAAATCAAGGTTCCACGGTAAGTGGTCCATTTTGTGTTGCTATGTGTGAGTAATTAGGTTCAGGGGATAATTACTACATAAGCATTTAAGGAAATAGAGTAAAAATGGACTTTAAAGACCAGATCATCCCTAAAATCTAGAATTGTAAGTATTAAGTATAATGAATGATTTCATGGTAAACTGGTGGTATTTGAGAGGAGGTTTTGAAAGCAACAGTTTTCTTACATAGAGTCTACCAAGCAGCCTTACTGAGATACAGGACAGCATGAAGGAGACTGATGTCTTGGCCTCGTGGCTTTCTCTAGCGTGTGATTAGTCTGGCTAATTAGATAATAATGACTCTGTTTTTTCCATTACGGGTGGAGGAGAACACATGTGGTGCAGAGAGTTCCAAATCACCTTTCCTGTGCCAAGAAAAGTCAGCATGTTGACAAACTAGCCTGCAGATAGGTATCCCTTCTTAGCTCTGAGAGAGGTTACACAACAACAAGCATCATTTCCCAGGGCTAAGTAAAAGCTGTAAGAATCTGTCCACAGACATAGCCTCATTTGCAGGTGCTGCTAACTTTGTATGTCTGGATAAGGGCCTGCTGGATACTTTGGAGGAAAACAAGACAAGCTAGCAGTTCAGCTCTGGGTAGAAAATCCAGAGATGTCAGGTTTAGGCTTAGTGTTTTATTTTTTATCTGGACAGTAACTCAAAATAGACAAAATGGTCACCGGCCAGATCATCGTGATGATATGCCTGGTGACACTTTACTTCTTGAAAGTCCAATATCTTGCAAACTTGCCTTCTGACATGCAAAACATTTTGTGACTGCATCAACAGTGGACTAATGAAAAAAATACCAAAAGTATTTCAATTGATTTTCCCTTTAAAGCTGTCTTACACCTGTCTGTTGAAGCTGGACGTGGTTGCTACTTGAGGTTTAAGCTGGGATGGGAGGGCTTACCAATAGATAATGGCCAATTAAGTGTGGGATGGCGAGGAAAAAGGAAAAGAAACGGCGCAGAGAATAAAGCATGTCCCAGCGCATTTTGCCGACACGCTCAGGTCTGTGGCTAACAAACTCATCTTAACTGATGGAAGGAGATATCCCCGGACACTCATCAGTAGTAAACCACAGAAATTACTTCATAAGCACTTTGGAAACCCCTAATTGGCCCTTTTAAAAACCTGGGTGAATTTTATTTTTGTGCAGCACTAGAAACTACATGAATTGGGCGTTGAGATGAAAGCCTTGAGAAAATGGTGGAGGGCTGTTTGCGGTTGTCTGATAATAAAAAAATGACTGCATGGACTGTATGTACTGTACGTACAGGTCAAGGGTCTTTGTTTGAAACCCTAGTTGCGTTATGACGAGGGGGGAGGTAACCTACTTAAAGTAAACATTAATTGTTTCCTGAAATTCGGCGAGATAATTCCCAGAGTCGTCCTGTTGAGTAAATGCTTTTAGTTCAATACATGTGTTAATGGATGTATTGAAATAGCAACAATCAGTTTATATTCATTAACGTGATTAAATTACCATTTCAAGCTACTAAGCTAACATATGGAATTGTTTTAAGATGCTCACAGCATGGATCATTTAGCTATTTGATTTTGAATTTTAAAACCCCTGTAGGTATCAAAATAAAATATAGAATTTTTCTGTTACTACCAATGCCCATAGAAACACATTGTCTGTTTTGACTTTTATGTGTTATTCAATCAAAAATGTAATCATAAGGAATAAGATTTTGAAGTGTCTCTTGTGGTGGCTAATTTCTGCATTACCAAATGAGGAGAGTTACAAACTTCACACACCAGTCAGAGTTATACTTAAACTACATCTTTAATAATAAGAGCTTTGCAAAAGCACTTTGACTTTCAATGATGGCTATCTCTAATGAACCATTGAAAAGTGACTACACAAAAGTACAAAGATCTTTTATAGCCAAGATACACCCCTCTCAACGTACATGACAAACCACAGATACATTGAATGGGTCACAAGGTTAAGTTTTGTATGAAAGATATCTATAAAACATAGCAGACAGCAACTGCTGTGTCAACAGTTTTCCTTGTATAGACCAGTGTCTGGTCCTCCTACTCCAAACTGGAACCGTCTCTCCCTGGTACGGTATAGAACAGAACCATTAGCTCATGCCCTCTGGAATTCTCTTTTAGGCTTTATTACCCAAAGACATCGTAAATCTCGTCTGTCAGTGCTATCTCATAGAGGCCCATCCTCAGTAGAACACACACACAATAGTTAACAGAATACTCTATTCTGTTGAATATTACAACCATTATAATACAATACAACCATTATAATACAATACAAGCATTATAACATAATCTTGCAATTTTCCACGACACTCTTCTATATCAAGGAGAGATAAGAACGTTTTTTGGACATATATTTAATGCCTTTTTTTTGTTGGCAAAGAGCTACCTCCATACTTCCATAACAAATGTTTAAACAGTACTAGTTACATTCAGATGAATCCTGTGACACTTGCGGGGGTTGTTGAGCAAAATGGAGAATCTCCCCTTTCCATAGTGGAATCATATTAGTTTGTAGCCTAAACAGTTTGGATGCTACAGCCAGAAGTTGGCACATCGGTGGTACCGACTTCAGACGAGTCCCATGGAGCTTGTGGTGGTCGTAGAGCACCTGAGAACACCATCGTGTCCGTGAGAGTCTCATCTTTCCATATAGTGGTATGTAGTTTGTAGGTCGCGAGAAGACAGATTTTCGGGATGTGGTGGATTGAGACGCAGCTCATGCAGATATCTCTAGCTTAAACGGATGGATTTGAATGCAGATTTATTGTTTTATGTTACTTGGATTGATGCACTGGGGGTCAATAGACTTAAGGATTTAATACAATATTGCTACAAGAGTAACTACAGGGCAACTACACTATTGTAAGAGCAACTTAAATTGTTACCAAGGGTCCAATACATGATGGACAAAATAAATACTAGATAAACAATGTAGTGTCCTACCTTGCAAACACCAACTCAGTGAATATGGGCCCATGAATGTAACGTTGTAAAATCAGTCAATTACCTCAAACATGTGAGTGAACAAATCAATGTACGTATAAGTCATTTGAAAGGCCATGGTAAATTACACAATACACTCACTGCTGACAAACCTCATCAGCCAAATGTTTTGGTCAATATTGTTTTATTTAAATGCAAATCAAGTTACCAGTTATAGGACTTTGTGCTCGGCCAACACAATTTGTTTAAAAACATATATATTTTACAATACGTAGTGGTATTTCCTCAGGTAGAGAGTGACATAAAAGCACAATGGAACACAGAAATGGAGTCAATTCTCCTCCTCTGAGGCTATATTATATATATACACCTCTACGCAGACGACACCATTCTGTATACTTCTGGCCCTTCTTTGGACACTGTGTTAACAACCCTCCAGACGAGCTTCAATGCCATACAACTCTCCTTCCGTGGTCTCCAACTGCTCCTAAATACAAGTAAAACTAAATGCATGCTCTTCAACCGATCGCTGCCTGCACCTGCCCGCCTGCCCAGCATCACTGCTCTGGACGGTTCTGACTTAGAATTTGTGGACAACTACAAATACCTAGGTGTCTGGTTAGACTGTAAACTCTCCTTCCAGACTCACACCAATCATCTCCAATCCAAAGTTAAATCTAGAATTGGCTTCCTATTTCGCAACAAAGCATCCTTCACTCATGCTGCCAAACATACCCTCGTAAAACTGACCATCCTACCAATCCTCGACTTCGGCAATGTCATTTACAAAATAGCCTCCAATACCCTACTCAACAAGCTGGATGCAGTCTATCACAGTGCCATCCGTTTTGTCACCAATGCCCCATATACTACCCACCACTGCGACCTGTACGCTCTCGTTGACTGGCCTTCGCTTCATAATCGTCGCCAAACACATTGGCTCCAGGTCATTTACAAGACCCTGCTAGGTAAAGTCCCCCCTTATCTCCGCTCACTGGTCACCATAGCAGCACCCACCTGTAGCAAACGCTCCAGCAGGTATATCTCTCTGGTCACCCCTAAAGCCAACTCCTCCTTTGGTCGTCTCTCCTTCCAGTTCTCTGCTGCCAATGACTGGAACGAACTACAAAAATCTCTGAAACTGGAAACACTTATCTCCCTCACTAGCTTTAAGCACCAGCTATCAGAGCAGCTCCCAGATCACTGCACCTGTACATAGCCCATCTATAATTTAGCCCAAACCTCTACCTCTTCCCTACTGTATTTATTTATTTTATTTATTATTTTGCTCCTTTGCACCATATTATTTATATTTTAACTTTGAACTTTCTTCAAATTATAAATCTACCATTCCAGTGTTTTACTTGCTATACTTTATTTACTTTGCCACCATGGCTTTTTTTGCCTTTACCTCCCTTATCTCACATAATTTGCTCACATTGTACATAGTCTTATTTTTGTCTACTGTATCATTGATTGTATGTTGTTTTACTCCATGAGTAACTCTGTGTTTTTGTATGTTGTCGAACTGCTTTGCTTTATCTTGGCCAGGTCGCAATTGTAAATGAGAACATGTTCTCAACTTGCCTACCTGGTTAAATAAAGGTGAAATATATAAATAAATAAAATATTCAGTACAACTTCATAACCCGCTGGGCACAGACGTCAATTCAACATCTATTCCAAGTTGGTTCAACATAATTTCATTGAAATGATGTAGAAACAATGTTGATTCAACCAGTATGTGCCCAGTGAGAAACCACTATCAGAAACTTTCACGCATTGAATACACCAGAATGTAAACTATTTCACTGGAGTTTTTGTTATCTGAATGACTCACGTAAGTATGTATTTTGAAAATGCATTTCAAATGTTTATGATTGTCCCATAAAGCTTTTATAATCCTCTTGATACAGCCAGATTGTGGCTACCAACCACCGTTACACATTCAAAGTAAGATCAGCAAACCTTTCATTTTCAGGGATCCTGTTGGGCCTGTAATCACAGTGTCTCAGAGTAGGAGTGCTTTTGCCTTTTAAATCATAATGAATATGCAGGGGGGACTGATCCTAGATCAACCCTCCTATTCTGAGATGCTTTGTGAATACATGCCCATAACTACAGTTTATGTCCTTCCTTGGGTTGAAACAGCGAACAATTACAATTCTGCGAAATTCTCTCTAGTTTCTCTACAACTTATTTGACTGCCCTCTGTAGAGCAAATACACAGTGGTTAATTCTGCTGCCATGGCGACTAACTTTAGCAAATCCTTGAGCTGGTAGACCTACCAAGGTTTCTGCCAGCTTAATGTTTTCATTCGGTTGGGGTTGAATGCCTTACCCTCTAGTCGTGTGAATAGAAACATTTAATTCCATTACCCCCCACCCCCAGAAAACACAACACATGGCAGCAGGAACACAACATGACAAGTGGTTCCACATCATCTGTCTGTATGCTGGAGAGATATTGCAATTATTCTGTGTTTTCGAGCGAAAGAGAGACCCGCAACACCCAATGTAACTCTTGCCTTGCCGGCTTTTCATTTAAAAAACTTTTCCCCTGTGATCCCCGAGAGATGTAATTATTGTGCAGCCAACTTGTAGGACCCACAGTTCCTGTGAATACCTCTCCCCCATCAACCATTCCTTGCGTTTATTTTTAAACAGCTTGCATTTTCCTCGGATCACACATTTTCATCCAGAGTAGTTTTGTCTGCTACTGTAAATGAACACCGTGGCAATTATGAAAACAATAACAAATTTGACCCTTACTGCATCAGACCTGGGTTGAGCGATTGCTTAAGCCTGCCCCTACAATGCCAGATGGGTGGGGTTAGCATTTTGGGGACTATTCCATTGCACCAGACAAGCTTAATCAGCTACTTTCAAATTCAGTTTGAGCCCAGTGCACTGCATATATGTGATTTGGGTAATTTAAATTACCTTGTGTTTAAAATTGTAAAGGGGTTTATAATTTTGATGCAGTGATAAGGCATAATTTAAGTGTACCAAAAGGAATAGGCTATGTAGCATAAAAAGTATTGGTTTTTCAGCACACTGCCATACTGTCAATGAACTATCAAATCCATTAACTGATTTTATAACATTAAACTTAATGCTTATACCTTTGTAATATTCCTTCAGACTTTGTAGATCACTGATAATGAAACTTGATCAAAGTGCACTTCTATGCAGTAGGATTAAAACTACTTAACCTCTCAAGGGCAGGTGGCACCAAATCGTCCCACCTACGTAACAGCCAGTGTAATCCCGTGGCGTGTTATTCAAAAACCTAAAAAATGCAAAAACTTCAATTTTTCAAACATATGACTATTTTACACCATTTTAAAGACAAGACTCTCGTTAATCTAACCACACTGTCCGATTTCAAAAAGGCTTTACAACGAAAGCAAAACATTAGATTATGTCAGCAGAGTACCCAGCCAGAAATAATCAGACACCCATTTTTCAAGCTAGCATATAATGTCACATAAACCCAAACCACAGCTAAATGCAGCACTAACCTTTGATGATCTTCATCAGATGACAACCCTAGGACATTATGTTATACAATACATGCATGTTTTGTTCAATCAAGTTCATATTTATATAAAAAAACAGCTTTTTACATTAGCATGTGACTAGCATGTGACTAGCATTCCCACCGAACACTGCCAGTGAATTTACTAAATTACTCACGATAAACGTTCACAAAAAGCATAACAATTATTTTAAGAATTATAGATACAGAACTCCTCTATGCACTCGATATGTCTGATTTTAAAATAGCTTTTCGGTGAAAGCACATTTTGCAATATTCTCAGTAGATAGCCCGGCATCACAGGGCTAGCTATTTAGACACCCAGCAAGTTTAGCACTCAGCAAAGTCACATTTACATTAAGAAAAATGTTATTACCTTTGCTGTCTTCGTCAGAATGCACTCCCAGGACTTCTACTTCAATAACAAATGTTGGTTTGGTTCAAAATAATCCATAGTTATATCCAAACAGCGGCGTTTTGTTCGTGCGTTCAAGACACTATCCGAAAGGGTAAATAAGGGTGACGAGCATGGCGCAATTCGTGACAAAAAAAATCTAAATATTCCATTACCGTACTTCGAAGCATGTCAACCGCTGTTTAAAATCAATTTTTATGCCATTTTTCTCATAAAAAAGCGATAATATTCCGACCGGGAATCTGCGTTTAGGTAAACAGACGAAAGAAAGTAAAGCATTCGGTCGACTCGGGCACGCGCCTAAGCCCATAGTACTCTGATCGGCCACTTGCCAAAAGCGATAATGTGTTTCCGCCAGAGGCTGCCTCGATATCGTTCAGCTTTTTCCCGGGCTCTGGGAGCCTATGGGAGCCGTAGGAAGTGTCACGTTAGAGCAAAGATCCTCAGTCTTCAATAAAAAGAGCCAAGATAAAACACAACTTGTCAGACAGGCCACTTCCTGCATGGAATCTTCTCAGGTTTTGGCCTGCCATTTGAGTTCTGTTATACTCACAGACACCATTCAAACAGTTTTAGAAACTTTAGGGTGTTTTCTATCCAAAGCCAATAATTATATGCATATTCTAGTTACTGGGCAGGAGTAGTAACCAGATTAAATCGGGTACGTTTTTTATCCGGCCGTGTCAATACTGCCCCCTAGCCCTAACAGGTTAATTCAACCCTGCCAAATGTATGTTCTCCTAGCCATGTGTGAAAACGAAGAAATGTCAGGGAGTCTTTTGTGCCACTGCTAGCAGCGTGTCTAATGTACCCCTAAGAGCTCCTTAAGAGGTGTCTAAATGTGACTGAAGTTCTCACTACTATAGACTGTAGAAAGTGCATTAAGGTTTCTTCACCGCCTGTTAACCACAACCCAATCACAGCAAATTGCTAAGAGCTGAGTTCAAGCGCACATGCCTGTGGGGCTCAGTTTTTCAAAACGCTTAATCTGGATCAGAATGATACGGATTCTGTAATCCTCTTTTTTGAAATCCATGATCAGATCGATAAGGCAGTTTTTTTTCCTTCAGAAAATAACCGGATAGCAGCATTCTGGTCCAGATACCTCAATATCAAAATCATAGAATCCAGATTTTCAGTGCTTTGAACAGGTCTACTCCTTGCCATCTACGGGACAGGTCATGGATTCTTCTACACTGTCATAGGGAAATAGAAATGAGTAAACTACATGAATAAAGGTATCTTGATTAAAAATAATAGAGCCTACATATCACTTATGAGTAATTACATTAATTTATTTGACACATTTATTTGACACTCTCTAACTAAGGCAGGTAGCCTAGTGGTTAGAGCATTGGGCCAGTATCCAAAAGGTTGCTGGATCGAATCCCTGAGCTGACAAGGTAGACATCTGTCGTTCTGAACAAGGCAGTTAACCCACTGTTCCCCGGTAGGCTGTCATTGAAAATAAGAATTGTTCTTAACTGACTTGCCTAGTTAGATGAATGTTAAAATAAAAACTGACCTATACTGCAGTCAATTTAACATAATTAAACTTTGGATCATTCTTATGTAGATCAAAAGTTCAGAAAAACTGGGCCCAGGGGTATTTATAATTTGATTTTTAGCCTTTAGCTCCATACAGTCAAAGTTTCTATAGAATAGTAAACTCCACTGGTATCACTACAGTTAGAATTCTACATACTCAGGTTTTTGATGAATAATTTAATAGATTACAATCTAGTCAATCGAATAAGATGACCAATATGGTTTATGTGGTCTAATCCAATTTGGTTTATGTGGTCTAATCCAATTTGGTTTATGTGGTCTAATCCAATTTGGTTTATTTGGCCCAATGCATCCAATGTTTTTTTAAATGATGTACCTTTATTGTTGTCCAATGTTAATTAATAGTGTTCTGCACCAGCTGGTGAAAATAGCAGTCCAGTTATGTAAGATGTTGCTATTTTACAAGCCTAAGTGCACCTTACTTTTACTCCAATAGAATGCCTGTTCGTCTTTTCGATCATTGTGTTGTTTTCAAATGGAAACCGCAGACCGTTCAAAGTTGGCTTACTGTTGCAGAGCCACGTTGTTTCAAGCTGAACAAGAACAAATCCTTACATTCCACTGTTTGAAAAGTGCTAAAGGGAAAGGTAAAACTCTTGCAGCACTAAACCGACACGTTGTCAATCTTTCTTTTTTTTTTACTCATTACGTCACCTGTTTTTTGTCTACCCTTGGGAACCACAAAATAGTTTCGAAATGATTCAGGGTGTTATGTCAGCCACTCAAGGATGTTACTCATCCCGTGAAGGTTTTTATAAAAATACACATTATTCTCTGCAATGTGCCCTCAAAAAACACATTTCCTCCTTCTAAGCTGCAAAACTGGTGCCAGCAAGCATCTTCTGTCCGTGTTTTGTCAAGCATGCTTGCGATGGGTTGTTGAGGCTTACTCCCATTCTAACCTGTTCACACAACTGTAGGAAGTGCCTGTCAACAATTTGATCCTGATGTGACATGTTATCAAATAGTAAACATTCCATCTGAGGCGCTCTCTCAGAGCAGACACTGAGCCCCAGTAAGCTCTCTCTCGGAGAGATCAGGGGAGTTTGATCAGGGGAGATTGGCACGCCCTCGTCTGGAGGCAATTGAAAGAAAATAATAAGATGAAGTGCTCAAGAACTAGGGCCACTGCTCATTCTTTACACCACCACCCCCAACACAAACATACACACACACTCACACACATTGATGCGCTTAAGAGGAAGCTCTCAATATGCTCCTTGATCTCGCGGCTTACATAATATAATTAAGCAGTTCAAGCTGGCTTATTTGACGCAAGCAGAAAATGCTGCAATGCTGAGGGGTGGTTGTGATGGAGGGGGGGGGGGGAATCCCCTCAGCAGCCCCCATACAGTATATGGCAAACCTCTAGTGGCTGCCTGCTTGCCTGAGTCTCGTTGTCTGCCAGCGGGAATCAGTTGGTTCCACTGCTCTCTCTGTGTTTTCTTGGCCAGAAGCACAGCCTCCTTAAGGCTGCTACAAAGACACTCTGGAGAGGAGGCCTCACAGATACGATTCAGGACAGCCGGATGTGTGATGACGATGAACAGGAGGAATTAGAGATGATACAGAAACCATGGGATCCATTCCATTTGATTATCGCAACCGTTTGAATAATTTAAAAAGGCAATGGAAAAAAGAGGGGGGTATTATGGATGGGGAGGTAAGGAAAAATATAACTGTACAAATCAAGCACTGAGGGGTTAATTTTAAAGATGGCATCATGCATTATTCATGATTAATCATTTCTGGCAATGATTGCGTGAAAACAAATTGCACACTGTGTAGGAAATTGACAAATACATACACGTACACATTATGGTGAATAAACTCAGTGAGATGTTAGTCTCTTTTTAAGCTGGCATAATTGGCAGTATTCAACAAGTTGTCAAACCGTATTTGATTTGAGCTCAAGTGAGGATACAGAGAAGGAGTTACATTTTGGCATAGCAGCTTATAGCAGGATGATGACTGTGCTGACCAGGACTGAGGTGCTGCTCTCTCCCTAGTTATGTGTATTATAATCATTTTTAAGTTTACAATTTAAAAAAGACTGAACTGGATTCTTCTTTAGATATTTGATATGAGAGTTTGGTGAGGTCTAGATGAAATATACATATTGTATATAAGCCTTAGTCAGAAACGTGATAGAGTGGAAATTTCTCCCCGACAGGGACGGGAACTCACAACCCGCCGCACCATAACACAACACACTCAAGAAGCACCATAAATACCACTAACCCAGGAAAGCAAAGGCATTTCTGAATCCGGGTTGCGGTACTTCTTGGTCTCAGATGCACTTACTCAGTATGGAAATAGTTGGCAAAGATGAAAAAATACTATTCTTGTCCTGACAGGTAGTTTGCTTCTGACAATTTACTATTGAAATCAAAATGCAGGCCTATCCCAAATGTCTTCTGTGGAGCACTCGTTTACATTTAATGACCTGAGGCTCTAAAATGGCGGTGTGACCTCACACAGTCAGCACTACTCATACACACACATATTTCACATTAACACATACATTTCACAAATGCCTCACCAACCAAGATGTAATCTGTTTCTAGACAACAAAAATTTTAACAAAAAAAAACTTCTGAATATATTTCAATTCCCCAAATTCACCACTCAAGCGTCTTAATGAGTCTCGACACAGGCTATAAAAAGCATTGCTATGGCAACAGTTTAGGAATTCTGAAATATATGGCTTTCAAATGTACAGGTTGCCAATTGTTCCTTGACTTCACGAGTCACTCCATGCCCCTAAGAGGACGCCTTTTTAGCCTGTGCTGACGGATATACGGATATGTGACGTTAGTAAACTGCAATTAAACTCAGTCTGTCCAAATCTGTCAGGTTTTTAGATATCTTCCGTCTCATCAGAATAATGTGTTAAAAAGAAGCGGGTGGGACAGGGAGGTGGAGAGCGCACCCTGGAGGAGAGGATTGAAACCTATTTACGGCCTTCTGGAATTAACAGAGGGTGAACTAGAGGCATCAAATTGTGAGAAAATGCCTGTCACATGCAAGACAAAAAGAAGTAGCTCTGCTCTCATGCAACTGTGGAAGCAAAAACAAGCCCACTACCCATACAATAAGGTACAGTAAAGTAAAGACATACTTCGGAAGGCAATTCTTCTGCTCCTGAAACAACAAAGGCCTTTGGTTATGTTCTGTCCTGATGTACAGTTTACGTTATATACCTTTGGGATTTTCAGAAGAGAGCATGACATTTCATGGCCAGCGTAACCAGTATATTATGACAAACATGGAATGCCAACACTAGTGTATTGTATGCTCTTATTTTGTGCTTTAATCAATGTGCACGTGGTGTTTTCTTGCTTAAGTGACTAGATATTAATGTTGTGCGTTTCATGTAGACCCTAAAGTATTCATACATTTAACGGTCTTGATCTTCGACCACACCATTTCAACTAGGAGAAGAGGAATCATTTAGCCGATACATCAGTGTGAAAATTACACAGTTGCGATATAACGGCTATCCAGATTGACAATGACATTGGGGTTAACACCCCTACTTTCTTGATCACTGTCAATCAGACATGCCTCATGGTCACTCGGGAATACAGCATTTAGGCCTGCATAAGGATATTAAATTACATTAATCACGAGGGCTCAGCGTGTTGGAATTAGTTTTGTTTTATGGCGCTCTGCTTTTAAGTTAAAGATGTCGAGGATTGTTCCGTCAGAAATACAATTCGTCGCGGGGCCCTGGACACCGGGTTCATAATTAAGTCCCCACCAGAGTGCCGCTGGTCACGGGCGTGCTCACAGAGCCCAGCTCATTCCTCATTCATGGAAAAGGCCTGCTTCCTCCCAAGTCATATGGCTCCCGTCTAAAAATAATTGGGAGGTCATTTGCCATGCTTATTATGATCAATATCACCTACTCCCTCTCACTCTCACTCTCTCCCCTGCGGCTTGACTTTGCGCTATACCACAGCGAGAGCTACACATACAGTGGGGGATCTAATGTGGGGTGACAATTTCATCATAACGCTTTCATCTCAGGTGTCTGAATGAAAGGCACAGGTCTAACATTGCTTAAATAAATAATGCCTGAAAAAATACGCAACCAGGAGTGTATTGTCAGAAGTTTGTAATAATATGAGTAAACACTTTATGCTTTCTTTAAAAAATGACTTTCTCTGTAGCAAGATCTCCATCTAATTTGTGACAGATTTTCACGTAAATGTTTTTCATTTGGTTCATGAAAACTTATGTGCAAGCGCACAGCTTTTTATCCGCAACAACGTCAGTCTGGTGGAAATACACTTTCTCCACCAGAAGAGTGTTTCCACCAGACTGACTTTGTTGCAGATAAAAAGCTGTGAGTTTGGGCTTAAGTTTTCATGTACCAAATAAAAAACGTTTATTTTTAATGTTTCTATTGCATTTTCCACTCTACAGATAATAAATAAATGAATCTTTATTTTGACAGGGGGTCAATGCTGAGACCAAGGTCTCTTTTCCAGATGAGCCCTGTATAGCAGCACAATACACATTCAAATCAATAAACACATTAAACCACACGTTCATTTACATATTAAAACATGTTATTATACACAACAATGCACAAAAAGCAAAACACAATCATAAAAAGCAGACACATTCTTCAGTAAAAAAAGTCCCCTAAAAACCGTTTGAAATGCCCTAGATTCCTCCCTCTCATTTTAAAGTGCATTGTAGATCATTCCACATGTAAGGTACAAAAAAACTAAAAGCAGATCTACCCAACTCAGTGGAGATCGAAGGGCTCTCCAGAGTTAGCCATCCTTGAGCCTGGGTCCGGTAGCCTGTACATCTACAGTATAGGTTAACAATGAGGTAAAGTGTGGCGGAAGTTTATGCAAGAAAACTTTATAGACAAAAAGAGCACAATGCATCGATCTACGAGACTTTAAGGAGGGCCAGCGACATTCTAATACAAAATGCAATGATGTGTACTGAACCTATCGCCCGTAATAAAACGCAACGCGCTGTGATAAACTGTGTCCAATGGCTTCAATACAGGGAAGCTGCATTCATATAGACAATATCACCATAGTTAATAACCAGAATGAATGTTGACTGAATTATTAGGTTTCTGCTATTTAATGAAAGACAGGACCTGTTCCTATAGAAGAAGCCTATTAATTCTTAATTTCAAGTCATCAATATACTTTTTGAAAGATAGCTTTTCCTCAATCCAGATGCCCAGATATTTATATGCGGGGACACGATCAATGAGGGAACCATCCAAAGTACCTATGCATGGAAAATAATATATGCTTGGTTTTTCCTGCATTATGTGTCAATTTCAGTTCAACAAAGGCTTTCTGCAGGGCAATAAAGGCAGATTGAAGCTCTGACAGAGCCGGGTTATCTGTGGGGGAAATAGCACACACCACAGTGTCATCTGCATATAGGTGAACGTTTACCTTTTTCTTTTTTTTTTACAGATAAACCAATATTGTTCATGTAAACAGTGAAAAGAAATGGACCAAGAATCGATCCCCGTGGGACACCCTTCGTTATATCCAGAAAACCTGATTTAACACCATCAGTAAATACACACTGTGTTCTGTACTTAATCATTTCCAAAACAGCGACATGCAGCCTGGTCCAAGCCAATTGATGAAAGCTTCTGAAAAAGTAATGAGTGATACACAATGTCGAAGACTTTAGACAGGTCAATAAAAAGGTCCGCACAATGTTTATCAAACAATTAAGAACATCATTAAAAACCAAATAAGTAGCAGAGATGGTGCTATCACCTGGTCTGAAACCTGACTGGTGTGCATACATGTCGTAGTTAAAAAGGATCTAAATTGAGTATTTACCAAGAATTCATTTTTGCTAGGCAAGAGAGTTTGGAAATGGGGAGATAATTATTTAGGTCACACGGGTCACCACCTTTCCAAAGGGGGAGTATACAGTATGGGTCGACTTCCAGACCCTGGGATGGTACCAGAAATAATTGGCATGTGTTAAAGATTCTCCAGTCAGAGGATCAGAAAGCTGAAGCAACAAAGGATCAATCAAATCAGCCCCAGTGGATTTGCAAGGCGTCTAGCACATCACAAGTAGAAAGTTGTTGAAATGAAAACTAAAATTCAGTAAAAATTGACAGAACTTTCATCGAGCCAACTAGAGAGGGGCAGGCAGTTGACTGGCTGACCAGGGTCAGTTAAACCACAATTTCTTTCATATAAAAAGCCTGCGAGATAAAATGCTGACTAAAAGCATCACCTATCTATTTTTTTCTCAGTAATAATCCCAGAGTTTTACACAACTTGCTTAGGCAGGAAAGGAGAGGAATTCCCATGCTTCAGTGCCTTAACTGTTTTCCAACATTTTGACCGATCAGCAGCAGAGTCTGAGATAGAACTTAGAAAGTAGCTAGATATAGCTTTGTTGACTGAGGAAGGGCATCTATTCTCAATTGCCTGAAAAAATGCTAATCAGCTACAGAGTCAGTTTGTCTAGCCTTAATCCAGGCCTGATTTCTCATCATAAAAAGATGTGAAAGTTCTGTAGAGAATCAAGGATTTGTTCTATTTTTTACTCTAGGGCATTTAAAGGGAGCAATTCTCGAGCTAATTCAGGGTCAGGCATGTAACTGATAGAGGAGAAGTCAGGGTGATACATATCATGAAGAAAAGCTTGTTAAACGAGTATCAGGGTTAATTTGTTTGGCATCTCTAATACATGCAAAAGGACAGTGATCAGAGACCATTAGTAAAGACACCTAACTGTTGTGATAAATGGAAAACTTGCACAATCTGGTTTTCTCGCATGCTCTCTAGACAAAAATGGCCAGGGTAGGTTATATGATGAGATGGATAAGAGCAAGATCATTTGTATTTGTTAATTGGCAGCTAAGCACCGATCATCATGTCACTAGCATACAAAATAAGATCCTTTATATTTATTGGAAAGATGCATCAAGCTCATCATGTGTACTTTCACCACACTGTAGCCAAAATTGTGCATGCTTTTCCAAGTCGCAGTGGGAAGACCACAGAACAATGCGTTGCGTGACTGCAAATTTACCTCGACAAAATGGTTATTCTATCAACAATTGTAAAATAAATCGTAAATTAATTTTACAGACACAAAATATCCCACCATGTTTAACGAACAAATTGTCTGTCAACATTTATAAAATTGTACCGACGCTTCCTGTTTCCATCACACTTGCTGTGATTTTTTTAATACGCCATGACTTTACTCACATGCCAACTGTGGTAACACTTAGACTGCTCCTCATTGCAGTCTATTTACATGTGTAATTACACTGTAACAAGTACTGTAGTTATTTGTAATAACTCATAGCTACACGGTCATAACAGCATGTAACTGGTGGTAATTGCAGTCTGTAATTACAGAGGTGTAACAACAACATGCCCTGAGAACAAGGTTCAGGGAAGATAATACCATTGAGCACAGTTATTGTTAAATAGCTTGCTAGTTAGCTAGCGAGTAGCGATCATAGCATATTTGCCAGCAGTAGCTAGATGGATAATCAAGGTTAGAAAACTAGCTAGCTAGCGTGCTAGCTAATCCCCCAAAAAATCTAGATTGCATGGAAAATCTATTCTGTAGATGGTAACTAGCTAGCTAGCCTAGTTGGTAGGCCTAGCAAACATGCCAGTTTACGTTTGCTATCTACAGTTAGCTAGCCAACACTAGGCTAGCTACCTAGCAAATACTAGCTAACTACCTATGCTAGATCATCCAGCAGATGCTAGATCGTCCACCTATGCTAGATTGTCCAAAAAAGCTAAATAAATTGCATAGAAAACTTACTTTCTTTCTCCTGTTTTGACGTTTTTGACCTACAACACTTTGTTTCTTTCGTGGCAATCTGTCATGTCTGGATTTTGCCCACTGACCTTCTTCTCGACACCATTCTTTGCGCACTGTTACATGACGTCACTGTCAACACGTGGGCATGTTCGAGGTCATCATTATTTTGAGCGTGTTGTGCAGATAGGTAGATCTTGAAATTATGTCTTTATTTCTGGGATAAATAATTGCACCAATGCATCCCATCCTAAAGTGAGAATGTCCCTCAACAGTGAAACCCTTGGAACGTCACATGATGGAATAAGAGTTTGTCCATGACTATTTTAATTAAGTTCATATGTGACTTGTTTCAGGAAAGTGCATATGTGTCGCATGTCACTATTTCACAGGAGAGGCATTTGAATGTAAACAAAATGTTTTTTGCAGAAATGCCTTCTGGAACATGTGAACTTTCATGTGCCTTAATAACAATCTTGTATCCTATCTGTAAACACGAATAAACTTGTTGAATTATGAGCCTAGTTGGTTTAGCCACAGAAAAATACAGGAAGCTTAACGCTAGCCATAATTGGCTGAGATAATGGATGGGCTGGACATGCCAAGAGATGAGTTTGGATTGGTCTGCCATGTAGCATGCTTCTGTCTATAACATGCGATTATCACTGTGTAAATATTGTGCGATTGTGCGATAAATCTCCTGGTGTATCCCCTGTCACAGGAGGAGACGGCGGCTATGGAAACACATGTCTCCGAATCCCTGGGGCAGGGGTACATTCGGCCCTCCACTTCACCTGCCTCCTCAAATTTATTTTTTGTGAAGAAGAAGGATGGAGGTCTGCGCCCGTGTTTTGACTAACGAGGTATCAACCAGATCACTGTTAGGTACAGTTTCCCGCTACCTCTCATAACCAGTGCGATTGAGTCAATGCACAGGGCGCGCTTCTTCACCAAATTGGATCTCAGGAGTGCTTACAACCTGGTGCGTATCCGGGAGGGAGACGAGTGGAAGACGGCTTTCAGTACCACCTCAGGGCACTATGAGTACCTCGTCATGCCGTACGGGTTGATGAATGCTCCATCAGTCTTCCAGGCCTTTGTTGATGAGATTTTCAGGGACCTGCACAGGCAGGGTGTAGTGGTGTATACTGATGACATCCTGATATACTCCGCTACACGCGCTGAGCATGTGTCCCTGGTGCACAGGGTGCTTGGTCGACTGTTGGAGCATGACCTGTACGTCAAGGCTGAGAAATGTCTGTTCTTCCAACAGTCCGTCTCCTTCCTAGGGTACCGCATTTCCACTTCAGGGGTGGAGATGGAGAGTGACCGCATTTCAGCCATGCGTAATTGGCCGACTCCCACCACAGTAAAGGAAGTGCAGCGGTTTCTAGGGTTTTCCAACTATTACCGGAGGTTTATTCGGGGCTTTGGTCAGGTAGCGGCTCCCATTACCTCACTGCTGAAGGGCTCTGTTTGCCTCGGCTCCCGTACTGGCTCATCTGGATCCCTCTTTGGCGTTCATAGTGGAGGTGGACGCATCCGAGGCTGGGATAGGAGCCGTGCTCTCTCAGTGCTCGGGTACGCCACCAAAGCTCCGCCCCTGTGCCTTCTTTTCGAAGAAGCTCAGCCCTGCGGAGCGAAACTATGACGTAAGGGACCGGGAGCTGTTGGCTGTCGTCAAGGCCTTGAAGGCGTGGAGACATTGGCTTGAGGGGGCTAAACACCCTTTTCTCATCTGGACTGACCACCGCAATCTGGAATACATCCGGGCGGCGAGGAGACTGAACCCTTGCCAGGCAAGGTGGGCCATGTTTTTTACCCAATTTGTTTTCACCCTATCCTACAGACCAGGTTCCCAGAACGCGAAGGCAGACGCACTGTCCCGGATGTATGACGCAGAGGAGCGGCCATGGATCACACCCCCATACTCCCGGCCTCTTGCCTGGTGGTACCGGTAGCGGGCGTTACGTACAGAGCCCACTCCCCTCCAATGTCCAGCTGGGCATCTGTACATTCCGTCTGCTGTCCGTGACCGTTTGATCTATTGGGCCCACACGTCACCCTCCTCTGGTCATCCGGTCATCGGTCGGACAGTGCTCTGTCTTAGTGGGAAGTACTGGTGGTCCACTTTGGCTAAGGACGGGAGGGTTTATGTTTCCTCCTGCTCGGTGTGTTCCCAGTGCAAGGCCCCTAGGCACCTGCCCAGAGGGAAGTTACGAACCTTACCCGTTCCACAACGACCGTGGTCGCACCTGTCGGTGGATTTCCTAACGGATCTTCCTCCCTCACAGGGTAACACCGCGACCCTGGTCGTTGTGGATCGGTTTCCTAAGTCCTGCCGTCTTCTCCCTTTGCCCGGTCTCCCTACGGTCCTACAGACTGCGGAGGCCCTGTTTACATACGTCTTCCGGCACTACGGGGTGCCTAAGGACATAGTATCTGATTGAGGTCCCCAGTTCACATCAAGGGTCTGGAGGGCGTTCATGGAACGTCTGGGGGTCTCGCTCAGCCTTACCTCAGGTTTTCACCCCGAGAGTAACGGGCAGGGGGAGAGAGTGAACCAGGATGTGGGTAGGTTTCTGTGGTCTTATTGCCAGGACCGGCCGGGGGAGTGGGCGGCATTCGTGCCCTGGGCAGAGATGGCCCAGAACTCGCTCCACCACTCCTCCACTAACCTCTCTCCCTTCCAGTGCGTACTGGGGTACCAGCTGGTTCTGGCGCCTTGACATCAGAGCCAGATCGAGGCTCCTGCGGTGGACGACTGGTTTAGGCACGCTGAGGAGACGTTGGACGCCGCTCATGTGCACCTTCAGCGGGCCGTGAGGCACCAGAAAACCAGCGCAGATCGCCACCGCAGTGAGGCCAGACCGGGTCTGGCTCTCGACCCGAAACCTACTCCTCCGCCTGCCCTGCCGGAAGCTGGGCCCGCGGTTTGTGGGGCCATTCAAAGTCCTGAGGAGACTGAACGAGGTTTGTTACAGGTTACAGCTTCCCCATGATTACCGTTCCATGTGTCTCTCCTCAGGCCGGTGGTGGCTGGTCCACTCCAGTAGTCTGAGGTGCGGGAGGTTCCTCCGCACCCCTCTGGACATCGAGGGGGCCCCAGGCGTATGCAGTACGATCCATACTGGATTTGAGGCGTCGGGCGAGGGGTCTTCAGTACCTCATGGAGTGGGAGGGGTACGGTCCGGAGGAGAGATGCTGGGTGCCGGTGGAGGACGTGTTAGACCCGTCGATGCTGCGGGAGTTCCACCATCTCCATCCGGATCGCCCTGCGCCTCACCCTCCGGGTCGTCCCCAAGGCCGGTGTCGGCGCGCTACTGGAGCCACGCGTCAAGGGGGGGGTACTGTCACGACTTCCGCCGAAGTCGGTCCCTCTCCTTGTTCGGGTGGCGTTCGGCGGTCGACGTCACCGGTCTTCTAGCCATCACCGATCCACCTTTCATTTTACATTTGTTTTGTCTTTGTTTTCTACACACCTGGTTTCATTCCCCAATTACATGTTCATGTATTTAACCCTCTGTTTCCCCCATGTTTTTGTGCGTGATTGTTTCTATGTTCATTCGGTACGTTATGGCTGGTTTTCGACGGGTGCTGTTTTCACCCGTGTGTAATTGTTTACCGTTTATTGTTGGTCAAGTGTATTGTTACCTTGTGCCTTTATTTTGAGTAAAGTACGTTGGTCACTCATTCTGCTCTCCTGCGCCTGACTTCATGCACCAGCTACATCCACCTTCTGACAAAATAATCCTTTCTACAAATGGAAAATTGAAAATTGAAAGATATCATGAAGAACTGCAAAAGTGTTGCTACTGCTCTCTACTTTCTGGCGGAAGATCGTGCCATACTGACTCTCCCTGACTCTGAAAATGAATCAGATGATGATTTATATTTAAAAAAAAAAAAAAAATCATTGAACCAGACATGAGTCTTCTGATAATAGTGATGGGGAAGGAACAGCAACCAACAACAGTGTGGTTGTCACGGAAGAAAAGTTTTGAAATCAGTGGAATGCCCGGTGGAAGTAGAGTATGACAGCAAAGGAAATGGAGAAAGTTCTGGCGTTTGATTGTAAATATACGGAGGGAGTCGAAAAGAGATCACAGAAGGCTGTTGTATAAAACTCCTGTCTCCGGATTACATTTTCTAACTAAGGGCAACCATGGTATCCGTGACAGAGAGGGAGAAGTGTTCATCCATGTATACAGGTAAGAGTCTAGCTAGCTACATGTGCATGTGACAAATAGACTTTGATATAGTGTGTGTTTACCAGAGACAGTAATGTGAAGAACAACATGACCTGCTCTAAAGTCAGATTAGGATGTAGGCCAAGGACTAGATAAGTGCTTTTTTGCTACTACTTTCATCACTGTTAGTCTTGAAATCTTTGGTTGTTCACTACATTTAAATATTTTAGCTGACAGTCTTATCCAGAGCGACTTACTGGAGCAATTAGGGTTAACTGCCTTGCTCAAGGGCACATCGGCAGATTTTTCACCAAGTCGGCTCAGGTTACTGGCCCAACACTCTTAACCACTAGACTACCTGCCACCCTACACCCTACACTCTGTTTAGCACATGGCCTCACATGTGAATCCTTAAAGAGATGGGTGGGGCTAAAGCTAAAGAAGGTGTGAATAATGCTGAACGATGTTGAGTGGGTGTAGAAAAGCTCTCCAGTAGGTGTACCAAACAATTCAAGGGCCATTTTCTCAAAAGTGGTGTTTTAAGTTTATCAACGTTTAAAGCAAAATAACTTTCCCATTATTTCTCAACCGTGTATGATATGCCATTTTCTAGCTCTGAGTCTCTACTTTTTGCGAATGTAAAAAACACAATTTCACATTTTGCTACATAGGACCAAATCGAGCAGGTCGGTCACATACAGTGCATTCGGAAAGCATTCAGACCCCTTGACTTTTTCCATGTTTTGTTTGTCACAACCTGATCTGTTACACCTGTCCTTGTTACTGTCTCCACCCCCTCCAGGTGTTGCTTATTTTCCCCAATGTATTTATCCCTGTGTTTCCTGTCTCTGTGCCAGTTCGTCTTGTATGTTTGTCAAGTCAACATGTTTTTTTCCAGTACTCCTTTTTCTATTCTCATTTGCTAGTCTTCCTGGTTTTGACCCTTGCCTGTTTTCTGGACTCCATTCCTGCCTGCCTGACTATTCTACTTGCCCTGACCTCGAGCCTGCCTGCCCTTCGGAACCTACTGGACTTTTTGCCTGTACATGACCATTCTCTTGCCTACCCCTTTTTGGATTAATAAACATCTAAATCTCCAACCATCTGCCTCTTGTGTCTACATCTGGGTCTGGCCTTGTGCCCTTATATTGTTACATTACAGCCTTATTCTAAAATGGATTTTAAAGCATTTAAAAAAATCCTCATCAATCTTCAAAATATCACATTTACATAAGTATTCAGACCCTTTACTCAGCACTTTGTTGAAGCACCTTTGGCAAAGATTACAGCCTCGAGTCCTCTTGGGAATGATGCTACAAGGTTGGCATACCTGTATTAGTGGAGTACTGCAGAGTTGGTTGTCCTTTTGGAAGGTTCTCCCATCTCCACATAGGAACTCTTGAGCTCTGTCAGGATGACCATCAGGTTCTTGGTCACCTCTCTGACAGCTCTAGGAAGAGTCTTGGTGGTTGCAAACTTCTTCCATTTATGAATGATGGAGGCCACTGTGTTCTTGGGGATTTGGTCGTAGGTTCTGGCCTTTCTAGGGAGTTTTTCCTAGCCACCGTGCTTCTACACCTGCATTGCTTGCTGTTTGGGGTTTTAGGCTGGGTTTCTGTACAGCAATTTGAGATATCAGCTGATGTAAGATGGGCTATATAAATAAATTTGATTTGATTTGAGGTGGCCGGTTTTCAATTGGCTAATTTATAGAAGTCTAAATATCTGTGAGTATGGTTCATAGGGCTCTATGCATGCAGCATGGCTTTGCACTGTAACATTGTTGCACTTTCTGATCATTAAATTACCAATACAATGAACAGTATAAGCAGATCAATTCCATTTTAATTCCAGTCAAATTCCAATTACAACATTTGTGACAAGCATGGTAACAAGCATTCGTTGTAACGCCCCTGTAATTACAGACTGCAATTACCACCAGTTAAATTTTGTGATTACAGTATAACTATGAATTATTACAATTAATTACAATACTTGTTACAGTGTAATTACATATGTAATTACACTGTAATAAGGATCCCTTAAAATGAAGTGTTATCGTGGTTGGACTTAGTTTGTGTGCAGGTGGTGTTCTTGACAATTAACATGTTTACAAGGAGACCCGTACAGAGATAATAATCCCAGATGATGTTTCTCAATGTGGCACAGCATGACGTCTGCCATTGTGTGATTATGGTTGTCGATGTACTAAATGACAGAAACCAACCATAATCTATGTCCAGGGTTAGTGTAGTCGTGAGCAGTGAGGGTTTACTTCTTGTACGCACTGACCACTGGCCTAACAACACCTGTGCCAATATCTCCTCCAAACACTGGCTTCTCGGGCATTATCACTTTTATACAACAGGTTACCAACATATTCAAATTATGATTTATATTTGTATTTGTATTTATTAAGGAACACCCTGGGGTCCAGCAACTATAAGACAGTTAAACAGTTTAAAATATTACATGACATTACATTTCATAACACTTTTCCCAATACATTTAGTGTGTTCCCTCAGGCCACTACTCCACTATCACATACTTACAAAGAACATCCATGTGTACATGTGTGTAGAATACGTGACTTATCATGTGTATGTGTGTCTGTGCCTGTGTGTGTCTCTTCACAGTCCCCGCTTTTCCATAAGGTGCATTTTCATTCGTTTTTTAAATCCGATTGTATTGCTTGCATCAGTTACCTGATGTGGAATAGAGTTTCATGTAGCCATGGCTCTATATAGTACTGTGTGCCTCCCATAGTCTGTTCTTGACTTTGGGATTGTGAAGAGACCTTTGGTGGTATGTCTTGTGGGGTATGCATGGGTGTCCAAGCTGTGTGCTAGTAGTTTAAACAGACACCTCGGTGCCTTCAGCATGTCAACACTTCTTACAAAAACAAGTAATGATGAAGTCAGTCTCTCCTCCACTTTGAGCCATGAGAGACTTACTGTACATGCATATTATTAATGTTTCCTCTTCATGTACATTTAAGGGCCAGCCGTGCTGCCGTGTTCTGAGCCAATTGTAATTTTCCAAGGTCCCTCTTTGTGGCACCTGACCACACAACTGAACAGTAGTCCAGGTGCGACAAAACTAGGGCCAGTAGGACCCTTCCTTGTTGTTAAAAAGCTAGAGCAACGCTTTATTATGGACAAACTTCTCCCCATCTTAGCTATTGTTGTATGAATATGTGTTGACCATGACAGTGTACAATCCAGAGTTACTCCAAGCAGTTTAGTCATCTCAACTTGCTCAATTTCCACATTATTTATTACAAGATTTAGTTGAAGTTTAGGGTTTAGTGAATGATTTGTCCCAAATACAATGATCTTAGTTGTTGAAATATTTAGGACTCATTTATTCTTTGCCACCCGTTCTGAAACTAACTGCAGCTCTTTGTTAAGTGTATAGTGTTGAGTCATCCCCATACATAGCCACACTGGATTTACTCAAGTCATTAGTAAAGACAGAAAAAATTAAGGGGCCTAGACAGCTGCATTGGGGAATTCCTGATTCTACCTGGATTATGTTGGAGAGAATTCCATTAAAGAACACCTTTTGTGTTCTGTTAAACAGGTAACTGTTTATCCACAATATAGCAGGAGGTGTAAAGCCATAACACATACGTTTTTCCAGCAGCAGACTATGATCGATAATGTCAAAGGCCGCACTGAAGTCAAACAAAACAGCTCCCACAGTCTTTTTATCATCAGTTTTAGCCAATCATCAGTCATTTCTGTAAGTGCTGAGCTTGTTGAATGTCCTTACCTATAAGCATGCTGAAAGTCCTTTGTCAATTTGTTTACAGTAAAATGGTCAAACACAATTTTTTCTAAAGTTTACTAAGAGTTGGCAACAGGCTGATTGGTTGGCTATTTGAGCCAGTAAAGGGGGCTTTACTATACTTCGGTAGCGGACTTACTTTAGCTTCCCTCCAGGCCTGAGGGTACACACTTTTTAGTAGGCTTATATTGAAGATATGGCAAATAGGAGTGGCAATATTGTCCGCTATTATCCTCAGTAATTTTCCATCCAAGTTGTCAGACCCCAGTGGCTTGTCAATGTTGATAGACAACAATAATTGTTTCACTTCTTCCACACTCACTTTATGGAATAAAAAATGACAAAGCTTGTCTTTCATAATTTGATCAGTCATACTTGGACGTGTAGTGTCAGTATTTGTTGCTGGCATGTCATGCCTAAGTTTGCTAATCTTGCCAATGAAAAAATAATTAAAGTAATTGGCAATATCATTCAGTTTTGTTATGAATGAGCCATCTGATTCAATGAATGATGAAGCTGAGTTTGCCTTTTTACCCAAAATGTCATTTGAGGCCAGACGTTCCGCTAGCGGAACGCCTCGCCAAATATCCAATGGTAGAGCGTGGCGGGAAATAGAAAAACCTTAAAAATGCTATAACTTCAATTTCTCAAACATATGACTATTTTACACCATTTGAAAGATAAGACTCTCGTTAATCCAACCACATTGTCCGATTTCAAAAAGGCTTTACAGCGAAAGCAAAACATTAGATTATGTCAGGAGAGTACCCAGCCAGAAATAATCACACAGCCATTTTCAAAGCAAGCATATATGTCACAAAAACCCAAACCACAACTAAATACAGCACTAACCTTTGATGATCTTCATCAGATGACACTCCTAGGACATTATGTTTGTCACGTCCTGACAAGTAATAGGGGTTATTTGTTATTATAGTTTGGTCAGGACGTGGCAGGCGGTGTTTGTTTATGTGGTTTGGGCTATGTATTTAGGTAGAGGGGTGTTTGGTTTATGTGGTCCGGGGTTTGTTAGTCTGTGTTCTATGTTAGTATTTTTCTATGTTCTATCTAGTCTATTGTATTTCTATGTTTAGTTAATTGGGGTTGGACCTTCAATTGGAGGCAGCTGGTTATTGTTGCCTCTGATTGAGGGTCCTATAATTAGGAGTTTGTTTTTCATGGGTTTTTGTGGGAGATTGTTTCTTGTTTAGCTGTGTGCCTGACGAGACTGTCCAGTTCGGTGGTGTTTTTGTATACGTTTATTGTGTTTTCCTTCTTCACCAAATAAAAAGAAGATGAGTATATATTTTCCCGCTGCGTCTACGACACCCGTGACAATGTTATACAATACATGCATGTTTTGTTCAATCAAGTTCATATTTATCGCAAAACCCAGCTTTTTACATTAGCATGTGATGTTCAGAACTAGCATACCCACCGAAAACTGCCGGTGAATTTACTAAATTACTCATCATAAACGTTGACAAAATACATAACAATTATTTTAAGAATTATAGATACAGAACTCCTTTATGCAACCGCAATGTCAGATTTTAAAATAGATTTTCGGCGAAAGCACATTTTGCAATATTCTGAGTACATAGCTCAGCCATCACAGGCTAGTTATTCAGACACCCGCCAACTTCGGGGCTCAATAAACTCAGAATTACTATTAGAAAAATTGGATTACCTTTGCTGTTCTTCATCAGAATGCACTCCCAGGACTTCTACTTCAACAACAAATGTTGTTTTGATTCCAAATAATCCATATTTATATCCAAATACCTCCGTTTTGTTTGTGAGTTCAGGTCACTATCCAAAGGGTAACGCGCGAGCGCATTTCGTGACCAAAAATTTCTAAATATTCCATTACCGTACTTAGAAGCATGTCAAATGCTATTTTTCTCGTAAAATAGCGATAATATTCCAACCGGACAACGTTGTATTCATTCAAAGAGGGAAAGAAAAAAATGGCGAGGTCTCGTGAACACGCATCTCCAGTCTCTCTGTCCCCAGGCAGACCACATACAAACTCTGCTCCTGTTATCTGCCCAGAGACAGGAGACGCAACAATCCGCTTTCTGAAGGCTTTAGAGAGCCAATGGAAGCCTTAGAAAGTGTCACGTAACAGCTCAGATGCTATAATTTCGATAGAGATGCAACAGAAGGACTACAAATTGTCAGACAGGCCACTTCCTGCATGGAATCTTCTCAGGTTTTTGCCTGCCATATGGGTTCTGTTTTACTCACAGACACCATTCAAACAGTTTTAGAAACTTTTGAGTGTTTTCTATCCAAATCTACTAATTATATGCATATTCTAGTTTCTGGGCAAGAGTAGTAACCAGATTAAATCGGGTACGTTTTTTATCCAGCCGTGAAAATACTGCCCTCTATCCACAACAGGTCATTTAAGGTGCTCCAAAGCTTTTTACTATCATTCTTTGCCATTTATCTTTATTTCATAGTGTAGTTTCTTCTTCTTTTTATTCAGTTTAGTGACATGAGTTCTCAATTTGCAGTACGTTTGCTAATAAGTTGTGCAGCCGAACTTATTTGCTATTCCTTTTGCCTTATCCTTCTCAATCATACACATTTTCAATTCCTCATCAATCCACGGGGATTTAACCATTTTTACAGTCATTTTTTAATGGGTACATGCTCATTAGTAACTGGAATAAGCAATTCCATAAATGTGTCAAGTGCAGCGTCTGGTTGCTCCACATTACACACCACAGACCAACAAATATGTTTTACATCAACAACATAAGAATCACTATAAAACTTATTGTATGACCTCTTATACACTATATTAGGCCCAGCCTTTGTTTTTCCTAGATAAGGCTACTATTTTGTGACCACTACATCCGATGGATTTGGATACTGCTTTAAAGCACACTTCTGCAGCATTAGTAAAGCTGTGATCAATACATGTCGATGATTTCATTACTGTTTGTAACCCCCTGGCAGGTTGACTGATAACCTGAACCAGGTTGCAGGCACTAGCTACAGTTTGAAGCTTTCTCTTGAGTGGGCAGCCTGCTGAAATCCAGTCAATATTTAAATCACCCAGAAAATATACCTCTCTATTGATACGGGGCGGCAGTGTAGCCTAGTGGTTAGAGCATTGGACTAGTAACCGAAAGGTTGCAAGTTCTAATTCCCGAGCTGACAAGGTACAAATCTGTCGTTCTGCCCCTGAACAAGGTAGTTAACCCATTGTTCCTAGGCCGTTATTGAAAATAAGAATTTGTTCTTAACTGACTTGCCTAGTTAAATACATTTAAAAAAGGACTTAGTGGTCTATAGCAGCTTCCCACCAGAATGGGCTTTAGGTGAGGCAACAACAATTTTTAACATAAGCTTTACAGGAATGGGGTTCTGAATGTAAACAGCAACACCTTTAGCTTTTCTGTAGATGTTATAACCATGTATTGCTACCACTGTATCATCAAAGGTATTATCCAAGTGAGTTTCAGAAATTGTCAGATTATGAATGTCATCTGTTACTTGCAAATTATTGATTTCATCAACCTTGTTTCTTCAGCTACATATGTTAACGGTCTATATTTACCACTTTTCTGGGATGCTTGATTGTTTTCATTGCTTTCCTGGGAAGCTTAGCAGAAGTAGACATCCTCATGTTATTTATTTTAGTGCAGGGTGAGCTGCACACAGTGGAATTCCTACTAGGGCACACCGCCTCAGTGCTAACAGTATAACTCTAGTTCATAGGCACATGATTACTGCACACAATAGCTGTAGGATCAGCAGAGGCATTCAGGGCAGTTATAGGGACATACATTAGGTTACTTACATTGTGTCTTCCAATGTACATTTGCTGAAGCATTATGACAACACAGCGAAACAATGGTAGCGATTAACTGAGCTGGGTTGGGTCATTGCGGCCTTATAATGCTGTGAAAGAATCCAGGAACCCAAATGATTTGGGTGGATCCCATCCTCCTTATAAAACAGGCTTTGTTTCCAGAAGGCATCAAAATTGTCAATAAATGTTACACACACACAGAGCTGCAGTAGTCTTGTAGCCAGTTATGGAGAGCTAAAAGTCTGCTGAAACGTTCAATGCCACGATTTAGGGAGGGCACAGGGCCAGATATTAATAATGTCATTGAATCCCAATTTTATTTAACTAGGCAAGTCAGTTAAGAACAAATTCTTATTTACAATGACGGCCTACCACATGAACTATGATAGAACTGAACTATGCATCAATTTCCTGATGCAGGTTTAAAATGTTTGGGAGCAGCTTGTTGATGTCCTGTACTCGTGCTCCTGAGTAGCACAACGTTTTTGCTCCAGGGACTGAGACATTTCTCACCATTGAACTGCCCAATACAACGGCCAGAGAAAGGGATGGAGAAATCTGTTCATTCCTGCCCCTTTCACAGGCTCACGAGAAGCAGGATAGCGTACGCCTACTGCTCCTGGCGATAGGTCCAAACCTTCCACAGCAGGCAGTTCCTCGTCAGATCCAAAGAGAGGGAAAGGAGCCGAACTCATTAAAAACGTTATTTTGATACATTTATTAATACTATTTCCTGCCTCTACAAAATAGTCCCGACACAAATCTAGGGTTGCCACACAAGCCGGCTGGTCGTTCATTCTGACGGTTTGGTTGCCAGACACGCGACCCAGTCTTTTTGTTCTGTATCTATGGACACAACCCAGTTGTTTGTTCTTATCCCTTGCTTGCTAGCTAGCCAACTATGGCTAACTAACAGTCACGTCAAACAGTGCAGCCAGAATAACAACAAAGTAGCTGCATTTGCATTTGTTTAACTTATTTTCTGGTGATATTTATTTGGAAACATCCATAACAATGAGCTAATGATGCCTGATTTCACCTGACATAGAAAATGTGGTCTCTCGTCAGGACACTGTTGTTCAGAGGCGCTAGCCAACAACACAGCTAACACAATCACTTCAAACTGAAGCTGGAAAGACTGCAAACTAGCTGCAATTTGTTTCATTTTTACCTGTTTTCTATTGAAATTTCTTTGTATATATACCAATAAAAATGATGCTGATTCCTGATTTCGACTGGCTGAAAAAAGCTGCCTACCTGTCTGTCTCATCCCAACTCCCGACTCCTACACGTTCATTACTATGGGACAGCTGAAGATCGAATTTCAACACTGAAACAATGTTGCAAATGTCAGAGACAAACAGCAAGGTTTATACAAATCTCTGCTATTGAAAACCAATTGCTATTCTAAAAGAAATTGGATATGTCTAGATGCTTTTTACAGTGATCAAGTTTATAAATTGTCTGGCTGGGCTGATGAGACGGTGGATTGAGCAGTGATATGTAACCGAGTAAGTAGGCAAAACGTCATAGCTTTAGCTGGTGGTAACTTGTGGAATATACGCCCCGCTGGAATGCGGTTTTAACTAATTAGCGTCCATGATTAGACCCACCCGTTGTATAATCTTCACTGATCGTGTCTAGGTATTTCCACAAAGACTCAGGCCATCTGCACCTGCTTGAGAAAACATCCTCAGCCTATAGTGACACAATGCAGGAGGACAGATGCTTGACTGAATACATTATATACTTGTGTTCCACTACAGAGTACACAAAGTGCCAAAATCTGTCAACTCCCACAGCATCACCACAAGTGTTCCCATTTAGGACCCATTAGGCCAGAGCCCTGGTGAGCACAGACAGAGCAGTCGGTCCAGTGAGCATGTGCTGTAAGTGAAATGGTTGTCCAGGGACAGACAGTCACACACAGTGTGACTCAACCGTTGGTAGTGGCAGGAATAACGCAATACCTTATGGTCCAAGTCCAGTGCCAAGTGCTTACTCGCTCACTCTTGGAACATTTGACAAGTCGATTTATCCTTCACTATATCACTCTTAATTTGCCTTTATGTCTAGGCACATAATTAATTTTGGCCATCAAATCAATCTCTCCCATGGACGTGTTCAATGGGACGTGGGGTAGGGGAATGAGTGGCACGCCTAAACATACTTGTTTGATTCATGTCAGGTAGCCGTTTTGGTGTTACGTGCTATTAGCCAACATGATTGGCTTGTCAGTGCCTGTCGGTCTTGCTGGATTAGAATAATAGCTGTCAGTTATTGTAACTGGCCATAATGATAATCAGAAATGAGCTAGGGTAGGTAGAGAGAGAGGGAGAGGTCCCAGGGTAAGATACATATTTGATGGAACTCTTGATAAAAGGGCTAACAAGCTGAATTATTGAGGGGACAAGTTTCCATTGAACTGAACCCAGAGCCAAACGATGTACTGTTAATTATTTACCTCCCACATTTAACTCCAGAATACCTCATCAGTTTAGCTGACCCGTGACCTCTAGGAGCATCCCTCACCTGAAGTGAAATATGTCATCAGACAGGACTGGTATTAATGTGGGGATTAAAAGATACCAGATTCTTCTCAGCATAATGCAGGATTTAAACGCCATTTTCTGGAGCTTGAGTGGCTGTGGTCGGGGCCAACGGGTCTCATGGGACTGAGTGATCTTTTTCCATATGGAGATACAAATTAGTGAGCAGATATGGCAACCATGATCCAGATGTTAGCTAGCTGTACCTGTGCTGCTAGTGCTCTGTGCTAGGGATTAACACCAGTAGCCGGGATCCTGGGGACTGTTCCAAGACCACTCTTCACATTTCCCGAAAAAGTTTTTTTGTGCAATTCCTCAAAATACACAACATGCTCAGCAGCAGATTAGAAAAATATTAAATAGCACATTATTCAAACAGGTTGACACATGTAAGCCTTTAGCCTAGTTTATTAACTTCACACAAAGTCGCCTTGACACATGAATGCAGTTTAGAGTTTCATCAGAACTGAAAATTCGATCCAGGTCCGACCCAAGCTTGTGAGCTGAAGCACGAGTCCAGGCCTGGTTCGACCTAAAATAAATTGAATTAGCCTGAACCTGAAAAAAATTCCAGATTTATAGAAAACAGGCTATATTGATTTAATCTGGTGTTGAGAACAATGCGGCGGAGGCCGGTGGCAATGGAGTGAGGAGAAGAGGAAATGGCCATTAGGCCTATAAAAAGCTCAGAGAGAGGAAAACTAACCTTAGTTATTATCAATGATGAAAATATTGGAATAAAGTAGGTCAACGAAATTGAGGGCATGTATCAAATTCTTGTTTATACTGACACTCCCAAAGTCACATTCAACCGTTATACTAATTTAAAGCAATAGTCATGTGTGGTCACCTAGATCATCATTAAGCACCGTTTTTATTGGGACAGCGCCAGCACGCTACTTTGAGACAAGCGTGGGGGACGCCTCTAGATAAATCAATCAATGTCAGATTTTTGATTTCACTGAATCTCCGTTTGGATATTAGGTAACAATTAGGCTGGGGAAATGTTAGCTAAAATGGTGAGGTGAGTGCAAATGATCATCTTTATTCTAGTTTGCTTATATATTAGCTGATTAGAACATTTTGCTAGAATGTTATACAAGTCTGCTTGCTCTTCACACGCGTAGTAGCCTGTCGTACTCCCGACCAAAAGCCTGTGACTTGTCTCATAAACAATCAATGTTTCACTGAATCTCTGTCTATATATTTGGTTAGTGGTAGCTCATTTATTAGTTTGCTCATCTATCAATGATCAGAAACATTTAGCATGCAATAATGTAGCCTAAATCAAGTGTAGCCTATTATTTATCTATTGACTCACACAGTAACCTTATGAGCACCATTTACACTACAGGTCAAAGGTTAGTTCCCACATATACTGAGCACTTGTTGGCTGCTTTTCCTTCCCTCTGCGGTCTGACTCATCTCAAACCATCTCAATTTGGTTGAGGTCAGGGGATTGTCGAGGCCAGGTCATCTGATGCAGCACTCCATCACTCTCCTTCTTGGTCAAATAGCCCTTACACAGCCTGGAGGTGTGTTGGCTCATTGTCCTGTTGAAAAACAAGCGCAAACCAGATGAGATTGCATATCGCTACAGAATGCTGTGGTAGCCATGCTGGTTAAGTGTGCCTTGAATTATAAATAAATCACAGACAGTGTCACCAACAAAGCCCCCCCACAACATAACACCTCCTCCATGCTTTATGGTGGGAAATACACATGTGGAGATCATCCGTTCACCCATGCTGTGTCTCACAAAGACACGGCAATTGGAACCAAAAATCTCCAATTTGGACTCCAGACCAAAGGACAAATTTCCACTGGTCTAATGTCCATTGCTCGTGTTTCTTGGCCGAAGCAAGTCTCTTCTTCTTATTGGTGTCCTTTAGTAGTGGTTTCTTTGCAGCAATTCGACCATGAATGCCTGATTCACACAGTCTCCTCTGAATAGTTGATGTTGATGTGTCTGTTACTTGAACTCTGTGAAGCATTTATTTGGGCTGCAATTTCTGAGGCTGGTAACTCTAATGAACTTATCCTCTGCAGCAGAGGGAACTCTGGGTCTTCCATTCCTGTGGCGGTCCTTATGAGAGCCAGTTTCATCATAGCACTTGATCGTTTTTGCAACTGCACTTGAAGAAACTTTAAAAGTTCTTGAAATGTTCCTGATTGACTGACCTTCAAGTCTTAAAGTAATGATGGACTATCGTTTCTCTTTGCTTATTTGAGCGTTTCTTGCCATAATATGGACTTGGTTATTTACAAATAGGGATATCTTCTGTATACCCCCTACCTTGTCACAACACAACTGATTGGTTCAAATGCATTAAGAAGGAAAGAAATTCCACAAATTAACTTTTAAGAAGGCACACCTGTTAAAACTTCTTTGGGATAGGTGGGACATTAGCGTCCCACCTGGCCAACATCCGGTGAAATGGCAGAGCGGCAAATTAAAAAAAGTATATAAAAAATATTTTACTTTCATACTTTCACAAGTGCAATACACCAAATTAAAGCTGAACTTCTTATTAATCTAGCCACCGTGTCAGATTTCAAAGGGGCTTTACGGCAAAAGCAAACCATGTGATAATCTGAGCATACCAACACATGAAAATCAGATTTCAACCCGCCAGGAGCAACACAAGTCAGAAATAACGATTTAATTCATGCCTTACCTTTGAAGAACTTCTTCTGTTGGCACTCCAATATGTCCCATAAACATCACAAATGGTCCTTTTGTTCGATTAATTCCATCGTTATATCTCCAAAATGTCCATTTATTTGGCGCGTTTGATAAAAAAAACACCGGTTCCAACTCGCGCAACATGACTACAAAATATCTCATAAATTACCTGTAATCTTGATCCAAACATATCAAACAACTTTCCTAATACAACTTTAGGTATTTTTTTACGTAAATAATCGATAAAATTTAAGACGGGATAAACTGTGTTCAATACAGGACAAAAAGAATGTGTACCGCGCTTTCAGGTCACGCGCCCCAACCACAGCAGAACACTAGACTCAACCCTCGTTCTGAACTGCCCTAATTCTTCATTACTCAAAAGAAAAACATCAACCAATTTCTAAAGACTGTTGACATCCAGTGGACGCGATAGCAACGGCAAGCAAGTGCCTTAGAAATCTAGATCCACACAGAAAACTCACTGAAAACACTGTCACCTCAAATAAAAATATCCTGGATGGTTTGTCCTCGGGGAATTGCCTGCCAAATAAGTTCTGTTATACTCACAGACATAATTTTAACAGTTTTAGAAACGTTAGAGTGTTTTCTAAAAATCTACCAATTCTATGCATATCCTAGCTGCTGGGCCTGAGTAGCAGGCAGTTTACTTTGGGCACGTTTTTCATCCGGACGTCAAAATACTGCCCCCTATCCCAAAGAAGTTTTAATTGAAATGCATTCCAGGTGACTACCTCATGAAGCAGGTTGAAAGAATGCCAAGAGTGTGCAAAGCTGTCATCAAGGCAAAGGGTGGCTATTTGAAGAACCTTAAATATAAAATATATTTTGATTTGTTTTACACTTTTTTGGTCACTACATAATTCCATATGTGTTATTTCATAGTTTTGATGTCTTCACTATTATTCTACAATGTAGAAAATAGTAAAAATTAAGAAAAACCCTTGAATGAGTAGGAGTTCTAAAACATTTGACCGATAGTGTAATTTAACACTGATATGTTAGCACACTGTACAGTGGATGGCAAAAATATTCACCCCCCTTCGCATTTTTCCTATTTTGTTGCCTTACAACCTGGAATTAAAATAGATTTTTGGGGGGTTTGTGTCATTTGATTTACGCAACATGCCTACCACTTTGAAGATGCAAAATATTTTTTATTGTGAAACAAACAAGAAATAAGACAAAAAAACTGAAAACTTGTGTGTGCATAACTATTCACCCCCCAAAGTCAATACTTTGTAGAGCCAGCTTTTGCAGCAATGACAGTTGCAAGTCTCTTGGGGTATGTCTCTATAAGCTTGGCACATCTTGCCACTGGGATTTTTGCCCATTCTTCAAGGCTCTAGCTCCTTCAAGTTGGATGAGTTCCACTGCTGTACCGCAATCTTTGAGTCATAACACAGATTCTCAATTGGATTCAGGCCTGGGCTTTGACTAGGCCATTCCAAGACATTTAAATGTTTCCCCTTAAATCACTCGAATGTTGCTTTAGTAGTATGCTTAGGATCATTGTCCTGCTGGAAGGTGTACCTCTGTCCCAGTCTCAAATCTCTGGAAGACTGAAACAGGTTTCCCTCAAGAATTTCCCTGTATTTAGCACCATCCATCATTCCTTCAATTTTGATCAGTTTCCCAGTCCCTGCCGATGAAAAACATCCCCACAGCATGATGCTGCCACCACCATGTTTCACTGTGGGGATGGTGTTCATGGGGTGATGAGAGGTGTTGGGTTTGCGCCAGACATAGCGTTTTCCTTGATGTCCAAAAAGCTACATTTTAGTCTCATCTGACCAGAGTACCTTCTTCCATATGTTTGGGGAGTCTCCCACATGCCTTTTGGCAAACACCAAACGTGTTTGCTCCTTTTTTTCTTTAAGAAACTGCTTTTTTTCTGGCCACTCTTCCGTAAAGCCCAGCTCTGTGGAGTGTACGGCTTAAAGTGGTCCTATGGACAGGTACTCCAATCTCCGCTGTGGAGCTTTGCAGCTTCTTCAGGATTATTTTTTGGTCTCTTTGTTACCTCTCTGATTAATGCCCTCCTTGCCTCGTCTGTGAGTTTTGGTGGGCAGACCTCACTTGGCAGGTTTGTTGTGGTGCCATACATTTTTTAATAATGGATTTAATGGTGCAACGTGGGATGTTCAAAGATTCTGATATTTTTCATTAACCCAACCCTGATCTATACTTCTCCACAACTTTGTCCCTGACCTGTTTGGAGAGCTCCTTGGTCTTCATGGTGCCGCTTCCTTGGTGGTGCCCCTTGCTTAGTGGTGTTGCAGAATCTGGGGCCTTTCAGAAGAGACTTTATTTATCAAATTATGTGACTTCTGAAGGTAATTGGTTGCACCAGATCTTATTTAGGGGCTTCATAGAAAAGGAGGTGAATACATATGCACGCACCACTTTTCTGGGTGTTTTTTTGAATAATGTTTTTCATTTCACTTCACCAATTTGGACTATTTTGTGTATGTCTATTACAGGAAATCCAAATAAAAATCCATTTAAATTACAGGTTCTAATGCAACAAAATAGGAAAACGCCAAGGGGGTGAATAATTTTGCAAGGCACTGTATGTGTTGATAATTTCAGTCTATAAAACCATCAACAGGACACACTCGTAATTTGAGTGATGCAATTTATGTTCCACTTTTAAATAATAAAATGAGCATGAAATTCATCAAAGGGATAGTTTCTTAAGGATTGAGGATACCCTAGGATAGGGGGCGCCACAGCGCATTTTGAAAAAAAATCGTTCCCATTTTCAACGGCCTACTAATCAAACTCAGAAGATAGGGCATGCATATACTTATTATATATGGATAGAAAACACTCTAAAGTTTCTAAAACTGTTTGAATGGTGTCTGTGAGTATAACAGAACTCATTTGGCAGGCAAAACCCTGAGACATTTTCTGACAGGAAGTGGATACCTGATGTGTTGTATTGAGTTCTAACCTATCCCATTGAAAAACACAGGGGTTTAGGAATATTTTGGCACTTCCTATTGCTTCCACTAGATGTCGCCAGTCCTTTCACAGTGGTTTGAGCCTTATAGAGTCAAAACTCAGTGAATGACAGGAGTTTGAAATTGGTCACAGGGGATGGGCCATCACCATTATGACGCCGGCGGCCATGTCTGCCCCCACCTTTGGAAACGGTTTTAAAGGCAGTGAAATCATCCCCCTCGAATCTTATTGGCTCTCTTGGTGTTAGTGGCCCTGAACATTTATTTTATACAACGTTTGACATGTTTGAACGAACCTACATGCGCGAGGATTGCTTTCAGTATGAAGTGCAGAGCTGCGTTTGGAGAGAGCCATAGGACGCGCTACCAACATCAGGCTAATGGAACGTGAAGTATGGACTTTTTGACCGAAAATACATCTGTTGTGGACCTGGGATGCTTTCTGATGAAGACAACTAAAGGTAGGCGATTATTGACAATATTATTGAAGATGAGATGGTTCATACTGTTGCATCCAAGATGGCGCCGAGCACTGTATATTAGCTGATTTTCTGAGTATCGCATCTCCTTTTATCGCAAAGTGTGATTACCCAGTAAAGTTAATTTAAAATCTGGTATGACGGGTGTTCTCAAGAGATATTCATCTATAAATGTTAGATTGACAATATACATTTAAAAAATCGTTATAGTATAGCAATTTATTGAAACGTAGCATTGTTTACCGGGACGCTTTTGAGGGGAAATTAGGTAGTCAACGTCAGACAGAGATGTAAAATGCTGTTTTTATATATAAATATGACCTTTATTGAACAAAAGAATGCATGCATTGTATAACATGATGTCCTAGGGGTGCCATCTGATGAAGTTTGTAAAAGGTTAGTGCTACATTTAGCTGTTTATTGATAATATGTGATGGAAGTGGTTGGTCGGAAAATGGCTATGAAGCTGCTTTTTACGATGGACTCATCTAATATAATCTAATGATTTGCTTTTCCTGTAAAACCTTTTTGAAATCGGACGACGTGGGTCGATTCAGGAGAGGTGTATCTATAAAAAAAAAAAAAAAATATTTTTAATTTTTGTAAAAAATTATGATAATTTTTTAATGCTAATTGGCGATATGATTTTTCGCTGGATTTTGATCCCGCTAACGGGATCAGATGCTCAAGGTTGGAGATCTGCTTCAAAAGTAGCTATTATTTACATAGGCATGTACTTTAGGCTATTTCTCAATCAATTAACAAATCTTTCTCTGGTGCTCATATATGTTCAACTTGAAGCCCTATGTTTTAGCGTATTGCACGGACCAAGATCCCTGATCTTTTATTTCTGACAAGTTTGTGGTTTTTGTGGTTTATTACAAACTGAAATTTGGACAAAGCCAGGGCTGCACCTCCTACCGTATCACTCAGACTGAAGAGTCTGCAGATTCTTCTCTGCTAGTTTGTAGTAATTAGCTTACTAAAATAGAAACATTTAATTGGTAATTAAGAGGGAAATCAGACTGATGTCTTGGTGTCTGATATTATGAGAAACCAACATGTTGTTCTGTCCGGGTCTGCTCTAACTATAGACACCTGGATGATAATCAGATGTTAAAATTCAGCGTGTCATGAGAAAAACGTTGGTTCTTTAAAGGGACACACCTGCATCTCTGGGAGTCCTGCAACAATCGCATTTAGATAGTTTCAGGACAGCTGTTTTCAGTACAGCTGGATCAGGACCACTGTTTTCAGGAGCTTTATGGTCAGGATATGATGATGCTCATCTGCAGATCTCTTTTAACTGGACAAGCTTGAGTGTTTACTTGCAACTTCATTTGAATAGACAGAGTTGATTTTTCAATGGTATTTGGAGCATGCTACTGTACCTTGGGTCCAATGATGTCATGGAGGGAAGATGCTAAGCTAATGTTAATCTCTGTGTACTGTAAGTAGGCTTTTTGGCAAAGTCTGGATCCATAGATTACACTACTTGCTAGTTAAATATTATTTGTAATTTGGAAGGACTTCCGCTTTAAATCTACTTGCATACAGTGCTCTCTCCAACAACATCCTTTGTTTTCTTTCAGTCAAATGCTCCGAAACCACTCTGTCAAAAAGCTGTAGTAATGAGGTCATCAAAATGTCACTTTCCATAAGCATCCCTCTTCAGTAGCATACAACAAATTACTTCATTATGATGGTCTCATGAGCTCCATGCCGTGCCAGATGACATTTAGCTTTTGACTCTAGCCATATTACTGTTAATTGAGTCTATCCCCGCTATCATCCAGAAGGCAAGGTCAGAATAGGTGCATCAAAGCTGGGACAGAGAGACTGAAAAACAGCTTCTATCTCAAGGCCATCAGACTGTTAAACAGACATCACAAGCACATTAGAGGCTGCTGCATAGACTAGAAATCACTGGCCACTTTAAGGAATGGAACACTAGTCACTTTAATAATGTTTACATATCTGCCATAATTCATCTCATATGTATATACAGTGGGGGGGAAAAAGTATTTGAACCCCTGCTGATTTTGTATGTTTGCCCACTTACAAAGAAATGATCAGTCTATAATTTTAATAGTAGGTTTATTTGAACAGTGAGAGACAGAATAACAACAAAAAAATCCAGAAAAACGCATGTCAAAAATGTTTTAAAATGATTAGCATTTTAATGAGGGAAATAAGTATTTGACCCCTCTGCAAAACATGACTTAGTACTTGGTGGCAAAACCCATGTTGGCAATCACAGAGGTCAGACGTTTCTTGTAGTTGGCCACCAGGTTTGCACACATCTCAGGAGGGATTTTGTCCCACTCCTCTTTGCAGATCTTCTCCAAGTCATTAAGGTTTCGAGGCTGACGTTTGGCAACTCGAACCTTCAGCTCCCTCCACAGATTTTCTATGGGATTAAGGTCTGCAGACTGGCTAGGCCACTCCAGGACCTTAATGTGCTTCTTCTTGAGCCGCTCCTTTGTTGCCTTGGTCGTGCGTTTTGGGTCATTGTCATGCTGGAATACCCATCCACAACCCATTTTCAATGCCCTGGCTGAGGGAAGGAGGTTCTCACCCAAGATTTGACGGTACATGGCCCCATCCATCGTCCCTTTGATGCGGTGAAGTTGTCCTGTCCCCTTAGCAGGAAACCACCCCCAAAGCATAATGTTTCCACCTCCATGTTTGACGGTGGAGATGGTGTTCTTGGGGTCATAGGCAGCAATCCTCTTCCTCCAAACACGGCGAGTTGGCAAACTTCAGACAGGCATGTATATGTATTCTTGAGCAGGGGGACCTTGCAGGCGCTGCAGGATTTTAGTCCTTCACGGCGTAGTGTGTTACCAATTGTTTTCTTGGTGACTATGGTCCCAGCTGCCTTGAGATCATTGACAAGATCCTCCTGTGTAGTTCTGGGCTGATTCCTCACCGTTCTCATGATCATTGCAACTCCACGAGGTGAGATCTTGCATGGAGCCCCAGGCCAAGGGATATTGACAGTTCTTTTGTGTTTCTTCCATTTGCGAATAATCGCACCAAATGTTGTCACCTTCTCACCAAGCTGCTTGGCAATGGTCTTGTAGCCCATTCCAGCCTTGTGTAGCTCTACAATCTTGTCCCTGACATCCTTGGAGAGCTCTTTGGTCTTGGCCATGGTGGAGAGTTTGGAATCTGATTGATTGATTGCTTCTGTGGACAGGTGTCTTTTTTATAGGTAACAAGCTGTGGTTAGGAGCACTCCCTTTAAGAGTGTGCTCATAATCTCAGCTCGGTTTACCTTTTATACCTGTATAAAAGACACCTGGGAGCCAGAAATCTTTCTGATTGAGAGGGGGTCAAATACTTATTTCTCTCATTAAAATGCAAATCATTTTATAACATTTCTGACGTGTTTTTCTGGATATTTTTGTTGTTATTCTGTCTCTAACTGTTCAAATAAACCTACCATTAAAGTTATAGACTGATCCTTTCTTTGTCAGTGGGAAAACGTACAAAATCAGCAGGGGATCAAATACTTTTTCCCCCCCACTGTACTGTATTGTATTCTATTCTACTGTATCGTAGTCACTTCATTTTTACATATCTGGCATTACTCATCTCATATGTATATACTGTTTTCTATTCTATTCTACTGTATCTTAGTCTGTTCCGCTCTGACATCGCTCGTCCAAATGTATTTACTCTTAATTCATTCCTACTTAGATTGGTGTGTATTGGGTAGGCGTAGAAGCACATGCATTTCGCTAACATCTGCTTATCACGTGTATGTGACCAATACAATTTGATTTGATTAGCCATATAACTGTTGCCTCATTCCACATGTGACATAAGTAGCTGTTAGTGTTTTCTCTGAGGTGAGAGACGAGTCTGCTACAGAGGAATACAAGAACAGGGAAGTACACACCATCTCCGTTGTAAAATTAGGCTAAACAGGCCTGGGCCTGTTTGTTGGTAGGCCCTCAGGCAAAATCACATTCCTGCTGAAAGTGGTGTTAGCAGGCCAGTAGGGGGCAGCTTTTCCTCCGATGCCTTGAGGCAGTAGTGACAGGGATACTGTGCCCTGTGGGGTGCTGTCATTTGGTTTGGTTGTTAACAGAGAGGAAGAGGCGAAGCGAGAGGTTCGACTCTGCCCAAAATCTGTCCGTGCAAATAACACACTTGTAGCATTAAGCAGACCAAGTGAGGAGATTTTGTATGGGGGGCAATGAGAGCGTACAATCTGGTCAAGATTAAAGTTAATTGCTGTTTTGATAAGTGAGACTTATTTGATTAAATATAAGTTTCATAATGCTTAGGTTGTTACGAGTGTATTGATATTTCTATAAGATCATTGGCTAGAATTTTCCCACCTGATCTCGTCTCCTCCCGCCTGCCTTTCGCCTTAGCAGAGATATATTTCCATTCTTAGAGCGGAAGGGGACAGCCAGTTGTCATCAAGCCAGGTAGTACTGAGTCATGGTCCTGGGGCTCAGGTCGTCCGGGAGGGGAGAGAGTGATGGGAGAATTAGAGGGAGAATACAGGACAACAGATAAGACCAGCGAATTTCACCAGATAGGACAAGGACAGAGTGACCCTAGCCCCCTGGCACATAGACTATTGCAGCATAAATACTGGAGGCTGAGACAGGGGAGGTTGGGGGACACTGTGGCCCTGTCCGATGATAGCCCCGGACAGGGCAAACCAGGCAGGATATAACCCCACCCACTTTGGCAAAGCACAGCCCCCACACCACTCGAGGGATATCAACAGGCCACCAACTTACTACCCTGAGACAGGCTGAGTATATCCCACGAAGATCTTCTCCACCTGACAGGAAGATCACGTCAGTGACTCAACCCACTCAAGTTGAGTATAGCGAAAAAAGCCTGGCACGATGTGACGCACCTTCGGAGTTTCGTCAGTAACACATGACAACAGGTGGTTTGGGGTTCACCGTATGTCTAACATAAACTTTTATTTTCCATGATAGAATTGGCTGTGATCCGCCATTAACTGATGTATGGTGAGAGTCCTTGAAGAAAATGGCTGCTGTGTGTTGCCCGGTGGGGTGTTGAACATGGAAGATGGATGAGATGGGTTACCAATGCAATATACTTGAGGACCTGGCGAATGACATAATATTAACCTTATCCATCATGAAAATCCATCATGATAAAAATCCATCATTATAGTCAAGAGCGACATGCTGCTAAAAATATGAAATACATTAGGCATGGTATTTCATTCATATCATTACATGCACTCTACCAACATGTACAGTATTTACAGAAGCCATAACCACTAGCACTATGGTATTCTATGAATACCATGAAGTGTGGAGGAATTACTTGTGATGCGGAAAGTGTTAAACATTCTAATTGCCCCTCCTTTGGGGATTTAATCTGGAACAAACCTCATCATCACTGATGTGAACCAGTCTCTAATACAATTAATCCTTCCTGTTCACTCCAGCTCCACACATGCACATACAGACACACACGCACACACACATGCACATGCACATACACACACACGCTCATGCACTCATTCAAATCAAACGTTATTTGTCACATGCGCCGAATACAACAAGTGTAGACTTTACCGTGAAATGCTTACTGACAAGCCCTTAAACAACAGTGCAGTTCAAGAAGAAGAAAGTATTTGCCAAGTAGACTAAAATAAAAAGTAACACAATAAGAATAACAATAACGAGGCTATATACAGGGGGCACCGGTACCGAGTCAGTGCGGGGGGTACAGGCTAGTTGGGGTAATCTGTACATGTAGGTGGGGCCGAAGTAACTATGCATAGGTAACAAACAAACAGCGAGTCACAGCAGTGTACAAGGGTCAATGTAAATTGTCAGGTGGCAATTTTTGTGAATTGTTCAGCTGTCTAATGGCTTGGGGGTAGAAGCTGTTGAGGAGCCTTTTGGTCTTAGACTTGGCGCTCCGGTACCGCTTGCCGTGCGGTGGCAGAGAAAACAGTCCATAACTTGGGTGACTGGAGTCTCTGACAATTTTATTGGCTTTCCTCTGACAGACACCTCCTATTATATAGGTCCTGGATGACAGGAAGCTTGACCCCAGTGATGTACTGGGCCGTTCGCATTACCTTCTGTAGTGCCTTACGGTCAGATGCCAAGCAGTTGCCATACCAGGCAATGATGCAACCGGTCAGGATGCTCTCAATGGTGCAGCTGTAGAATCTTTAGAGGATCTGGGGGCCCATGCAAATCTTTTCAGTCTCCTGAGGGGGAAAAGCTTTTGTTGTGCCCTCTTCACGACTGTCTTGGTATGTTAGGACCATGATAATTCGTTGGTGATGTGGACACCAAGGAACTTGAAACTCTCGACTCGCTCCACTACAGCCTCGTTGATGTTAATGGGGGCCTGTTCGGCCCCCCTTTTTCTGTAGTCCACGATCTGCTCCTTTGTCTTGCTCACATTGAGGGAGAGGTTGTTGTCCTGCCAGTTCTCTGACCTCCTCCCTATAGGCCGTCTCATCGTTGTCAGTGATCAGGCCTACCACTTTTGTGTCGTCAGAAAACTGAATGATGGTGTTGGAGTCGTGTTTGGCCACGCAGTCGTGGGTGAACAGGGAATACAGGAGGGGACTATGTACACACCCCTGAGGGGTCCCAGTGTTAAGGATCAGCGTGGCAGACGTATTGTTGCCTACTCTTACCACCTGGGGGCGGCTCGTCCTGAAGTCCAGGATCCAGTTGCAGAGGGAGGTGTTTAGTCCCAGAGTCCTTAGCTTAGTGGAACGCACACACACACATGTACACACACACTCATTCAAAGGCACACACAAACACACTTTCATTTTCCATCCTGACTCCACAGGAAAATCTATCATCCCTCCAAGACTAGAGAGGAGTAAGCAAGTCACGACACTGACAACCCGGCTCCTTTGTAAACTGATACTTTTACACTTAGTTAGTTTTAAGGTTGACTGCCCCAGTTACTGTACTGGGGGAAAAAGAGACTTACAGCATTTCAAAGGCATGCCCCAAGGGAGGCGTGAGGCAGGCGGCTTAGAGAGCTAAAATGAATGAGATCTGGTAGAGTGGAACAAATGTATTGGAATTGGAGTCTAAAAAGATACTCAAAGAGCCCGAGATGCAAAGGCGAGCTCCCACGGGGGAACTTAGCACAGTGTGGCGTGGCCCACGTGGACTGGAAGGGGGAGCGAGGGGTTATGGGACACAAGGACGGGAACATTAGCTCCCTTTCTCCTACACAGGACACCAAAACCATTGTAATTTGCCATTCTAATAGAGCAAGGTGCAGGAGCTAATGCACACTGTCACAGGAAATTCAAGAGACAGCCCCCGCCCCATCTTACATAGGCTTTAATGATAGTCTTCTAAATGTTGCTCCTCATTTAGATATAATCAGGACAGTCTTATCCGAAAAGATGAAAGACTCCTCTATTCTGGGGTTCATTCCATTTATACTCCATAAATGACATAGCCACTTAATTCATCAGCATGATATCTCACCCTTACACAGGAAAGTGGAGCAATCCATATTTCGTGAAATGGGCGGCTGCAAGAATGGCGCGATCCAACAAGACAAGAATTATAACACTGATAAATATTGCAACCACACGAAAATAAGACACCTCTCGTCACATAATGGATCAGCTCTAATTAGGTTTCCATGATTTAGATGTATGACTACCATCTGTAATGTGTTGCTTTCAGGCCCTTTTCTTGATCAAATGTTTCATTTTACAATTTTGTACACCACAGGCACTTTGGGGAGACGGAGTGACTCAGTGTTCTGGGGACGTTGTGCAATACATCAGAGCATCGTCACACACTCGATTTACCCAGCATGCAGCATGATGAGAGGACAGGGTCACGGAAGGAAGAGGAGGGTCATCTCCTGCCTGTGAATAGACATTAGGACAGTGCCTTCAGAAAGTATTCACAACCCTTGACTTTTCCACATTTTGTTGTGTAACAGCCTGCATTTAAAATGTATTAAAGTGAGATTTTGTTTTTAGACTTTTTTGCACATTTATTTTAAATTAAAGCAATAATAGTGGTTACTGTAACATGATCTTTGAATTACTACTAAGATTGAACCTCACACTTAAAATGATCTGAAAGGTCCCTCAGTCGAGTAGTTCATTTCAAGCACAGATTCAACCAAAAAGACCAGGGAAGTTTTCCAATGTCTTGCGAAGAAGGGCACCGATTGGTAGATGGGTTAAAAATAAATAAAAGCAGACAATGAATATCTCTTTGAGCATGTTAAGTTATTAATTAAGCTTTGGATAGTGTATCAATACACCCAGTCACTACATCCTTCCTAACTCAGTTGCCAGAGCGGAAGGGAACCTCTCAGGGATTTCAACATGAGGCCAATGGTGACTTTAAAACAGTTACAGAGTTTAATGGTTGTGATGGGAGAAAACTGAGGATGGAGCAAAAACATTGTAGTTACTCCACAATACTCACCTAAATGAAAAGTGAAAAGAAGGAAGCCTTTACAGAATACAAATATTTCAAACATGCATCCTGTTTGCATCAATACACTACAGTAATACTGCAAAGGAAATGTGGCAAAGATACAAACTTTTTGTCCTGAATACAAAGCATAATGTTTGGGGCAAATCCAGCACAACACATAACTGAGCACAACCAGGGGCGAAAATCTGATATCAACTTTGGAGGGGACAATTACATGACATTTTCTCAAGAGCAATTCCTGAGGGGGACACCAAAAGTAGTGCTGTAACACATAGCCTACATTGTAATACGGTAAATGTATATTGAGGAACCAAAGAAATAAGGTGTTTGCCGTACTCCTAACTACCGGTACCCAAAACTACACAACTAATCACAACAGCAATACCATTGCCTTTAACAAATCTTAGTTCAGTCACCAGTTTAAGTTGAGAGTGGGGGTATCCATGGCATTTTCCAATTATGTTCCTATTTTACAAGTCAAAAAAATTGAGAACCTTTCATAATGTTGCCAAACAAAGACTCAACAAACTTACCTGAGACTCCCTGTCTCTGCCAGTCTGTCCCTGCATATCTGTCCCCAACTCTGCTGTCTGTGTGCCATCTGTTGCCTGCTCTGCCTAATGACATCATTGTGAAACATTTCCATTAGAATTTCATTTCTTTCTTATGAACATTTTATCAACTAGTTTTTGAGATATTAGGCTACTAGGGTTCTTACTATGCGTTTTGGTGTATTGAAAAATACTCTGATGTCCGTCTTTTATTTTTCTGCCATTTTTCTACCTGGCTGGCTACACACACAGTGTGTAGGTTATTTACAGTAGGAGATGGGCTTCTATCATCTTCAATCATTCTATATGGGCTTCGATCTAAAAGGTAGCTAGCAAATGTGAAACGGATTAAAATGACAAGAGTTGACAGCTGTATGAGTTCACAATTTACACAACATATGCTGCAACCTTTTGTAATTTTAATAGTTTGTTTCATATTGGCTGGCTTCCAACAATAGCTGAATTTGCAAAGCTAGCGAGCACCAATTCAGTTTCAGTGGTGTTTGCTATAATCTTTGCTACCCGGGTTAAATAAAGGTGAAATTAAATAAATAAAAGTTCCCTTGTGACAATTTAGCTTTTGCAACGAGACCATTAAATATATTTAAGACAATGGTAGATGAGAGTGTAGTTCTGTTCAGTTTGGACTTCAGTTTATCGCTAACCTTATCACAGGGACTTTGAAGCACTAACTTACATCATCTGCATGCTGATTCCATCTTTGACGACGCCACATAAATGGAATAGGTACAAGCTAGCTTAATAGTTAATATTTGCGCGCTAGCTCTGCATATTCAGCTAGTGTGTATGTGCGTGATTGACTGGATGAACCTCACGGCAGTTACGTAGCAAGCTAAGGAACTGGCAGTGGATCAAACCGTTGTGAGGCAAAGGGCGGGGGGGGGGGGGTCGCAATCTTTTGAAACTTAAAAACGCGCTATTAAGTGTCTATAATCAGCACAATTGCTTTCATTGCATATTATTAATATTATTTAAATTACATAGTTATGTTTCAGTGATATATTGGGGGGGACAAATCATGTTTTTCCCAGGATGGGGGGGTCGTGTGTCCCCCGTCCCCCCCGGGATTTCCGCCCCTGAGCACAACGCTTTCCAACAGACATTGGTAGACAAATTCACTTTTCGGCAAACAATAACCAAAAACACATGGCCAAATCTACACTGGAGTGGATTACCAAGACACCATTGAATGTTCCTGAGTGGCCCAGTTACAGTTTGACTTACATCTGCTTGAAAATCTATAGCAAAAAAAGAAAATGGCTGTCTAGCAATGATCAACAACCAACTTGACAGAGCCTGAAGACTTTTTTACAGAATAATATTGTACACCCCAGGTGTGCAAAGTTCTTAGAGACTTACCTCAAAAGACTCACAGCTGTAAAGGCTGCCAAAGTGTTTCTAACATGTATTTACTCTCGGGGGTGAATACTTATCAAATTAAGATATACTAGTGTTTTCATTCATTCCTAAAGAATTATATAATTGTTTTTCCACTTTGCCATTACAGAGTGTTTAGTGTAGATCGTTGACAAAAAAATGGCAAATCCATTTAAATACCACTGTAACGTAACAACATTTGGAAAAAGTCAAGGGGTGTGAATACTTTCAGAAGGCACTGTATCTCCCAGTGTTCATGTATGGGAGGAACCAGTCTTAGATGTGAAAATGTATGCACTATCTATTGTAAGTCGCTCTGGATAAGAGTGTCTGCAAAATTACTAAAAAGTATAAAATGTCAAATATGGGCAACGGACTTTAGATATAAAGTCCGTGCCAGTGCCTCATTTAAGATCAAACAGTGTAATCAAACAGTCGTAATTCAACGGCTCAGACACGAGACGTATGTGGCAGGGTCTACAGTCAATCACGGATTACAAAAAGAAAACCAGCCCCATCGCGGACACCAATGTCTTGCTCCCAGACAAACTAAACAACTTATTTTCTCGCTTTGAGGACAATACAGTGCCTGTGACACGGCCCGCTATCAAAACCTGCGGGCTCTCCTTCAGCGCAGCCAACGTGAGTAAAACATTTAAACGTGTTAACCCTCACAAGGCTGCCGGCCCAGACGGCATCCCTAGCCACATCCTCAGAGCATGCGTAGACCAGCTGGCTGGTGTGTTTACGGACATATTCAATCAATCCTATCCCAGTCTGCTGTTCCCACATGCTTCAAGAGGGCCACCATTGTTCCTGTTCCCAAGAAAGCTAAGGTAAATGAGCTAAATGACTATCACTCCGTAGCACTCACTTCCGTCATCATGAAGTGCTTTGAGAGACTAGTCAAGGATCATATCACCTCCACCCTACCTGACACCCTAGACCCACTCCAATTTGCTTACCGCCCTAATAGGTCCACAGACGACGCAATTGCAATCACACTGCACACTTCCCTAACCCATCTGGACAAGAGGAATACCTATGTAAGAATGCTGTTCATCGATTACAGCTCAGCATTTAACACCATAGTACCCTCCAAACTCGTCATTAAGCTCGAGACCCTGGGTCCCTACCCCGCCCTGTGCAACTGGGTCCTGGATTTTCTGACGGGCCATCTCCACCCCGCTGATCCTCAACACTGGGGCCCCACAAGGGTGCGTTCTCAGCCCTCTCCTGTACTCCCTGGTCACCCATGACTGTGTGGCCATGCACGCCTCCAATCAAGTTTGCAGACGACACTACAGTGGTAGGCTTGATTACCAACAACGCCGAGACGGCCTACAGGGAAGAGGTAAGGGCTCTCAGAGTGTGGTGTCAGGAAAATAACCTCACACTCAATGTTAACAAAACAAAGGAGATGATCGTGAACTTCAGGAAACAGCAGAGGGAGCACCCCCCATCCACATCGATGGGACAGTAGTGGAGAAGGTGGAACGTTTTAAGTTCCTTGGCGTACACATCACGGACAAACTGAAATGGTCCACCCACACAGACAGCGTGGTGAAGAAGGTGCAATAGCGCCTCTTTAACCTCAGGAGGCTGAAGAAATTTGGCTTGTCACCGAAAACACTCACAAACTTTTACAGATGCACAATCGAGAGCATCCGATCGGGCTGTATCACCGCCTGGTACGGCAACTGCTCCGCCCACAACCGTAAGGCTCTCCAGAGGGTAGTGAGGTCTGCACAACGCATCACCGGGGGCAAACTACCTGCCCTCCAGGACACGCTTGCGTGCGTGCGCCATCGCGCGCATGTTGATTTTGTCCACACACACCAGACAACGATCAGGACACGCAGGTTGAAATATCAAAACAAACTCTGAACCAACTATATTATTTTGGGGACAGGTCGAAAAGCATTAAACATTTATGGCAATTTAGCTAGCTAGCTTGCTGTTGCTAGCTAATTGGAGCTGGGATATAAACATTGGGTTGTTATTTTACCTGAAATGCTCAATGTCCTCTACTCTACTCTACAATTAATCCACAGATAAAAGGGTAAACCGAGTTTGTTTCTAGTAATCTCTCCTCTTTCAGGCAGGCTTCTTCTTCTTCTTTGGACTTTATATGGCAGTTGGCAGCCAACTTTAAGGTGCATTACCCACACCAACTGGGCTGGAGTGTGGACCTCGGTTAATCTTTCAATCACCCACATGGGTATATGCCACAAAAAAACAATGAGGAGATGGGTGAGGCGTGACTTGAAGCACATCAAGCGTCACAAATAGAACCAAGTTCTATTTTAGTGCCTGGCTACACAGACGCTCGTTGACGCGTGCGCAGGGTGGGTGCAATGATTGACGAACATTCATGTGTACATTTATTTTGCAACTCTCGCGACGTGGTCAGCATGTTAGACCGTTGCGCCACTTGGCAGCCCGCCATATCTATACTCTACAGTCTACAGCCAGAGCTGTGATATTGACTGGCCTTCGGACCAACATTACACTCTGAAAATGTGTTACACACTGCATGTTAGATCTGGCCACAGTGAGAGTTCCCCAGTGGCAACAGCATGTTGAGTGAATCTATGAAGTGTACACAGAGCTGAATACCAAAGGATTTAGCCACCTGATCTGGACACCAAGAAGACCGACTATCTGGCCTGGCTTGTCCACATGTAGAGATGAGAGAGCGATTTAATTGGATTTTGTTTAGTTCAGTTCAGTTTTTTTTTTTATATCAGAGCCAACTTAGTACTTAGTAATAGAGAGCTGAGACAGTCAGTGTCAAAAGCCATTGTAAAATGGCTTAACTTCTACATCAACAAGAGTAACTGAAATGGTCTCAGTCATTCGCACCACCCCAGGGCATGGTAAACTAGACATTTGAGACACACACCCAACAATGAATTAGAGGGTTTTCAGCAGTTCCTGTACATTACCATAATCTAAGTGATGAACGTAGCCATATATTATTCATAGAATAGTGATTAATTGGTTGCCCGCCATATTCTCTACCATAAAAAGCTGTCATTACATTCTAATTAATTCTACATGAAGTAACAAAGGACCTGGTTACTTTAATCATACACATTTATTACGCTTAACTCACAAAACAGTTAGATAAGTACTGTAGAGAGATAATTGCCTTGGGAAAAAACTCTTACTTGCTGTTTATCATGGACTCTTGCAACAATACTACATAACAATTAGGAAGAGCGCACACAGCTTCTCTGCTGATTAGTTACTCTCTCCATGAGTGTGTTTTCATATTTCTTTATTTTGAATCTAACCATAACAACAGTTAGATCCCACATTCTTCCATGCATGTAAGGCCGGGTTGTGTTTATTCCTCCCAATCTAGCAACCACACGGACTGTGGTTGGTTGAGCTGTAAACTCACTCAGACCAGTCCAGGGAGATTTGCCCATTGACAGTGAGAGAATGGAGATTATTCATTTAATGGGTTGCCAGATGCGAACACGAGGCTTTTGACATAGCCTGTATGGCCAGAAGGGGAACTGAATTACTTTTCAGTGACCGAAGGTGATCTAGTGAGCTTAAAAACCTCAATAACCATGAGCCTCGCATCAACCCATATGGTCAGAGGTCCCTCAGAGCAGGCCGGCTGACATCTTGCATCTGGGACCCCGAGTAGACCCTGTTTAAGACATCAGAAGGAATAGGGGGTTTGATTGAACACAAGTGGGGCTGGGCTCAGAGGTGATAACCCTCAGTGACTGGGAGATTTACGAAGAAGATGGATGGCATTTTTTGAACGTCCTTTTTAATCCTGACGGGGGGGGGTGGTCTTATACCTCGGCTTGGCTCCAGGGAGGGCTTCGTCTTGCCTCAACGGCAGCTCTCCATCAGCATCCTAATCATGGAGAATTTACTTCCTTGACGATTCCATGACAGTGTAGCCTGAAAATATTTGTGATGTCTGAGATTGTTCTGGCCATTCTCAAATAAAAAGTGAATTGGGAGGAAGGATGTTTGATATGGTTTTCACATTTGTAACACAAACCGTCTTTAAGAAAATTATGATGAAAGCGGCCCTTTACGATGATCTGTGAACCGTACATGATACAGACAACACCTTGGTGGCATTATACTCCTAATAATGTGCTCTAAAATAAGTGTTGCATCATTCTGAAATAAAATTTTGCACATGAATTTACTCAACTTTAAAACTATTAATATTAATATCTCTAAAGTACCCATTTTGATTTTGTTCATTTTTTGACATGTTTTAAACTATATACTCTACAAGTATATCACGTTTGCCCAGTGGGCTCTCGGATACTTTTAAAGTTACGATACATTTTATGAGCACCACCAACACAGTGAATGGGAAAATCCATTCAAAGGAAATTCCCTCCGCTGGTGATTTGCTGAATGTGCAATCCTACAGGAAGGCTGTAATTGGTTAATGACCTATAATGCCAATTTCTATGTATAAAATGTATAATTTCTTCAAAAGTAGCAGAGAGCCCACTCTGGACATTTTATGTGTTTGAAGAGTCTAAAAATAAGCTAAATCCCAAAGGGTACTTTTGAGATATGAATAGTAATATGTTTAATGTTGAATAAATTCATGTGGAAAATTGCATCCAAAATATAGACATACTCCATATTTTAGAGCCCACTATAAGGAGTATAATGACACCAAGATGTTGTCTCCACCATGTACCATTCACAAATTACAAGCTCTTATAGGTGTGCATTCAGAAAGTATTCAGACCCCTTTTCCACATTTTTGTAACGTTACAGCCTTATTCTAAAATCGATTAAATTAAATAAAAATATCATCAATCTACACACATTCCCCCATAATAACAAAGAGAAAACAGTTTTTTAGAAATGTTATTTTTTTTATTGTGAAATACCTTATTTACATAACTTTTCAGACCCTTTGCTATGAGACTCGAAATAGAGCTCAGCTGCAACCTGTTTCCATTGATCATCCTTGAGATGTTTCTAGAACTTGATTGGAGTCCACCTGTGGTAAATTCAATTGATTGGACTTGATTTGGAAAGGCACACACCTGTCTATATAAGGTCCCACAGTTGACAGTGCATGTCAGAGCAAAAACCAAGCCATGAGGTCAAAGGAATTGTCCGTAGGGCTCCGTGACAGGATTGTGTCGAGGCACAGATCTGGGGAAAGGGTACCAAAAAATGTCTGCAGCATTGAAGGTCCCCAAGAACACAGTGGACATCATTCTTAAATGGAAGATGTTTGGAACCACCAAGACTCTTCCTAGAGCTGGAAGCCCTGGACAAACTGAGTAATCGGGGTACAATGTCCTTGGTCAGGGAGGTGACCAAGAACCCGATGGTCACTCTGACAGAGCTCCAGAGTACCGATGTGGAGATGGGAGGGTATAGAAAACCCTCCCATCTCCTAACCCACCCACAAAAAAAATCTCCAGAGTGCTTAGGACTTCAGACTGGGGCGAAGGTGACCCTTCCAACAGGACGATGACCCTAAGCACACAGCCAAGACATCGCAGGAGTGGCTTCGGGACAAGTCTATGAATGTCCTTGAGTGGCCCAGCCAGAGCCCGGACTTGAACTCGATCGGACATCTCTGGAGAGACCTGGAAATAGCTGTGTCGTGATGCTCCTCATCCAACCTGACAGAGCTTGAGAGGATCTGCAGAGAAGAATTGGAGAAACTCCCCAAATACAGGTGTGCCAAGCTTGTAGCGTCATACCCAAGAAGGCTTGAGGCTGTAATCGTTGCCAAAGGTGCTTCAACAAAGTACTGATTAAAGGGTCTGAATACTTATGTAAATGTGATATTTCAGTTTTTTATGTTTTATACATTTGCAAAAATGTATTAAACACCTATTTTTGCTTGATAATTATGTGGTACTGTGTGTAAATTGATGAGGGAAATGTTTTTTTTATCCATTTTAGAAGAAAGCTGTAACATAACAAAGTGTGGGAAAAGTCAAGGCGTCTGAATACTTTCCGAATGTACTGTAGATCTATAAAGGCCCTAAAATGGCCACTTTCATTATGATTAAAAAAATTATTCTTGTTTGTGATACAAATGTAAAAACAATATGTCAAACATCTTTCCTCCCAATGGAATCGCCCTACTCTTGAGTTGATTCCGCCTGATAGTATTTATCGCTCATTTGATGGTTGTCAGAACCAAGACTCTCCATTACATGATGCCACTTTTTTATATCCTACGTGTTCAGATATGCATGGATTCTTACACTATGTTACATTTGATAATCTTGTATAAAAAATATAGCTGAAGTGTCTTGATACATTATCAAATCAAATTGTATTGCTCACGTACACAGTTTGGCAGGTGTTATGGCAGGTTCATCGAAGTGCTCATGTTCCTAGTTCCTATCAATCAATGCAGTAAATGTCAACAAGCATAAAATATATAGTACCGCATTAGATATATAAATAGTATAGAAACATTATTAAAGTGACCAGTGTTCATGGCTATGTACAAAGGGCAGCAGCAGTCCCTAGGGTGCATGGTAGAGTACCCGGTGGTAGCCGGCTAGTGACAGTGACTGAGCGGCAGAGTAGGGTACTGGGCAAAGGGCAGGACACTGGGCGGAGGTTGTCTAGTGGTGGCTGTTTAACAGTCTGATGGCCTGGGGATAGAAGCTGTTTATCAATCTCTCAGTCCCATCTTTGATGCACCTGTACTATCTCCGCCTTCTAGATTTTAGTGGGGTGAACAGGCCGTGGCTCAGGTGGCGGAGGTCCTTGATGATCTTCTTGGCCTTCCTGTGTCACCTGGTGCTGTAGATGTCCTGGAGGGCAGGCAGTGTGCCCCCGATGGTGCGTTGGGCTGACCGCACCACCGTCTGGAGAGCCCTGCGGTTGCAGACAGTGCAATTGCCATACCAGGCGGTGGTACAGCCCGACAGGATGCTCTCAATGGTGCATCTGCAAAAGCTGGTGAGGGTCTTAGGGGCCAAGATGAATTTCGTCACCCTCCTGTAGTTGAAGAGACATTGTTGCGTCTTCTTCACCACAAATCGTCAGTGATGTTTACGCCAAGGAACTTGAAGCTTTTGACCCTCTCCACTACGGCCCGGTTGATGTGGGTGGGTGCGTGCTCTCTCTGCTGTATCCTGTAGTCCATGATCAGCTCCTTCATTTTGTTGACTTTGATGGAAAGGTTATATTCCTGGCCCCACTTCGCCAAGGCACTCACCTCCTTCCTGTAGGCTTTCAAGTCATTGTTAGTAATTGTTGTGAGTCGTCATTAAACTTGATGATTGAGTTGGAGATGTGCGTTGCCATGCAGTCATGGGTGAACAGGGAGTACAGGAGGGGGCTGGCCATGCACCCCTGTGGGGCCCCCACGTTGAGAATCAGCGTGGGGGAGGTGTTGTTGCTTACCTTCACTACCTGGGGTCGACCAGTCAGGAAGTCTAGGACCTACAGTTGAAGTCGTAAGTTTACATACACTTAGGTTGGAATCATTAAAACTCGTTTTTCAACCACTCCACAAATTTATTGTTAACAAACTATAGTTCTGGCAAGTCAGTTAGGACATCTACTTTGTGCATGACAAGTAATTTTTCCAACAATTGTTTGCAGACAGATTATTTCACTTATAATTCACTGTATCACAATTCCAGTGGGTCAGAGGTTTACATACACTAAGTTGACTGTGCCTTTAAACAGCTTGTAAAATTCCAGAAAATTATGTAATGGCTTTAGAAGCTTCTGATAGGCTAATTGACATAATTTGAGTCAATTGGAGGTGTACCTGTGGATGTATTTCAAGACCTACCTTCAAACTCAGTGTCTCTTTGCTTGACATCATGGGAAAATCAAAAGAAATCAGCCAAGACCTCAGAAAAAAATTGTAGACCTCCACAAGTCTGGTTCATCCTTGGGAGCAATTTCCAAATGCCTGAAGGTACCACGTTCATCCGTACAAACAATAGTACACAAGTTTTAACACCATGGGACTAAGCAGCCATCATACAGCTCAGGAAGGAGACACGTTCTGTCTCCTAGAGATTAACATACTTTGGTGCAAAAAGTGCAAATCAATCCCAGAACAACAGCAAAGGACCTTGTGAAGATGCTGGAGTAAACAGGTACAAAAGTATCTATATCCACAGTAAAACGAGTACTATATCGACAAAACCTGAAACGCTGCTCAGCAAGGAAGAGGCCACTGCTCCATAACTGCCATAAAAAAGCCAGTCTATGGTTTGCAACTGCACATGGGGACAAAGATCGTACTTTTTCGAGAAATGTCCTCTGGTCTGATGAAACAAAAATAGAACTGTTTAGTCATAATGACCATCGTTATGTTTGGAGGAAAAAGAGGGAGGCTTGCAAGCCGAAGAACACCATCCCAACCGTGAAGCACGGGGACTGGTGCACCTCACAAAATAGATGCCATCATGAGGTAGGAAAATTATGTGGATATATTGAAGCAACATCTCAAGACATCAGTCAGGAAGTTAAAGCTTGGTCGCAAATGGGCCTTCCAAATGGACAATGACCCCAAGCATACTTCCAAAGTTGTGGCAAAATGGCTTAAGGACAACAAAGTCAAGGTATTGGAGTGGCCATCACAAAGCCCTGATCCTATAGAAAATGTGTGGGCGTGTGCGAGCAAGGAGTCCTACAAACCTGACTCAGTTACACAAGCTCTGTCAGGAGGAATGGGCCAAAATTCACTCAACTTATTGTGGTATTGAGTGTATTTAAACTTCTGACCCACTGGGAATGTGATGAAAGAAATAAAAGCTGAAACAAATAATTCTCTCCACTATTATTTTGACATTTCACATTCTTAATAAAATAAAGTGGTGATCCTAACTGACCTAAGACAGGGAATTTTTACTCTGATTAAATGTCAGGAATTGTGAAAAACAGTTTAAATGTATTTGGCTAAGGTGTATGTAAACTTCCCACTTCAACTGTAGTTGTGTAAGGAGGGTTTCAGACCCAGGGCCGAGAGATTAGATATGAGCTTGGAGGCCACTATTGTGTTGAAGGCTGAGATATGTAATGTAGTTATTTTTATTTTTATTGAACCTTTATTTAACTAGGCAAGTCAGTTAAGAACACATTCTTATTTACAGTGAAGGCCTATTTATATGCCACTATAATTACACTTAGATAACATACGGTTAATATTATCAGAAATGTTAAACCACCAAAAGGTTATGTACCTGGTAGATGACAGTGTTCCATGTTCTCGTGTCAGCCTTAACATTTACCTGTCCTTAGTATTCATCTTCATCCACTTCAGATGTGATTCACTTTTGGACAGTGAGACGTGGTGAGAGCGAAAACAACTTTGATTCGTCTCTGTTTCTATTGAGCGATTCATGGGTGGCGCAATCATCTTTTAATGGCCATGCTTGGCGGGAGCTTGTAGTGGCCTTTTGCTGATAGTCCTTGCCCAGTGATTCGGCTCTGGATTACGCTGGTCTCAAGTTACAGCCACTGGCTATTGACTGCAGCCACAGACACTATCTAATCAATATGTGAGAGAGTGCACTATAGAAGTCGTAACGCCATTGCAATTTCATTGATCCCTCTTGCATTCTACAAAAGGTTAGAGAAATAATGAAGTTGCCTTTGAGTGCAACAAGTTTCCCAAGGCTATGGTTTACAGGCAATTTTCAGCCTGCGGGAACAATCTTCTGAGATTGGTCTTACAGCTTGTAGTGCCATTATCATCGCATAGTTGTTCACATTTTAGAAAACCCTTATGTTTTGTAAAGGGAGGTTGTCTCCACAAACTGGGCCTGTGGCTTGTTCTAAAGATATTGAAATAAAGAAAACACCCAGTTGGTTACCAAAGTGTTTCAGGTTAGTTTTGTCTTTAAAAAATCAATGGTTCAATCGTTTCTAATATGTGGGCAAGAAACTGTATATGACACACCAAATGCCAGTGATCAACAGTAGGCCTATACGCCAGTTTGAGACACCATAAGGTTCTAACTAGCTAAATAAATCTGTGCATGTTGGCTAGGCTAAATAACTATTTCTGAACACAAAACCCTTCCCGAAAAAAGATGCAATATTTGTTTTATTGACCAACATGGTAAGATAGCTGATGAACTAGTCTCAGGGTGCAGTACCAGACAAACAATGTTGTGATGCAGAACGAAAACCATAAAAAGAACATTCAGAGTTTGACACATCACCTTGTTTTTCTCTCTGTGTCATAGAGTGATATGCTGTTCCTCAACAGCATATTATTGTGTAGAGTACTATGAAATAATGCGTCAATACAGTACTCTATGTAAGCGAAGCCGCCTGTGAGTGATGCGAAACCCTAGCTTGTCAATGGGCATCAGTAAACACAAACCACTCTATGGAAAAAGGCAGATGCTGCATGTAAAGTACTGTACATGTTCTGGGCTACCAGATTTATATTTGCATTTAGGAACAACACTTACTAATGTAGGCTGGCATGTAGAATAGGCCATCAAGGGAAAAATATATACTCTTCTATAACATACCATACAATTCTGTCTGCCTGTAAAAACATCAAGCTTTGATCATTTGAATCAGCTGTGTAGTGTTAGGGCAAAAACCAAAACGTTCACCCCTTGGGGATTTAGCCTACTGAGGAAGTCAACACAGGAAGTGGGAAGAAACCTGGCTCAATGATTTAGCAGGGCCTCCAGATTGGGCTGCAATTGAAACATGCCCAGCCAAAGTGACGGACGCCACACTAATTTGTATCCATGCTGATGGGGAGGATAAGGTTTGTCTGGGCCGAGCAGACCTCAGGTGCAAGACCCAGAGCAACTGTTACTGGGCCAGATACACGTTTGCTGGCTGCGCACGGACAGCCCTCTCCAGCTGAGCCAGGGTCTGTTGTCTGTGCTATATATGACACGGCCGTGGTTAATTAATAGGCTTCTATTAATAACAATGTGAGCTGTTAGAGATCTCTTTCCTCACAGCTCCCTGCTGTAGTAGAACAGCCCGGCAGCCATTTGCACTGCATTATTGATTAAGCCAATGACTCTCAAAGAACTGCAGATAGAAACAAGACTATATCTCTGTATTACCATTAAATTTTTTTGTAATTTCACTTGATTGTAACACACGTCTGCATCCATTTTTTAAAACCTGGTTGCATCATGGTATGAAAACCAGTTTTATTTACTGTCCCTGTCCATCTGAGTTGCTAACAGCCTCAAGGGGTTGGATGAAGCTGTGCTGTGATTTAGCCAACACAACAAATCTCCCTTGTCAGGCTCCCCCAGTTTAAGCCAATGGTGTGAGTGCTAAGTTGAGGAGTTTGGGTGGTTGGCTTATGGACACAGTCCATTACTAAATCTAGAGAGGACTTTAGACTCCCAAAAGCCCCTCCTTGATCGGTCCAGCAGAACTCTTCAAGCTTGGTAAACAAAAATATACTTCCCACTGCCTAAATAATAAATGGCCAGATTGGTATTCTCCCCGGGGAGCCCATTCCTAGTAGTTGCTGTAATTTCCGTGCCCTCCCTCCCTCCTTTACGAGGAAAAAGCTCTCTACGAGCGGTAAATGTCAGCGATTCCGTTCAGATGACTGACTTCACTTTACCTTTGTTGACTCATTAAAGGTACATTTCAGCTAAACTCTGCCACTGTATATAGTCATAACTATTAACCACATTACGGGCCAATTATGTGTGAAACACATCTCACTGATCTAGAAGTGATAAAAATGTTTTGGGGGGAAATTTCATTTTAAGGAACCCAAGAGAAGCTGAAGCGATCTGGGGGCATTTTCTGGTCCACTAAGTGGTTGATGGGCACCAGGATTTTCTAACTTCATTTTGACAAATTGATGTTCTGGTGATTAATGAACCGACATTCTTGAAAATATTGTGACCATTGACTGAAGTATAACATGCTAAATCAGCTCACACAATACTATGTGGTAACAGCTGAGTCAAAATGACTGGTTGACTCTTGATAAGCGGGCGGACCACTATCTTAAAAATAAATGGGCAAATAACAGTCATTATGTTGCTCAGCTTCTGGTCTTGATCCATTTTGGAACCTTTAGTCGTCTTTTGAAATGTTGGACACCACATTCTGGGCCTTATTTACTATGGCAGGAGGCTCCAAGAGTCTTCAATCATTCCTCTTACCCTTCCTGCTATAAAACGGTTGAAGGATTTGGGTTAGCAGGCTGTGACTTCAATGAGATTAGAGCAGCTAGGAGAACTAAGAGACTAACTGGGAACTCTCCCTGACAACCAGTCAGATGGGATGGGAGTTCTGGAGCGCCAGGTAATTGGTTTGTTGCGAACATGGTTGACTCGGGTATATCTTGGGAGCACAAGCCCGGGAAAAACACACGCCAGTGTCGATTACAGCCCAAAAGTAATGTGGACAATCTCAAACATCCCAAGGACCCGGCAGGAGAATCCCCCAGAGCCAAGGAGCTCTGCTTCAAGACATTGTTTCAATTTTTTCTGCTTCATGATTGTTTGTTTTTAGCAACGAGGAAGGTATTTTGCTGTATCAATTGACACTGAGACAAGTGACACTGAGAAGTTAGGACCTCTCAATATTACTGTTATTATACATGTTCTACATTCTGAAGAGTAAATTGAGGGTTAAGTAAGTTGTTTACAGTACTCAACATGCAATTTTTTCCATTATTGTAAATTGACAGAAGGGTATCACAGTTGGGGACTTACACGTGCGTATATAGAATGGGAAGTGTTTGTCAGATGTTACAGTATGTAGTAGTTCTCAAACCAAATCATGCAATCAACAAATAAATATACAAGTGGAAATCAGTTATGAGCTAGGCATAATCGAAATGTGACATTTAGTAGTAATCATAATACATTTAAACAATCTCATTTTTGTAAACAACTACAAAGCCAATTTTCTCTGCTCCAGGTAGGGAAAAAAGTGTTACTTGATTGCGTTATGTTTAAATGTGCTCAGATCTTGATTTATAGGGCTGCATATGACACTGGGTGGTGGGCGGCTTCATCATAATCACCAATCTCATTGTGAAAGACATTTTTCTGTACTCATTAGCGATGTCTGATGAAGTTCGCAATCAATATGCAGATGAGGAGCACATCAATTTGTTTTGACTCTGTCATGATTTTCACTACCCTGCCGTCCTCTGGATTGCTGGAGCGAAGATGTCAACATCCTAGATTCTTATCTTAATTTTTGATTCTCGGCGCTGTGCGTGATGATGTACATTTAATGTTTTGATTGGAATTTTCAGTTCTAAGAAACCGTAGCTGTAGTGATATTTTACAAACACTTCATCAAAGATCTACAACTCTATAGACACTATTCTTTCCAATTCTCTCTTAAAACATGGTGCTGCAAAATTCATAAATATTTAGTGATCTTTTGATGAAAATCTTTGAAAGCTTATCAGGAAGTGTTTGTGCCATTACCGATCAGTCCATAATTTGCCAACAGTTTGACGATCTGCCTCACAGGGCCAACCACTTCTTTAGCCCAGTGATTCGGCCGTATACAACTCCATGATTTTTTTAATCTCCGGCACACAATCTTCTCTCTCCTCTCTTGTGTGGCTGTGTAGCTTGATCCCTGACAGGGAGGGCTGCCGCTCTGTGTGAGGGGGTGAGTTATTAACGCAAAACCACCAGATCAGCAAACACTGCCAGAGAGACTGATGAGACTCTCCACCAGACTCAGATATTCTCATCACTCTTAAACCAGAGGAATTTACCTCCCTGTCATTGAAGCAAGAGGAGGGCCCTCTCACCATGCAGCATGAATACATAGAATCTCTGTCAGAGTGGAACATGGCTGCATTTCAAAACACTTCAAGTCAAAAGACGGCAAAAGAGCTTTGTTTATTTAATGAAGAATACTTTAAGTTTCAGAGATAATGATTTCACTTAACAAATTCCATCAACTAAACTCAGCAGGTGTGGGGTGGGGGGGGTGGTTCTGCATAGGAAACTGCATTACTCATCACCTTCTCTTATAATGCTGCTTCTTCTCCCTTTGGAGGAGTCTAAACATGTCCACTGATGCACAGCACTCTCTAAGTAGTAAGCAGAAAGTTTGCATAAAGGCTGAGTCATGTAAAACATCTTGTCATGTGTGAGTGCGAAGTATACCATTAGCACATCAGAGGAGCTCATTCTCAGATATTTTTTTTTTACCAGCGTTGAGTGGGGCTATGCAAAGCCGGGATATCAAAGGAATTGCGAGTACTCCTCGAAATTCCCAGAGACGAAAAACCATACAATGCTATTCCGAGACATATTGAAAAAAACCTTGCACATGTCACTGCAATGGCTGAGGGGAAAACAAACAATTAAGTCAAAGTATTTGATTCACTCCCCAGCTTGTAAAACAAGATTTTGTGGAGATTTTTTCAAGCCTGGGTCAACTTGAAGCACCTTGTCCTTGATAGTCACTAACAACCAGAGGAAAGGGTCAACCTTTCTTCTCTGACTGTTGTGTTTGTTCCACACATGCATCCTCATTCTTCCTTCCTTTTCACACCTTCCGCTCTGAGTACACTGTCAAAGACTCTCTGACATCAGTGCTTTGCAAGACCTCTTTTGAACAACTTCATAGATCTCTGCCATTGCATTCTGAAATGTCAGTCACATATTTCAGAGCATGGTCTCCTTAATTGAAACAGCAACAAATGGAAACCAGCATCAACCAGCCATCTAGCAATCAGGATGGATTCATTAACACAGCCTAATAACCTTCACTGACCTGTTGCCAAACGGATTCTTATTAAAATGGATGCTCTGCATATGAATAATTAATTGTGGAAGACAGGGAACAAAGGGAGAGCGCTGTGGAGAAAGTTTGGTGTATGTTGATCAGCAGTCTCAGAGGCTGCTGATGTTCCTCACCATTCTTTACACCCTTGTTTGACTCTTCCCTTGTGGACAGTGAAGGGGCTGTATTTCCTGTCTGTCGGCAAAGCGCAGTCTCTGGCATCAGTGCGGGACATGTAAATTACAGAAACGGCTTCACAACCCTTACAAGTTTCACAAGAAACAACTGTTCCTCACAGGGATTGGGTTGTGTTGTGTCTCCGCAAAGTGTTTCAGAAGGTCTGAAAGACTTTCTTGAAGACAATGCAAATGCATTTTCAACAATTTTTTTTACACACTATTTGAGACTAACAGCTCTCGGTGTCAAAGCATTTTCAAGCCATCAAAGCTTGACACTTTGTAAACATGTTGCTTCTTCATTGTTTCCATTAAGTTCCCTGCCTTGTTGACATTCAAGGTAATGTGTACTGATTGATTGATCTAAAATGCTATGAGCACAAATGAGGACAGAAAATCCTCAGTAAAGGATAAACATCCTTATTAGATTCTTAGATTGCAGCCTTATTTCTTAGAATGTATCGATGTCAGATATGTCTGGGACAACTGTCTCTGTTTCACTACTACATGTAATACTTATAATTTGTACCTGCGCAAATTTGATCTCACAGCATAAACCATTGAATCCGGAAGGATATGATTGCACTAAAAAGGTTTATGATTATTTGCATTTGAAGACATGCCCATAGATTTTTGTACGTGATGCTGCTGGTGTCTCTCCTAATTGTGGAATGCTTGAACCATCTTGATTCAGAGCTCCAAGCATCCTGACATGTCAACACTCATTATATTTCCCAACCTTGAATATTCCCTTTTGATAATCTTTGGCAGAAATGTTTGATTGATGTTTACATTATTCAGAGGATTCCATTTCCTTGGCTTCAGAGACAAGATTGAGTGTCATGTTACGTCCTCTCAGTAAGCCACTGGTATTAGTTGCAGATGCAAAAACAAATCAATAGATACATATTTACACAGTGATTCACCATCTGAAACCGTGGCCACACACTCTTAGTAAAAAACATTCTATCTACAACCTAACAGGGTTCTTCGGCTGTCCCCATAGGAGAATCCTTTAAAGAACCCTTTATGCTTCCAGATAGAACCTTTTCATTTCCAGGTAGAACCATTTTGGGTTCCATGTAGAACCCTTTCCACAGAGGGTTCTATATGTAACCCAAAAGAGTTTTACCTGGAACCAAAAAAGGTTCTCCTATGGGGACAGCCGAAGAAGCCTTTTGGAAACCTTTTTTCTAAGAGTGTAGTGATATGATCAGTAGAATACAAGGAGCGAGCCAGCCAACTGAGTGCTAGCTTATAGCTGAGTGTTAGCATGTAGCTAACTTGCTATAGTGTAGGCATATAGGTGGTGCAAACTGAATGTTAGGATATAGCTGACGCAAACCGCGTGTTTGCATATAGTTGATTTGCTATATAAATGATGAGTTCAGCACAGGGACATGTACATGTTTTATTATAAGTGTCTGGGGAGTGATCAGCAGATTAACAAAGTCTTTTTTATCTTTAAATGTTTCTCACTTTTTAATTTCTGCGTGGCTCCCCCGCTCGGTGACTGTACTATGAGTGCTGGGTAAATGGCACAGTTGTGTAGATTTTAATGTCACATCTAATGGAGGACAATGTATGTAACATGTATTCAATGTTTGTAAGCAGCTAATTAACCCTTTATCACCACCAGTTGGCAATTAATTGATTACTCATACAGTACATGCCCAATATTAGGAACTTAATAAACTAGGGACCAGGTTGCCCTTGATAACTGGTATTTTGCTGCCTGCTCAAAAGTGTAACATTTTTAATGACCTATTCCACTTTACAGAACTGTCACAACATCTGCCTTTATGCATGACTATACCAAATATAGCCCAATTTTACTAATGTAGATGTTGGTCATATCTTGAATTATGACCGTGAACACACATCTACATAGAGACATGCAGATGTGCTGTAGATGCACTGTTCAGCCTTGTACAAACACATTATGTGTGACAGTATAACGTTTATATGTTGTGTGTAGGGGTGTGAAACATCAAGGTCTCTAGCGCTGGCCTACTCACTCAGTCATTCAAATCCTCCCTAAAAATCACAGGTGAACAGTCGACAACCTTTATCTCTCCATCTCGAGGCCCACTTTACAACGGCATCAACAGAGAGCAAGTAATGAATACACGTCACCCATTCCTCACACTCTCCTCTGGCAGCCTGTCCATTACATTTTCCTTCAGTGGTAGCCCCATAGACTGGTGGTGGGAAACTTTAATAAGGCAATGGAGTCTTTGGCAGGGTCAGTACATTTGGGAAATCCATAGAGGCACCTGTGACTGAGTGAGAGTGCCAACACTAAAACCCCCTCATCCAGATGGGAGTGATGGCTAATGCATCTGGTAGAGGGCAACTGTCCCTTTGTTGTTGCCTTTTTTTAAATAATGGATCAGTGTGGAGAAGGTTGGATACACGTGTCCACTATGGGGTTAACGTCAATAGATTATCTTGCCCCATTAGTGTTTTCTTACGTTGTTTTTTCGGACTCAAAGGACAAAAGTTAGCAGACATCTGAAGTCATTGGAATTTGCTGAAATTCCTGGAAGCCTATCATCATCTCCATGGTGCATAAGTGCATGTGTCAATTAATAATTAACAAATTGCACTTTCGAGGGCTTTTTCATTCAAAAATAGCATCGACAATGACGAGGACTTGGAAGCATTTCCTGAAACCGGTCAAAGAAGGACCTTCATGAATACGTTTTACTGCCGATGCGGAGCCCCACCGGGCCTTCACGACTGGACTACCGATGTTATCTGCCCGAGGGAGTTATCCAACTGGCCCCTCCGTCGCGACATAACCTGAACGCCCATCTGCGGCCCGCTAATCGTTAGCTGTCGTATCGGCTGCTATCTGAATAGGTCTATCGGCCAATTTTCTTGGGCCACTATAAACATTTTGCCAATTGGATTGGTCCCCTCTACCACACGGAACCCCACTAATCTACCGACGGAAACGTGGCTAAAAACAGGTCTTCCCTGTGGCTCAGTTGGTAGAGCATGGTGTGTGCAACGCCAGGGTTGTGGGTTTGATTCCCATGGGGGACCAGCACAAAAAAATAATTGTTTAAAAAATGCATGAAATTAAACGTATGCACTCACTACTGTAAGTTGCTCTGGATAAGAGCATCTGCTAAATGACTGAAATGAAAATGAAACAGACCATCTTCTGCCAGCTTGCTACACCTGGCTAGCTGTCTGACTTGCTGTGACCCCAACTGACCTCACTACTCACTGGACCCTTATGATCACTTGGCTAAGCATGCCTCTCCTTAATGTCAATATGCCTTGTCCATTGCTGTTCTGGTTAGTATTTATTGGCTTATTTCACTGTAGAGCCTCAAGCCCTGCTCATTATACCTTATCCAACCTTTCAGTTCCACCACCCACACATGCGATGACATCACCTGGTTTCAATGATGTTTCTAGAGACAATATCTCTCTCATCATCACTCAATGCCTAGGTTTACCTCCACTGTATTCACATCCTACCATACCTTTGTCTGTACATTATACCTTGAAGCTATTTTATCTCCCCCAGAAACCTGCTCCTTTTACTCACTGTTCCGGACGTCCTCGATGACCAATTCTCATAGCATTTAGCTGTACCCTTATCCTACCCTTCCTCTGTTCTTCTGGCATTGTAGAGGTGAATCCAGGCCCTGCAGTGCCTAGCTCCACTCCTATTCCCCAGGTGCTCTCTTTTGATGACTTCTGTAACCGTAATAGCCTTGGTTTCATGCATGTTAACATTAGAAGCCTCCTCCCTAAATGTGTTTTATTCACTGCTTTAGCACCCTCTGCCAACCTGGATGTCCTAGCCGTGTCTGAATCCTGGCTTAGGAAGACCACCAAAAACTCTGAAATCTTCATCCCTAACTACAACATTTTCAGACAAGATAGAATGGCCAAAGGGGGCGGTGTTGCAATCTACTGCAGAGATAGCCTGCAGAGTTCTGTCCTACTATCCAGGTCTGTACCCAAACAACTTGAACTTCTACTTTTAAAAATCCACCTCTCTAAAAACAAGTCTCTCACCGTTGCCTCCTGCTATAGACCACCCTCTGCCCCCAGCGGTGCTCTGGACACCATATGTGAACTGATTGCCCCCCATCTATCTTCAGAGCTCGTGCTGCTAGGTGACCTAAACTGGGACATGCTTAACACCCCAGCCATCCTACAATCTAAACTTGATGCCCTCAATCTCACACAAATGATCAATGAACCTACCAGGTACCACCCCAAAGCCGTAAACACGGGCACCCTCATAGATATCATCCTAACCAACTTGCCCTCTAAATACACCTCTGCTGTTTTCAACCAAGATCTCAGCGATCACTGCCTCATTGCCTGCATCCGTAATGGATCAGCGGTCAAACGACCTCAACTCATCACTGCTAAACGCTCCCTGAAACACTTCAGCGAGCAGGCCTTTCTAATCGACCTGGCCCGGGTATCCTGGAAGGATATTGACTTCATCCCGTCAGTAGAGGATGCCTGGTTATTTTTTTTAAATGCCTTCCTCACCAACTTAAATAAGCATGCCCCATTCAAGAAATGTAGAACCAGGGACAGATATAGCCCTTGGTTCTCTCCAGACCGGACTGCCCTTAACTAACACAAAAACATCCTGTGGCGTTCTGCATTAGCATCGAACAGCCCCCGTTATATGCAACTTTTCAGGGAAGTTAGAAACCAATATACACAGGCAGTTAGAAAAGCCAAGGCTAGCTTTTCAAGCAGAAATTTGCTTCCTGCAACACAAACTCAAAAAAGTTCTAGGACACTGTAAAGTCCATGGAGAATAAGAGCACCTCCTCCCAGCTGCCCACTGCACTGAGGATAGGAAACTCTGTCACCACCGATAAATCCACTATAATTGAGAATTTCAATAAGCATTTTTCTATGGCTGGCCATGCTTTCCACCTGGCTACCTCTACCCCGGTCAACAGCACCTCACCCCCCACAGCAACTCTCCCAAGCCTTCCCCATTTCTCCTTCTCCCAAATCCAGTCAGCTGATGTTCTGAAAGAGCTGCTAAATCTGGACCCCTACAAATCAGCCGGGCTTGACAATCTGGACCCTTTCTTTGTAAAATTATCTGCCGAAATTGTTGCAACCCCTATTACTAGCCTGTTCAACCTCTCTTTCGTGTCATCTGAGATTCCCAAAGATTGGAAAGCAGATCCGGTCATCCCCCTCTTCAAAGGGGGGGACACTCTTAACCCAAACTGCTACAGACCTATCTCTATCCTACCCTGCCTTTCTAAGGTCTTCGAAAGCCAATTCAACAAACAGATTACCGACCATTTCGAATCCCTCCGCACCTTCTCCGCTATGCAATCTGGTTTCAGAGCTGGTCATGGGTGCACCTCAGCCATGCTCAAGGTCCTAAACGATATCATAACCGCCATCGATAAGAAACAATACTGTGCAGCCATATTCATTGACCTGGCCAAAGCTTTCGACTCTGTCAATCACCACATCCTCATCGGCAGACTCAATAGTCTTGGTTTCTCAAATGGTTGTCTCGCCTGGTTCACCAACTACTTCTCCGATAGGGTTCAGTGTGTCAAATCGGAGGGCCTGTTGTCCGGACCTCTGGCAGACTCTATGGGGGTGCCACAGGGTTCAATTCTTGGGCCGACTCTCTTCTCTATATACATCAATAATGTCACTCTTGCTGCTGGTGATTCTCTGATCCACCTCTACGCAGCCGACACCATTCTGTATACTTCTGGCCCTTCTTTGGACACTGTGTTAACAACCCTCCAGACGAGCTTCAATGCCATACAACTCTCCTTCCTTGGCCTCCAACTGCTCTTAAATACAAGTAAAACTAAATGCATGCTCTTCAACCGATCGCTGCCTGCACCTGCCCGCCCGTCCAGCATCACTACTCTGGACGGTTCTGACTTAGAATATGTGGACAACTACAAATACCTAGGTGTCTGGTTAGACTGTAAACTCTCCTTCCAGACTCAGATGAAACATCTCCATTCCAAAGTTAAATCTAGAATTGGCTTCCTATTTCGCAACAAAGCATCATTCATACATGCTGCCAAACATACCCTCGTAAAACTGACCATCCTACCGACCCTCGACTTCGGCGATGTCATTTACAAAATAGCCTCCAATACCCTACTCAATAAATTAGATGCAGTCTATCACAGTGCCATCTGTTTTGTCACCAAAGCCCCATATACTACCCACCACTGCGACTTGTACGCTCTCGTTGGCTGGCCCTCGCTTCATACTCGTCGCCAAACCCACTGGCTCCAGGTCATCTACAAGACCCTGCTAGGTAAAGTCCCCCCTTATCTCAGCTCGCTGGTCACCATAGCAGCACCCACCTGTAGCACGCGCTCCAGCAGGTATATCTCACTGGTCACCCCCAAAGCCAATTCCTCCTTCAGCCGCCTCTCCTTCCAGTTCTCTTTTCCCAATGTCTGGAACGAACTACAAAAATCTCTGAAACTGAAAACACTTATCTCCCTCACTAGCTTTAAGCACTAGCTGTCAGAGCAGCTCACAGATCACTGCACCTGTCCATAGCCCATCTATAATTTAGCCCAAACAACTACCTCTTCCCCTACTGTATTTATTTATTTATTTTGCTCCTTTGCACCCCATTATTTCTATTTCTACTTTGCACTTTCTTCCACTGCAAATCTACCATTCCAGTGTTTTACTTGCTATATTGTATGTACTTTGCCACCATGGCCTTTTTTTGCCTTTACCTCCCTTCTCACGTCATTTGCTCACATTGTATATAGACTTATTTTTCTACTGTATTATTGACTGTATGTTTGTTTTACTCCACGTGTAACTTTGTGTTGTTGTATGTGTCGAACTGCTTTGCTTTATCTTGGCCAGGTCGCAATTGTAAATGAGAACTTGTTCTCAACTTGCCTACCTGGTTAAATAAAGGTGAAATAAATACAAATAAATACATAAGGACGAAGGGAGGGCTGACATTCAAACTACTATAGGTGAACGACCAAATAAAGGACTACCATAATGCTTTACAGGATTAACCTACTCCAAGAATGTACTCTTAGTGATGAAAAATCTGATTAGGGAGAGAGACTGTTTTTGTAATGTTACCTGTAATGTTCCCCTGATGTTTGAGTGTCCAGTTTTCCGTTCTGCCTTCTGCTCGTCGAACATCTCATTCCAAAATCATGGGCATTAATATGGAGTAGGTCCCCCTTTTGCTGCAATAACAGCTTCCACTCTTCTGGGAAGGCTTTCCACTAGATGTTGGAACATTGCTGCAGGGACTTGTTTCCATTCAGCCACAAGAGCATTACTGAGGTCGGGCGCTGACGTTGGGCAATTAGGCCTGGCTCACAGTCGGCATTCTAGTTCATCCCAAAGGTGTTCGATGGGGTTGAGGTCAGGGCTGTGTGTAGGCCAGTCAAGTTCTTCCACACTGATCTCGTCAAACCATTTCTGTATGGACCTCACTTTGTACATGGGGGCATTGTCATGTTGAAACAGTAAAGGGTCTTCGCCAAACTGTTGCCACAAAGTTGGAAGCACAGAATAGTTTAGCATGTCATTGTATGCTGTAGTGTTAAGATTTCCTGTCACTAGAACTAAGGGGCTTAGCCCAAACCATGAAAAACAGCCCCAGACCATAATTCCTCCTCCGCCAAACTTTGCAGTTTGCACTATGCGTTGCGGCAGGTAACATTCTCCCTCCAAACCCAGATTCATCCGTCGGACAGCCAGATGGTGAAGCATGATTCATCACTCCAGAGAACGTGTTTCCACGTTCTCAGAGTCAAATGGTGGCGAGCTTTACACCACTCCAGCCAAAGCTTGGCATTGCGATCTTAGACTTGTGTGTGGATGCTCGGCCATGAAGCTCCTGACAAACAGTTATTGTGCTGACGTTGCTTCTGGTGACAGATTGTAACTCGGTAGTGAGTGTTGCAACCGAGGACAGATTTTTACGGCTACACGCTTCAACACCCGGCAGTCCGGTTCTTTGACTTTGTGTGGCCTACCACTTTGTGGCTAAGCTGTTGCCCCTAAACTATTCCACTTCACAATGACAGCACTTACAGGCTCCTGAGTGGTGCAGAGGTCTAAGGCACTCAGTACTTGAGGCATCACTACAGACATCCTGGTTCAAATCCAAGCTGTAACACAACCAGCTGTGATTGGGAGTCACATAGTGCAGCACACAATTGGTCTAGTGTTGTCTGGGTTTGTCCGGTGTAGGCTGTCATTGTAATTAAGAATTTGTTCTTAACTGACTTGCCTAGTTAAATAACTAAAATAAAGTTGGCTGAGACAGCTCCAGCAGGGCAGAAATTTGACAAACTGACTAGTTGAAAAGGTGGCATCCTATGATGGTGCCATGTTGAAAGTGTACTGAGCTCTTCAGGTAGGCCATTCCACTGCCAATGTTTTTCTATGGAGATTGCATGGCTCTGTGCTCAATTTTATACACCTGTCAGCAACGGGTGTGGCTGAGGTTGCCGAATGCACTCATTTGAAGGGCAGTCCACATACTTTTGTATATCTAGTGTATGTTAGCAAAAACATCCTGAGAACATATTTAGCATGTTTTGGCTTAATGTCAAACAAAAATGTTCCCAGAATCTGGCTATGATGTTCTCAGAAAATACAATATTAATGTTCTATACACGTTTCATAGGATGTTGCAAGAACATTCATTTGTCCAGTTTTCTGAGGGTTCGTTTTTACCCAGAAAGGATTTGATATTGAGATAAAAATGGCTGCATTGGACCTTTAAAAGTACACTAATTATGTTTTATCAAAGTGATTAAGGAAGAACCTTCAATTGGAGTAATATGCCCCACTAGCATTAGTCAACTATCAAAACAAAAATTACATTTGCTGAAACAAGTACAGTTAATGAAATCAATGATGAGAGAATGGTCAAATGAGCTGATAACTGACACGGACATGTTGGTGTAGCAGGAAGATTGGAACGCTGTGAACCAAGAGGTTGCGAGTTCAAATCCCAGGTTAAAACATGTTGAATAATATTTACTGTATAAATGAGCATCCACAATGTAATTGTGTGTTGAATATTTAAGTTGAAAACATTGTATGTTAAAAGCACTGTGTGTGGGTGTCCTTGACAACAGACAAATAACTGTAAATAGATCAGTGGTACACCAATTAGACCCTGATGGGCTTGTGTGTACAGAAATACATACTTTGGGGGGGTGAACTTTTCTTTGGGACCATCAAGCGACATCCTAAAAACATCTTTAGGGATGTCCTGGAACATGCTGGACAAAAACCTAGACAAAAACTAGACTAGACAAAAACCTCCAGGGGACCATGACAGAAGGCCTATGTTTTAATCGTCATTGGACACAGAAATGCTTTTGCAACGTTCCCATGAAACGTGTCTAGAACATTAAAATCGTATATTTTGACAACATGGCAACTATGTTCTGTGTATGTTTGATGTGACGTTGATGGAATGAATATTCTCATAACCCTCAGAAAACTAGACACTGGAATATTCTTGCAACGTTCCAATGAAACATGTTTAGAACATTAATCTAAAATATTCTCAGAACATGGTAACCACGTTCTAGGTAAGTTCTATTTGACATTAAGGGAATGGTCTCTTGGAAACAGTCCTTGCACATCACTGGAACATTCCTATGAAAAAGTTATGTAATGACCTAATGAGACTCTTATGGGAACGTTTTCCAAGTTTGTGGGAACGTTTATTGTTAGCTGGGCTACAGAATCAAACGCTGCTGTCACTGTCGTCATCATCATAGGCTGTGACCACCATCTGGTTGTAGAAAAGACACACCATACAGACTTCCAGGTGATTATTCTAGGCCTATAGGTTTCTATCGATTCTAATGATTAATAATTCATTTGGATCTCATGGGGCCAAAAGCACTAATGAAGATTAGAGCAAATTAGTAATTGTCAGCTGCATTATTGAATCCTCTGAGCCAGTACCGAAACATGACGAGTCGTACACATAAGGACTACTGTACTGCAGAGACCTCCTAACATACAGTATAGTAGTTATGTTTCCAGCCAGGTGGTTGGTTCTCTATGCAGTCAGCCCTGGTATAGTAGCAAGTAGTGACAATGCGCTGACAATTTTTTCTCCCTGTTCATTTCACTGGGTTATATTCCCCATAAATCCTAACTAAGAAGGGTGTCTTGCTTCCCTGTTCATTCCCCACTCTGTCATCGTGCTCGGGGTGCTGCAGTTATATATCTAGCCTGTCCGGGCATCTGAATCTTGGGCCTGATTGAAATGTACCATCATAAACCCCCGAGTGGGTCCCGCAGCCCGCCTCGCTAGGGGAGCCAAATGCCAGGGCTCTAGATCATAACAACCATGATAGTGGTTTCCTATGACAGTGGGAACAGGGAGCCATTGAAGGGCCCTATAAAGGGCTCCATTCAGGCCCCTGGCAGTCCCTATGTGCCCCTAAATGCACCTGCGGCTGCTGCAGGGACCCGGAGACCAGAGAGAAGAGCGAGAGAGAGAGAGAGAGAGAGAGAGAGAGGAGAAAAATACAAAAAGAGAAAGAAAATGGCAAAAGGAGAGATAGATGGGGTTTAGCATGTGCAAAGCATCGCCGGAGGGAGGGACAGTCAGGCAGTCCGCTGGGGTAAGGAGAAGGAGACTGCCGCCAGAGCTGCTGGGATATGGATGATAATTCAACCGGAGTGAATCATTTCCACTGTGGAATTCCCATTACAAATCTGTTGAAGCAGGCCGATGACCCGGGAGTGAGAGATCAGCGTCAAGCAGGGGAGCCTGATTACAAATGTCTCCATTAGCTTCCTCAGTAATGTCCACCCTCAGGATTAGTGGATGGCCTGTCGGCCTGTGTTTAACTCTAATAACCCTTCATTTAGGCAGTGTGGCTCCAATTCTAGGGCATCTACAATGGTCTGCACCTCTGCCATTGTCATGAAGGGGAGAGAAGAGGGCAAGGGAGTTAGACATGGTTATGGTGGGAAGAAAACGCTACTGGTGAATGAGGGATGAGGTCAAGGATTTGCTTAAATTCTGCCAAAAATGTCTAAATGTTTACTCCAGAGTGGTTACACAATGGCTTAGTTCACACAGTTTGTACCACTTATGTACAGTGCATTTGACACATCGTTTCTGATACAACAGATCATTTTCATGAGTTTGTCTGCTCAAAGCTGTTTACCCAACCGTTGTGGAGACACCACACAACCGATATAGTTACGCAACATGTTGATGTTTCAGGTTGCTTCTCCTGACAAAATGGGTGCATCCTTTTCTATAGTCACTTGAAAATAAATGTCAGTACCATAATGTTCCCTGTGATTTACGTGGATGGCAGGCTGTTATTTTTTTTTATCACTTGACATTAATATAAAACTTCTACTTAATTCAAAGTGCACAATTGAATTCATGAAAGGAAACTCCAGTGAGTTACCAGTGTAGTTACTGTGTGTAATCACACAAATGCATTACAATATTCTAGGCAACTACATGTTACCTTCATGTACAGCATGACCTCCAAAATCTCTGTATAGCAGTCAGACTGATGATTAATAGGGACACCCATAGGTGCAGAATAATCACAGAGTGGCCACCGGGGTTCTGAGGTGTCGGCCCCAGCGTGCCCCTCTTGCTCTCTCTCTCTCTCGCTGTGCATGCAGCTCCTCTAAAAGCACCGCTATTCTAGGGGCAAGGTAACAATCAACATGGCCAAGATCATTAGCCTCAGTTTTCCCTGCGGGCCAGACACAGAAAATAACTTTCCCTTATTCCTGGCATCTGCAGATACTGGGGTAAATGAAGACATACAGCCCCCAGGTCCAGCAGCTGGCTCAAGGTAACCTCTGCTGTCTGTGCACATTTACTAATGCCGGCTGCAAGGGGCCCGGATAAATAATATGCCACTGAGGTAATGCCCCTGATATAAATAAATAAATAGGCCCATTTCATTTCCAAGAGTGAATTTATGAAGGCGAAATTTACCTTCAGATTTTTCACAACTGATTTTCTTGTTTTTTTGTTGCGTGATGACACTTCTCGCCTCGCTTCTCTGTTTGGGTTGCACGAGCGATAGACCACCAGGTACTAAGCAGTGCACAGGAAAGAGACATGCTACACTTTAGATATATGCATGAAAACCTGTATTGAAATTGAGCGTAGAAAAATGTTCTGAAGGGAGATGATCGAGTTGAGTTCTCTTCATTATACAGTATAGAAGGGAAACATTTTTTAGTGCTATGACAATTATTGTTTCCCAAAATATACTAAATCACTAGACTCTCCCTCTGATGAAATAACATTGGGCTTGTAAGTGACACACAGTCAGGTCCAAAATTACTGGCACCCTTGATAAAGAATAGCAAAAAATATACTTTTTACTAATACAATGGCTCAGAGAAAGAGATTTTGTTTAATAATAAAACATAGAAAAAAAATTGAGGTAAAAATTGTTTTCAATACTCTAGCACCCTCCCCTTACATTGAGCCTTTTTCTAAAATGTTTTATGAAATTGATCTAAATCATTCCTCCATACAGAATGTTTCCAGATCCTTGATATCCTTCGTCTGCACCTATGGATATCCCACTTTAATTCAAACCATAAGCCTTACTGCTATTAGCCTATACAAACACATGGAATAACAGATTCACTTCATGGAGCAACAGATTGTCCCCCAAGAAATCTAAAGGAAGTTGTTATTTTTGTTCTGAAGTGTCTGTCCTATTTCTGAGAGATTATATATGTATTTTTATTTGTATTTAACCCTTTATTTTTTGTGCTAAACGGTTTCTATATATACTTCCGTTCATTTTTTCAACTGGTACCGGGGGACCTTCAGACCAGTCTTGTGAGGCCTGTGGGCGTCCTAGAGTAAAATAACCGACATGTACATGTTTCCACAGAGGGGTCATATTAGTGTGTAGCCCAAACTGTTCGGACACTACAGACAGAAGCTGGCAGATCGTCTGTACCGGCTTCAGACAAGTCCCAAGACGCTTGTGGGGGTTGTAGAGCAAAACGGAGAACACCATTGTGTTATTGAGAGTATCATCTGTCCATAGATGGGTCATAATAGTTTGGACTCTACAGATGATTTTGTGAGAAGACCGATTTTCGGGATGTCTCATGGTCTGACAAACACTGCACTAGATATGTCACCTTTCACTGCAGATGAGTAAGTGTGACAGGCGGATGCAGTTGCTTTCATATCCAATGCAAAAAAAACATATCTCTAGCTTAAACTGACAGATTTCTATGGGGATTTTTTTACTATGCTAATTAGACTTCCACGGTGGCTCAGACATCGACCTTAGTGGCTTTCAATGGGGTTCAAGTAATAACTTTGGACCTGACTGTATGAGACGATTTGCCAAGCGTTGCACACCATGATCCACAGTTAAAACAGACTCTCTGTAATCAATGAGACACGCTACACTGGCCGCAGAAGTAGCATGTCAGTGAAGTGAGTGTCATTTTACGCTTCAAGACAATATCAAGTGTTTCTACACGTCTCTAAAGTAGTCTCAACTGATAAAGTGGCTTGTGCTTCTGATTTCTGACTCTGTTAGCTGCTTCTGGTGTAGCAGGCTAAAAACAATGCTAACAACAATGCTAACGGAAGGTAAATGTGACACGTGCAGCTCACATTTCAGAGTGGGAATCCAATAAAATGAGCCAGTCTTATCTGTCATCACAAAGTAATGGTGAAATATTATGATATCTCAAAGAACCATACTTACACTTGATAAATACTTCATTAAATACTTTAAGAGGAACCATGAGGTTCTGAGCATGGTCTTGTCCAGACCAATATGGCCTCCTGAGGTTTACCAATCAAGTTGCTTACTGAGACCCGCAGAGAAATGTTCAACAAATGCAATTAGTTATGCCATTATTCCAATTTCGACATCAAAATGTCAAGAAACTACAGTACACTGCATGATGAAAGAGTTGTTATATGCTTATGCTATGACCAATTAGATCTAGCCTCTTTGGAGAGGCAGTGGGCTGATACATTTTTTAAAAGTGCATACTGGAGATGTGCGCATTATAACCGCTAAGATAGCTGAAGTGACAGCCAACATGGAGCACAGGGCTGAGAGAGGGATTGCATGCATGTCTCTCTCTCTCTCACTCTCTCTCTCCCTGTCTTCTTCTGCTCTATCCTCTCTCTCTCTATCTGACAGCAGCATAGCTCCTTTGGGAGGTAATTAGGAAAACCTCAACAGAGACACACACAGCAGCTGCTGAAAAAAGGCTCTCAACATTTTTCTCTCTCCCTCCATATTACAAGAATGGAGGGAAGGGAGGTGCAGGGGGGTACAGGGGAACTTTGAGGTCCTCTTTGGGGAATGGTGTAAAAAATGCAGCTTTTGTACTCCAAACTTTTAGGTGGGGAGGTTCTGATGCAACTTTTGACTAACTTGTTCTTGCACTGTTTGTGCGAGAAGTAGGTAGCGATTGATGTTTTTGAAGTAATGTGATGGAAGGCTAGGGAGATAAATAGCAAAGGAATTAACAGGAACAGTATTCCCGTTGAGGAGATGCCGGCGATTGATGGCCAGGTTCTGTAGCACGCTAAGAATGGATAGATGGCCATGCTGTTGGAGATAGTGAGGATGGATGGATGGTTAGTCTATGGTACAGAGAGGATGGATGGTTAGTCTATGGTACAGAGAGGATGGATGGTTAGTCTATGGTACAGAGAGGATGGATGGATGGTTAGTCTATGGTACAGAGAGGATGAATGAATGGTTAGTTTATGGTACAGAGAGGATGGATGGATGGTTAGTCTATGGTACAGAGAGGATGGATGTATGGATGGTTAGTCTATGGTACAGAGAGGATGGATGGATGGTTAGTCTATGGTACAGAGAGGATGAATGAATGGTTAGTCTATGGTACAGAGAGGATGGATGGATGGTTAGTCTATGGTACAGAGAGGATGGATGGATGGATGGATGGATGGATGGATGGATGGATGGATGGATGGATGGTGGTTAGTCTATGGTACAGAGAGGATGGATGGATGGATGGTTAGTCTATGGTACAGAGAGGATGGATGGATGGTTAGTCTATGGTACAGAGAGGATGGATGGTTAGTCTATGGTACAGAGAGGATGGATGGATGGATGGTTAGTCTATGGTACAGAGAGGATGGATGGATGGTTAGTCTATGGTACAGAGAGGATGGATGGTTAGTCTATGGTACAGAAAGGATGGATGGATGGATGGATGGATGGATGGATGGATGGATGGATGGATGGATGGATGGATGGATGGATGGATGGATGGATGGATGGATGGATGGATGGATGGATGGATGGATGGATGGATGGATGGATGGATGGATGGCTAGTCTATGGTACAGAGAGGATGGATGGATGGTTAGTCTATGGTACAGAGAGGATGGATGGTTCGTCTATGGTACAGAGAGGATGGATGGATGGTTAGTCTATGGTACAGAGAGGATGAATGGATGGTTAGTCTATGGTACAGAGAGGATGGATGGATGGTTAGTCTATGGTACAGAGAGGATGGATGGTTCGTCTATGGTACAGAGAGGATGGATGGATGGTTAGTCTATGGTACAGAGAGGATGGATGGATGGTTAGTCTATGGTACAGAGAGGATGGATGGATGGTTAGTCTATGGTACAGAGAGGATGGATGGTTCGTCTATGGTACAGAGAGGATGGATGGTTAGTCTATGGTACAGAGAGGATGGATGGATGGTTAGTCTATGGTACAGAGAGGATGGATGGATGGTTAGTCTATGGTACAGAGAGGATGGATGGATGGTTCGTCTATGGTACAGAGAGGATGGATGGATGGTTAGTCTATGGTACAGAGAGGATGGATGGATGGTTCGTCTATGGTACAGAGAGGATGGATGGATGGATGGATGGTTCGTCTATGGTACAGAGAGGATGGATGGATGGTTAGTCTATGGTACAGAGAGGATGGATGGATGGATGGTTAGTCTATGGTACAGAGAGGATGGATGGATGCTCATATGATGTGCCACAGTAACGAGGTGCAGAGGATGGATGATGCCAATAAAAGTCAGTGACTCCCCTTTCCCCGCCCTTGTGGGCTTCCAAATGGGCAAGGGAAACATGTATAGATACCATACCATCTACAGTACTACTGTGTAGCGTACTACTAAATGTAATGCAACCTGCTCTTACAAAACCAGACACACAGCAAATTAATAGATACCCTTTCCTCAGAGTTAGATACAGTACAACACCTGTTGTGTTCAACAAAAATCCCCAAATCTTCGTTCTAGGCTATGCATCCCCATAACATGAAATAACTACTAAATCAGCAACTCAGAAATGCATTCATAATCAAATTGTACAATAGCTGTGCTGTCACGTCCTGGCCAGTATAAGGTTAATTGTTTTTGTAGTTTGGTCAGGACGTGTCAGAGGGTATTTGTTTTATGTGGTTCGGGGTGGTGTGTTTGTGTAAAGGGTGTTTGATTTAGTATTTCCGGGTTTTTGGTTTTTGGTTGATGGTCTATGTGTTTGTATTCTATGGTTAGTCTGGTGTGTGTGTTTCTATGTTTGGTTAATTGGGGTTGGGACTCTCAGTTGAAGGCAGGTGTTGTCTATCTGCCTTTGATTGAGAGTCCCATATATTAGGGTGTGTTTGTGTGTGTGATTTGTGGGTGATTGTTCTGTGTTGAGCTTTGCTTTGCCAGACTGGTTGTTAGTTGTTAGTTGTTAGTTGTTAGTTGTTAGTTGTTAGTTGTTAGTTGTTAGTTGTTAGTTGTTAGTTGTTAGTTGTTAGTTGTTAGTTGTTAGTTGTTAGTTGTTAGTTTTTCGGTTTTGTTATTTTGTATCTTCATTTTTGAAGATAATTAAAAATCAAGATGAGCATTCACGTACCTGCTGCGTTTTGGTCCTCCATTTCTACCAACGACAACCGTGACATGTGCTTTGTTGATGACAACTGAGAAGCTAAACAACTAAAACTGCATTACTCCAATAAGCCTACCATTGGTATTATATACCGAATCCATAAAACCACAAATATTGCAGTGGAAACAGGAGGCAAAAACAAAGGATGGAACATGTCAAGGAAAAAGAAAGCAAGAAAAAGGGGAATCTGAGGAGTTTTTTTGTGATTTATGGAAAGATGTCTGCACGCATCGTTTGCATCGGAGGACCACTCACGGGGACATACTGTACGAGCAACAAAGTTATGTATTGTCTTTCCTGGTTATTAGATGGGAACTGTGATACACCAATTCTTGCTTTGTAGTACATGATAGAGTCTTAAAGGAGGTCTGGGTAAGGCCAAAATGTCAGTGTGCTAACTTCATTTAATTATTTATCAATTATGCTTTCAGATACAAATGTAAAATATATGTCAACAATCCTTCCTCCAAGGACCCTTCTATGGATTACATTTTATGAAAATGTTTTGTGTTCTAGTTTCATGAGGAACCACCCATTAGTGAGATGAAAGCAGCGTTTAGCCACCGTGTGCATTGGGACCCGCAGCTCTCCTGTTGCTTTAATTGAACAGGTTAGCTTTATAGAGAGGCGTTAATAATCCACTGCTTTTCATTTTCCACTTAAGTCAGTGGAAACCAAAGGCGGACAGCGGAAAATGGAGGACGTGAGTCTTGTTGATAATGTTGACACAACAGAGCACAGTGGGGCCAAAACATTAATCTCATCACCAAACAATAAAGGCTCCCACGAGCATGTTCAAAGTAGTGATATGGCTCCGTCGGGGAATACAGTCAGGCACAGGTGAGTTTACTAGGTCTCAAGTATTTATTCATAAGGCTCTGGGGAGAGGCGAGGAACCAGGAAGAATAAACAGCTTCACAAGTGTTTTTGTTAGCTCAATAGAGACCTACAGTACATGTACGTACAGATGGCTAATCCTTTCGCCTTGAAAACGGAGCTAAAATATACTTTTTTACCACAATCATATAAAATAACCCAATTCAATGCAACCATTAGGACTTGTGAGACTACATGAGACTTATAGCTCTACCTGAAGTGGTGGGAGTATATTATGTATAGTCAGATATCCATTTAATTTAAAGGCTCAACTCAACAGACACAAACCAATGTATGGTTTGTAAATAACTAATATTAATTTACAAGACTCGATAAATCGCAAAAACAAACCCTTCTGACACACAAAACTCTTAACAGCTCCATAGTCATACAACTGACAGAGTTTTGCTTTCTCTATAGAGATTACTGAAACGGTCACAGGAATAGATGGAATTATTAGGATGAGGATAATAAATTCAGAGCGCGGGTCTCAATCCCCTGCAGGGGCTTCAGTATGTTGATATTATAAATGGAAAAGTCCCCTGAAAACAGGAAAAAGGTCAACCTGGCGGGGCACTGTCTGCAAAATATGAAAATCTTCAATCTGTGATTACAATCACAATGCACCGTCTTCTTCACATCTCCCACTGCCTGTGGCCAATTATCACCTGTAGATGTAGGAAGGCCTTTGTGAGGAAAGGTTTGTAATGCCTTCATTACAAAGCATGATGCACTGTAAAAAAAATAAATAATCTACGTCTTTTGCAATGCTTATGGAAGACATTATTGTGTTTGTTGTTGCTGCGTGTGGTTGAATATGTTATAAGATTTGTGATGATAGGAAATTACACATTATTCTATTGGCATAGTGTGTTATTGTTGTTCTGTTGTTGTTGTGTGTTTTGAATCTCAATGGCCTGCAACATGTCCGCATGTATACATCACCAAACTTACTTATGGTTTTGTTGTACTGATTTACTTAAATCAGTCTACTGGGCAATCAGCATCATTCTTGTTTATATCTCTGTGTGTTTTCTGCAGTGAATATGCCCACAAACACTTAAACAGCACTTTAACACAATAATGTCAATGATACAACTACATAAGACAAAAAAAACGAAGTCCCTTCCATGCATCCACCAAAGTGATCTACAAACGTAGGTTCCCTTCATTGTTTTAACTCCACTTGACTCTTTTGTTCACGAAGAGCAAAGGTTACAATGAGCAAAACTGGCAGGAAAGACTAGCTAATAGCAACCCGAATCTGCTCTCCCTGGGTAGATAGATGCTATGACTTAAATATTAAACTCTTAACTAGCTTTGCTCTTACTTAGCCCTCTGGTGTGATAGCGGGCGAGTAAGTAGTTTATACTGCTGGGTGACCCGAGCTGCCCTGGAAGTTCTGAGAGCATGTCCGCGATAGTCAAAAGTTCAAAAACAGAATATCCAACAACAGTAGTGCTACGCTTTGTGTGTGTTTTTTTTGTTGATGGAACTGATGCACTTCACTGCTACGTCCAGTGTAACCTATTGAGCAGTTTCGACCAATCAAAATTAACCTAAAATCTCAACCTGTTGAATGAGGCCACGCCCACCATAAAGCATTGTCTTGGTGAGGTCACTCACTGTTGTTTGACTGTGCAGTTATTTATTCAGAAACAGAACACATAGCTGAGCCAATGAGGAGAACTAATGTAGGTCCTACAGAGTGTAGAGGTGAGAAGATCAGGACTCCTGGGCAATGTTATCTTTAGGAATGCTCATAGACTAGTGTTAATAGACTCCAAACCCGGTAATCCAGGCATTGAGAAGCAGTGGGGTGAGAGGAGGTAATCAAAGACCTCTGTGGGTGGAGGGGATCCATGATGAGGAGGAGGAGAACCAGGAAATGCCCTGGAGATGAACCGAAATAGAGAAATACATTAGACCCCCATCTCAGCTGTTCTCCAGTCAGTCTGGGCCTGCTCTCTCTTTCTCTCTACCCCCACTCTCTCTTTTCTCTCTCTCTGTCATTCTTTCTTTTTTTCTTTCTTTCTTTCTTTCTTTCTTTCTTTCTTTCTTTCTTTCTTTCTTTCTTTCTTTCTTTCTATACTTTCTTTCTCTCTCTTTCTCTTCCTACCTACTCTCTCCCTCCCCTTGCCCTCTCTCTATCTCTCTCTCTCTTTCATTGTGAAATAAGGATAGCCTACGGGGCTTCCTTCCTGCTTTACTGCAGCTCACTGATAACTCTTTTAATATAAACTCAGGACCCTGTCTTTCATAGATAATTGGTAAAGATCCAAATAACCGGCAACAACGTCGCCTATGGGCACAAACCCACCGTCGCTGGACCAGACAGGACTGGCAAAAAGTGCTCTTCACTGACGAGTCCCGGTTTTGTCTCACCAGGGGTGATGGTCGGATTCGCGTTTATCGTCAAAGGAATGAGCATTACACCGAGGCCTGTACTCAATTTGTAGGTGGAGGGTGCGTCATGGTCTGGGGCGGTGTGTCACAGCATCATCGGACTGAGCTTGTTGTCATTGCAGGCAATCTCAACGCTGTGCATTACATAGAAAACATCCTCGTCCCTCAAGTGATACCCTTCCTGCAGGCTCATCCTGACATGGCCCTCTAGCATGACAATGCCACCAGCCATACTGCTCATTCTGTGCGTGATTTCCTGCAAGACAGGAATGTCAGTGTTCTGCCATGGCCAGCGAAGAGCCCGCATCTCAATCCCACTGAGCTTGTCTGGGACTTGTTGGATCGGAGGGTGAGGGCTAGGGCTGTTCCCCCCAGAAATGTCTGGGAACTTGCAGGTGCCTTGGTGGAAAAGTGGGGTAACATCTCACAGCAAGAACTGGCAAATCTGGTGCAGTCCATGAGGAGGAGATGCACAGCAGTACTTAATGCAGCTGGTGGCCACACCAGATACTGACTGTTACTTTGGATTTTGACCCCTCCCCCTTTGTTCAGGGACACATTATTCAATTTCTGTTAGTCACATGCTGTGGAACTTGTTCAGTTTATGTCTCAACTGTCTCAATCTTGTTATGTTCATACAAATATTTATACATGTTAAGTTTGCTGAAAATAAACACAGTTGACAGTGAGAGGACGTTTCTTTTTTTGCTGAGTTTACATTGAACGTCCACAGGGCAGAACCAATACCTTGAAGAGGCTAGTCCCCGACTGAAATTAGTTGACTCTAACTATGAAGTGTGGACAAAAGCTTGACAGTCATTGTACTGTACATATCAATAACCACTAACATCATGTTTGATAAGGAGAAATAATGCCTTGGTCCCTAGTGCAGATAGGGTGTGATAAAACTATAGTGATAAAACTATTTTAACGCTGGGTGAGTTAGGAGTTTTATTACTGCATCCGTTCTGCATCTATGAATGTTTTCCTGTATACTGCAAAATAAGCTTGGAAGCCCTATTTGAAGGAGATGGAATCAGTTAACAAAGGGAAGAAAATGCAAAGAATCCTACACTTCCAAATGGACTAGCAGATTTACTGTATATCTTACCATGCTATACTGAAGTATAGCAAATTATTCATAAATGTTTGATCAACATTGTGAGAGCACAGTCATAATAATATGTTATTCCTGGAGTCTATGTTCAGTGTTGGGGCGTATGTGGGCATCTGATCTAAGTTTGGGAATTTCAAGCTCTTGAGAAGCAGCATTGCAACCAAAGCATTTAACACTGAAAAGGTCATTCAGAGAGAGAGAGAGGGAGAGAGAGGGAGAGAGAGAGAGGGAGAGAGAGGGAGAGGGAGAGAGGGAGAGAGAGAGGGAGAGGCGCTTACACCTACACAACACGGTAGTATCAGTTATTTCACAGTGTTGTCCATGGCACTTAGTAGTCATGTACTTGCATGATATTAATGCTGCTCTTTTGTATGCACAAAAAGAGAAGACAGTTCATGCTAACATTATACAGTTTAGGACCAAGAGGTTTCAAACACCCATAACATCTCCTCTTAGTATGATTATGTCAATAGAGAGTCATTCGTTCACACGTGACTTGTTCTAATTGGACTGTAATCCTTAGCTACGAATCGTAAGGTTTAGGTTTGATAAGGAATCTTTAACATGCCTAGTTATATGAGATATATATATATACAGTACAGGACAAAATGCATATTTATATTTTTCAAAAGGTAGTACAATGTATCCTTTAACTTTGACACAGTACACAGATGTGCTCAGTGGTTCCAGTGCAGAACATTTGCGCCAGCTATTAACTAGCTTTTTGGCTGCCACTGACTGGTAGGACACTTCAGGAGGGCAGTCATGTGTGCTAGCAAGGCAGAGTTCCTGGGTTCAAGCCTGGGTGTGAGCCAAATCAGGAGGAAGTCGTACTCGCTATGCAGTAGCGTGACATTTTTAACACCAGAAACTATGGTCGATGATGTGTAACCTGCCCGGCTTGGCCCTATAGTAGGAATCAAGCTTGTAATTGGCAAATTATTTGCTTAACCTGAAAAGGCCATGGCGGTGCAACTCATCGTCGCTCTCGTTCTCCCTCGGACCCCACGGCATCTCACAGCTCTCCCCGGTGACAGACGTCCATTAGTCAATCGCTCCAAAATGTTTTGTCACTTGCAGATTGGACTGTAAATAATTGAAGACAGCAATCTGTCGTAATACATCAGTGTTGACTCAAATGGCTTGATAGAAGCAATAAACTATATTCTCTTGTGACAGTCCTTTGTGGATTAGCTAGCTAGTTTAGGGCTGTTTGATCCATATAGCCTAGATTAGAAACCAAGTGGCTCTGCACTCAATCATATGCAAACGTAGGGATAAGAAATATATGAATTGGAGTGAAGACTCAGGTTTCTATTCAATCGCAACTTTCCCCTGCTTTACGTTGAGTTTCACTTTGTTTGACACTTTAAATATTATTTTGCAGATTTTCATAATTCCAATTGTGTGTACTCTTGATGAGACAAGACAAATGTTGTTCTTGACTTATTCTAGAAACCCAGGAGACATTTTTTTTAAACATTCACATGTTATTTAGCAGATACATACAGTAATGAGTGCATATATTTTCATACTTTTTTTTATCTCCATACTGGGTCCCCGTAGGAATCAAACCCACAACCCTGGAATTGCAAGCACCATGCTCTACCAACTGAGCCACATGGGACTGAGCCACAAGAATAGCCATAACTTTGTTTATACAGGTCAATGACCACATATTATTTGATATTCACGGATTGAGGCTAAGCCTAAACCAGTCTCAGTCATCCCTGCACCTTTTCCCGTGCAGGGTATGAGCTTTGAGCAACAGGGGATTCTCACCATGCACAACAGAACCCTGGCCATCATAGCCAACAGTCAAAAGTGGACAGAGTCTACACCGAGACAAGCTGCAAACTAATCAACTCTGACTGGAGTGTCTGGGCTGGCAGTGGAACCTCCTTTGACGGGCACAGGTTGCAGCGGGTACTTTATCTTGCCGCACTAAAGCATCTCGCTGGCAGCTGTTGGCATGTGCTATCCACCTCATTGATCCAAGTGTCTGTGTGGGGCTGCATAATTCTGTTTAATGTATGAGGAGCGAGGGGCTCAGAGATTGTCAGAGGGAGTAGAAACTGATCTGCCCTGCCTCATACTAATGCCATGTGGCAGCCCTCCCTGAGGAGACCGGGGGGAGAGGAAACCAGGGCAGGCAGCGGGAGGACTCACTCTGCCCATGCACATTCATCAAAGAGGGGCTGGAGAGAGGGATTACGCCCTGGTGGTGGAAGACCATGCCTCCAGGTGATACCCAATTTACAAAGGCCTTTTTTAAAAATGAAAGTAAAGTCAGACCTTTGTGTGTGTCAGGTGAGCAGTTTAAGTGGTTGACTGTTGGTCAATCCAGAATCCAGAATAATATTAAAAGTATGAATGAAATGGAAATGTTGTTTGCACAAGCAGTAACACACTTCATTTTCTTTCGGGGGAATTTATATAAAATTCAAGAGCAGTGTGAGGACCGTACGAATTACAGAACATGATGGCAAAGTAAACCTCACAAGGCAGGCTAAAACACTGGAGCGGCTTTTCTCCTCAGGACAGCATGTGGTGAATGTTGAAATCCACTCGATGGCGATTAATGTCAGTAGGGCCTATTTATTTAATGCATTAATATTGAAATTAATTAAAACAAACATGGGTAGAGCCTGCCAAGCTAGCATTAACTGTACTATTAACAGCTGACTGCTTTAGCAGTTTTTTGTTTAAAATCAAAGGCAGACAGAGAAAAAGCTAATTATATTTGTGTCTATCACATTCTCTTAAAGGGATACTTTGGATTTTGGCAATGATACCCTTTATCTACTTCCCTAGAGTCAGATGAACTCGTGGAAACTATTTTTATTTTATTTTATTAAAAAAATGTTGTGTCCAGTATGAAGGAAGTTAGCGGTACGGTAGATTCGTGACCCAATGCTAACTAGCATTAGCACAATGACTGGAAATCTATGGGTATCTACTAGCATGCTACCAGATACCCATAGACTTCCAGACATTGCGCTAACGTTAGTTAGCATTTGCGCTAGCGGTAGTTGGCAACTTCCTTCAAACTGCACGCAGAGACATGGTATCCACTAATTCATCTGACGCTGGGGAAGTACTATAGATAAAGAGCCTCATTGCCAAAATCCTGATGTATTCCGTTAACCCATAAACTACTGTTTATTGATTATTAAGGCATTCCGTACTCAGGGAATACTTTAATAAAATGTGAAAGTACTGTAAATAAACTGATAATACAGGTGAAAACCCTAAAGCAAAAACAACAACCTAATATTAATGATTTATTGTTTTCCGGGCACTACATTTAAGCAATAAGGCCAGAGGGGGTGTGATATATGGCCAATAGCCCTTAGCCGGGGTATATTGCCCGTATATCACAAACCCCAGAGGTGCCTTATATCTATTATAAACTACTTACCAACATAATTAGAGCAGTAAAAATACATGTTTTTTCATACCCATGGTATACGGTCTGATATACCACGGCTTTCAGCCAATCAGCATTCAGGTCTCGAACCACCCAGTTTATAATCGCATCCAAGATGGCGTAGCAGTCAGACTTCTTTGTCCTTCGTCTTGTCGTGTCCCATGTATATATATATTTACATCTTTTCTTCGCATATCTTTTTATATATATTTCTTCTAAAACCTCAACCTCAAAACACTCTCCTGCAACCAGCCACACCAATAAAAAATAAAAAAGTATTATTTACCTCAAATCTGAAATCTGATATCCACAACAGAAGCTAGCCAGAGGTTAGCCAGAGGTTAGCTAGCCACGGTTGGCGGTCATCAGCTATCCCTTAGCTCAAAAAGCTATCGCCAGTTTTGTACAGCGCGACTCAGACCAGAGCATACCGGACCTATTTTCTCTCCACATCCCCGGATTTCTACCGCAGGCTCTGGACATTTACACCTGGATCTTGCAGCTAGCTAGCTGCTACCCGAGTGACTATTGGCTAACGTCGGTCCCGGAGCTAACATCAATTACTCCAGAGCTAGCCAGCTGAAGAGTTCCATCAGCCACTCCTGGGTTACAATCACCTATACAGACCCTATTTACTGCCGATGCGGAGCCTCATCGGGCCTTCACGACTAGACTACCGACGTTATCTGCCCGAGGGATTTATCCAACTGGCCCCTCCTGTCGCGACGTAACCTGAACGCCCATCTGCGGCCCGCTAATCGTTAGCTGTCTTATCGGCTGCTATCTGAATAGGTCTATCGGACAATTTTCTTGGACCACTATAACTATAACTATTTTGCCAATTGGACTGGTCCCCTCTACCACACGGAGCCCCACTAATCTACAGACAGAAACGCATGAGGTAGCTAAAAACAGACCTCCCTCCATCTTCTGCCAGCTTGCTACCCATGGCAGGTTAGCTGTCTGAATCGTCGTGACCCCAACCAACCTCACTACTCACTGGACCCTTATGATCACTCGGCTAAGCATGCCTCTCCTTAATGTCAATATGCCTTGTCCATTGCTGTTCTGGTTAGTATTTATTGCCTTATTTCACTGTAGAGCCTCTAGCCATGCTCATTATACCTTATCTAACCTTTCAGATCCACCACCCACACATGCTATGACGTCTTCTGGTTTAAATGATGTTTCTAGAGACAATGTCTCTCTCATCATCACTCAATGCCTAGGTTTACCTCCACTGTATTCACATCCTACCATACCTTTGTCTGTACATTATACCTTGAAGCTATTTTATCGCCCCCAGAAACCTGCTCCTTTTACTCTCTATTCTGGACGTCATAGACGACCAATTCTCATAGCTTTTAGCCGTACCCTTATCCTACTCCTCCTCTGTTCCTCTGGTGATGTAGAGGTGAATCCAGGCCCTGCAGTGCCTAGCTCCACTCCTATTCCCCGGGCGCTCTCTTTTGATGACTTCTGTAACCGTAATAGCCTTGGTTTCATGCATGTTAACATTAGAAGCCTTCTCCCTAAGTTTGTTTTATTCACTGCTTTAGCACACTATGCCAACCCGGATGTCCTAGCCGTGTCTGAATCATAGCTTAGGAAGACCACCAAAAACTCTGAAATCTTCATCCCTAACTACAACATTTTCAGACAAGATAGAACAGCCAAAGGGGGTGGTGTTGCAATCTACTGCAGAGATAGCCTGCAGAGTTCTGTCCTACTATCCAGGTCTGTACCCAAACAATTTGGACTTCTACTTTTAAAAATCCATCTCTCTAAAAACGAGTCTCTCACTGATTGCCCCCCATCTATCTTCAGAGCTCGTGCTGCTAGGTGACCTAAACTGGGACATGCTTAACACCCCAGCCATCCTACAATCTAAGCTTGATGCCCTCAATCTCACATAAATTATCAATGAACCTACCAGGTACCACCCCAAAGCCGTAAACACGTGCACCCTCATAGATATCATCCTAAACAACTTGCCCTCTAAATACACTTCTGCTGTTTTCAACCAATATCTCAGCGATCACTGCCTCATTGCCTGCATCCGTAATGGGTCAGTGGTCAAACGACCTCCACTCATCACTGTCAAACGCTCCCTGAAAAATTTCAGCGAGTAAGCCTTTCTAATCGACCTGACCCGGGTATCCTGGAAGGATATTGACCTCATCCCATCAGTAGACGATGCCTGGTTATTTTTTTAAATGCCTTCCTCACCATCTTAAATAAGTATGCCCCATTCAAGAAATGTAGAACCAGGAACAGATACATTGGGGGAAAAAAGTATTTGATCCCCTGCTGATTTTGTACGTTTGACCACTGACAAACAAAGGATCAGTCTATCATTTTAATGGTAGGTTTATTTGAACAGTGAGAAACAGAATAACAACAAAAATATCCAGAAAAACGCATGTCAAAAATGTTATGAATTGATTTGCATTTTAATGAGGGAAATAAGTATTTGACCCCCTCTCAATCAGAAAGATTTCTGGCTCCCAGGTGTCTTTTATACAGGTAACGAGCTGAGATTAGGAGCACACTCTTAAAGGGAGTGCCTAACCGCAGCTTGTTACCTGTAAAAAAGACACCTGTCCACAGAAGCAATCAATCAATCAGATTCCAAACTCTCCACCATGGCCAAGACCAAAGAGCTCTCCAAGGATGTCAGGGACAAGATTGTAGAGCTACACAAGGCTGGAATGGGCTACAAGACCATCGCCAAGCAGCTTGGTGAGAAGGTGACAACATTTGGTGCGATTAATCGCAAATGGGAGAAACACAAAAGAACTGTCAATATCCCTCGGCCTGGGGCTCCATGCAAGATCTCACCTCGTGGAGTTGCAATGATCATGAGAACGGTGAGGAATCAGCCCAGAACTACACGGGAGGATCTTGTCAATGATCTCAAGGCAGCTGGGACCATAGTCACGAAGAAAACAATAGGTAACACATTACGCCGTGAAGGACTGAAATCCTGCAGCGCCCGCAAGGTCCCCCTGCTCAAGAATACATATACATGCCTGTCTGAAGTTTTCCAATGAACATCTGAATGACTCAGAGGACAACTGGTGAAAGTGTTGTGGTCAGATGAGACCAAAATGGAGCTCTTTGACATCAACTCAACTTGCCATGTTTGGAGGAGGAGGAATGCTGCCTATGACCCCAAGAACACCATCTCCACAGTCAAACATGGAGGTGGAAACATTATGCTTTGGGAGTGTTTTTCTGCTGAATCGAATCAAATCAAATGTATTTATATAGCCCTTCTTACATCAGCTGAAATCTCAAAGTGCTGTACAGAAACCCAGCCTAAAACCCCAAACAGCAAGCAATGCAGGTGTAGAAGCACGGTGGCTAGGAAAAACTCCCTAGAAAGGCCAAAACCTAGGAAGAAACCTAGAGAGGAACCAGGCTATGAGGGGTGGCCAGTCCTCTTCTGGCTGTGCCAGGTGGAGATTATAACAGCACATGGCCAAGATGTTCAAATGTTCATAAATGACCAGCATTGTCAAATAATAATAATCATAGTAGTTGTCGAGGGTGCAACAAGTCAGTAACACAAGAGTAAGTGTCAGTTGGCTTTTTCATAGCCGATCTTTGAGAGTATCTCTACCGCTCCTGCTGTCTCTAGAGAGTTGAAAACAGCAGGTCTGGGACAGGTAGCACGTCCGGTGAATAGGTCAGGGTTCCAGCAGGTCTGGGACAACAGGTCTGGGACAGGTAGCACGTCCGGTGAACAGGTCAGGGTTCAATAGCTGCAGGCAGAACAGTTGGAACTGGAGCAGCAGCACGGCCAGGTGAACTGGGGACAGCAAGGAGTCATCAAGCCAGGTAGTCCTGAGGCATGGTCCTAGGGCTCAGGTCCTCCGAGAGAGAGAAAGAAAGAAAGAGAAAGAGAGAATTAGAGAGAGCATATTTAAATTCACACAGGACACCGGAAAAGACAAGAGAAATACTCCAGATGTGACAGACTGACCCTAGCCCCCCGACACATAAACTACTGCATCATAAATACTGGAGGCTGAGACAGGAGGGGTCAGGAGACACTGTGGCCCCATCCGATGAAACCCCCGGACAGGGCCAAACAGGTAGGATAGAACCCCACCCACTTTGCCAAAGCACAGCCTCCACACCACTGGAGGGATTTCTCCAACCACCAACATACCATCCCGGGACAAGGCCGAGTATAGCCCACAAAGATCTCCGCCACAGCACAGCCCAAGGGGGGGCGCCAACCCAGACAGGAAGACCACGTCAGTGACTCAACCCACTCAAGTGACGCACCCCTCCCAGGGACGGCATGGAAGAACACCAGTAAGCCAGTGACTCTAAGGGGACAGGACAACTTCACCGCATCAAAGGGACGATGGACGGGGCCATGTACCGTCAAATCTTGGGTGAGAACCTCCTTCCCTCAGCCAGGGCATTGAAAATGGGTCGTGGATGGGTATTCCAGTATGACAATGACCCAAAACACATGGCCAAGGCAACAAAGGAGTGGCTCAAGAAGAAGCACATTAAGGTCCTGGAGTGGCCTAGCCAGTCTCCAGACCTTAATCCCATAGAAAATCTGTGGAGGGAGCTGAAGGTTTGAGTTGCCAAACGTCAGCCTTGAAACCTTAATGACTTGGAGAAGATCTGCAAAGCAGAGTGGGACAAAATCCCTGCTGAGATGTGTGCAAACCTGGTGGCCAACTACAAGAAACGTCTGACCTCTGTGATTGCCAACAAGGGTTTTGCCACCAAGTACTAAGTCATGTTTTGCAGAGGGGTCAAATACTTATTTCCCTCATTAAAATGCAAATCATTTTATAAAATTTTTGACATGCGTTTTTCAGGATTTTTTTGTTGTTATTCTGTCTCTCACTGTTCAAATAAACCTACTATTAAAATTAGACTGACAATTTCTTTGTAAGTGGGCAAACGTACAAAATCAGCAGGGGATCAAAGACTTCTTTCCCCCACTGTATAGCCCTTGATTCTCTCCAGACCTGACTGCCCTTAACCAACACAAAAACATCCTGTGGCGTTCTGCATTAGCATCGAACATCCCCCTTGATATGCAAGTTTTCAGGGAAGTTAGAAACCAATATACACAGGCAGTTAGAAAGCCAAGGCTAGCTTTTTCAAGCAGAAATTTGCTTCCTGTAATACAAACTCAAAAAAGTTCTGGGACACTGTAAAGTCCATGAAGAATAAGAACACCTCCTCCCAGCTGCCCACTGCACTGAGGATAGAAAACTCTGTCACCTCCGATAAATCCACTATAATTGAAAATTTCAATAAGCATTTTTCTACGGCTGGCCATGCTTTCCACCTGGCTACCTCTACCGCGGTCAACAGCACTGCACCCCCCACAGCTACTCGCCCAAGCCTTCCCCATTTCTCCTTCTCCCAAATCCAGTCAGCTGATGTTCTTTCTAAAATGATCTGCCGAAATTGTTGCAACCCCTATTACTAGCCTGTTCAACCTCTCTTTCGTGTCATCTGAGATTCCAAAAGATTGGAAAGCAGCTGCTGTCATCCCCCTCTTCAAATGATGTGACACTCTTGACCCAAACTGCTAATGACCCATATCTATCCTACGCTGCCTTTCTAAGGTCTTCGAAAGCCAAGTCAACAAACAGATTACCAACCATTTCGAATCCCACCACACCTCCGCTATGCAATCTGGTTTCAGAGCTGGTCATGGGTGCACCTCAGCCACGCTCAAGGTCCTAAACAATATCGTAACCTCCATCGATAAGAAACAATACTGTGCTGCCGTATTCATTGATCTGGCCAAGGCTTTCGACTCTGTCAATCACCACATCCTCATCGGCAGACTCAATAGCCTTGGTTTCTCAAATGATTGCCTCACCTGGTTCACCAACTACTTCTCTGATAGAGTTCAATGTGTCAAATCGGATGGCCTGTTGTCCGGGCCTCTGGTAGTGTCTATGGGGGTGCCACAGGGTTCAATTCTTGGGCCATCTCTTTTCTCTGTATACATCAATGATGTCGCTCTTGCTCCTGGTGAGTCTCTGATCCACCTCTACGCAAACAACACCATTCTGTATACTTCTGGCCCTTCTTTTGACACTGTGTTAACAACCCTCCAGACAAGCTTCAATGCCATACAACTCTCCTTCCGTGGCCTCCAACTGCTCTTAAATACAAGTAAAACTAAATGCATGCTCTTCAACCGATCGCTGCCCGCACCTGCCCGCCCATCTAGTATCACTACTCTGGACGGTTCTTAGAATATGTGGACAACTACAAATACCTAGGTGTCTGGTTAGACTGTAAGCTCTCCTTCCAGACTCACATCAAACATCTCCAATCCAAAGTTAAATCTAGCATTGGCTTCCTATTTCGCAACAAAGCATCCTTCACTCATGCTGCCAAACATACCCTCGTAAAACTGACCATCCTACCGATCCTCGACTTCGGCGATGTCATTTACAAAATAGCCTCCAATACCCTACTCAATAAACTGGATGCAGTCTATCACAGTGCCATCCGTTTTGTCACCAAAGCCCCATATACTACCCACCACAGCGACCTGTACGCTCTCGTTGGCTGGCCCTTGCTTCATACTCGTCGCCAAACCCACTGGATCCAGGTCATCTACAAGACCCTGCTAGGTAAAGTCCCCCCTTATCTCAGCTCACTGGTCACCATAGCAGCACCCACCAGTAGCACGCGCTCCAGCAGGTATATCTCTCTGGTCACCCCCAAAGCCAATTCCTCCTTTGGCCGTCTCTCCTTCCAGTTCTCTGCTGCCAATGACTGGAACGAACTACAAAAATCTCTGAAACTGGAAACACTTATCTCCCTCACTAGCTTGAAGCACCAGCTTTCAGAGCAGCTCACAGATCACTGCACCTGTACATAGCCCATCTATAATTTAGCCCAAACAACTACTTCTTCCCCTACTGTATTTATTTATTTATTTATTTTGCTCCTTTGCACCCCATTATTTCTATTTCTACTTTGCACTTTCTTCCACTACAAATCTACCATTCCAGTGTTTTACTTGCTATATTGTATTTATTTTGCCACCATGGCCTTTTTTGCCTTTACCTCCCATATCTCACCTCATTTGCTCACATTGTATATAGACTTATTTTTCTACTGTATAATTGACTGTATGTTTGTTTTACTACAAGTGTAACTCTGTGTTGTTGTATGTGTCGAACTGCTTTGCTTCATCTTGGCACGGTCGCAATTGTAAAGGATAACTTGTTGTCAACTAGCCTACCTGGTTAAATAAAGGTGAAATAATATCCAATAAGTAATTTTACATTAGGGATGTTGAATATATTTAATATGTAGAGTTATAGAAATAATCTGATGAGTTATACTGTATGTTCGTGTGATTGAATTAGACAGACAGACAGATGCAGGCAAGCAGGCGGGCAGGAAGAGCAAACTTCAGGGTAAGTAGGTAGACTGACAACCCCCCTGGGTGCTTTGCATAGTCTGGTTTTGTTTGAAAGAAATCTGGGAGGAAATTAGCTTATGAGGCTTATGAGGCAATGAGGCTCTTTATCTACAGTACTTCTCCAGAGTGTGTACTACTCCCCTAGCACAGTGGATCTGGGCCGATTCCGACTGAGAGTTGAGGCACTCGGCTGAGAGTCAGACTCGGCCGACGTCATGTGGGCCGCCTTCAGCAGTATTACTTATGGCTAGGATGTTGGGATTGAGCTCGGGCCGATTCCGGTGATAGTTATCTGGCCCAAATGTATTACTTGAGGCTCGGGCCGATTGGGGCTACTCTCTGACAGATTATATACACTACCGTTCAAAAGTTTGCGGGGTGACTTCGAAATGTCCTTGTTTTTGAAAGAACTCATTTTTTGTCCATTAAAATAACATACAATTTATCAGAAATACAGTGTAGACATTGTTAATGTTGTAAATGACTATTGTAGCTGGAAACGTCTTATTTTTTTATGGAATATATACATAGACTGATGAGTTTCAGAAGAAGGTTCATTGTTTCTGGCCTTTTTGAGCCCATAATCGAACCCACAAATGCTGATGCTTCGGATACTCAAATAGTCTAAAGGACAGTTTTACTGCTTCTTTAATCAGGACAACAGTTTTCAGCTGTGCTAACATAATTGCAAAAGGGTTTTCTAATGATCAATTAGCCTTTTAAAATTATAAACTTGGATTAGCTGACACAACGTGCCATTGGAACACAGGCTTGATGGTTCCTGATAATGGGCCTCTGTATGCCTACTGTATGTAGATATTCCATAAAAGAAATCTGCCTTTTCCAGTTACAATAGTGATTTACAACATTAACAATGTCTACACTGTATTTCTGATCAATTTGATGTTATTTTAATGGACAAAAAAAGTAGTTTTTCTTTCAAAAACAAGGACATTTCTAAGTGGCACCAAACTTTTGAAAGGTAGTGTAATTAACATTTCATAATTTATTTTTCCATATTTTCTCATTGTTTCTGTGGTTAAAAAACAACACCATTTAAATGAAATTCTTTAAGAATCCTGCGTAGTATTTTAGTGTTTTCATACTTTGTGCAAAGCAATTGATAAGCATTAAAAACGTTGTGGATGTAGGCTCCTGAGTGGCGCAGTGGTCTAAGGCACTGCGTCACAGTGCAAACTGCGTTGCTACAGATGCTGGTTTGAGACCTGTGCCGGCTGCCACCGGGAGACCCACAAGGCGACGCACAATTGGCTTGAGTTAGGGGAAGGTTTCGCCAGCCAGGGCTGTCTTTGTCCCATCGTGCTGTGGCGGGCCAGGCGCATGCATGCTGACAGGGTCACCAGGTGTATAGTGTTTCCTCTGACACAAGATGTTTTTTTGTGGATGGCTATAATTTGTATGTATAAAATTGTAATATTTAAAATGACTAAATTGGGTAACTTTATTTAAATTTGCATCGGGCAGCTTCTTGGGGGATTCTGGTAAAATGCCAGCAAAGTCGGCTGAATTCCGGTAGACCAGACGGAAATGGCCCGATGTACTTGGGCCGATTCTGGGCAGTCATTCATTTTAATTCCGGGCCGAGTCCGACAACCGATTCCGGGCCAATTCAATCAGTTCCGGCCCCCCGGAAGAGGAACGCTTCTGGGTGGATTCCTCATTGTTAGCTGGGTCATATTCAAATTGTTTATTTGTTAATTTGTGTTGTTTCCCTAAATCCACACCTATAATTATTAGACAAACTCCCCAGCATGACTTTAGACAGACAGTCTGTTGTGTTTGAAATTTTATTAATAGCAACATCAGAGTACTAAATGTACAGAGGACGAATCCAATGAGAATCGCATTTACAGTGCTTGCAAATACAGAGCTTAGAAGTACAAGAGTAACCAAATCAAGATCACCTGGAAATTCAAACGTTACCAATACCTACAAAAAGAAGAGAGATGTGATCCATAAGACACAAAATAAAAGTATACAACATTTAGCTGACACAGAAACTTACTGTTTATAGTACAGTCCTTCTGTGTGCGTATGTGTGTTTGTGTGTACTATATTCATAGATCTTATACAAAATTAACATAGGTACTCATTGATATATTAAACACAAATATAAAAGTTTAAGAGTCACAAAGTACAAATTTTCAGTTGTTATGGCAACAAGACTTCAGTCAGTTCTGTGTAGTAGTAGTAGTATGGATTCTTGTGATTGTTTCTCTGAACAAATTGTTGTTGTGTGGCCCCGTGTGAAAAAAACACCAGAAAGAAAAATATGTAATGTGTGTGTCTATCGTTCAGCTTTGTGAATGATTTCAATACCTGAAGAAACCTCTTCATAAAATATCTCCCAGACATATATCGGTTTGGCTTCGTCTTCTCTGAGAGAGTGACAAGGCAATGCTGAGGCAATGCCTCACTGTCAGGGATGACTCTGATGACCTGTCCAGTGATAACCATGTATCGATTGAGTCGTGCTATGTCAAATATCAATGTTAAACCAGTCCAGATCAACATACACTCCATTTTCAAGGCGTCATACTAAATGTCAGTCCAAGGCCCTTTTTTGTGCAGTGGCATATAGCTATGCTCATAGGCAGATGCGTTTCATGTAACCAGACTCCGCTTGACCCAAAATGGCCGTATAGGAAACGAGGACGTCATTAAATGATAGTTCAAGTCATTGACACTATTGATAAGCACTGGTGATCATGTCAGTACAATAGCTCTTATGAATAGAAAAATAAAAACATGATCTGGGAGGAGAATCGGAGCCCTCCGCTTTAGATACAGTTTAAGCGCACAATACGTGAAGTCATAATAACATGATGAGGGAAGCAGTGTGTGAACGAATGACCCTATGTAATGCAAAAATATGCACCCAAAAACAACCCAGACACCGTATTTATTCCCTTTCTCTAAGTATTTCAGAACAACTAGGAGTATCCGTAACCCCCCGGTGACATAACTAGCCTGTGGCCAGAAGAATTCTAATGATATCAATCAGTCACAATGTTCATTATGATAACATGTCCTCCCCCATCAGTATAGTGCCATATTGGAATACTTTAAGTCTGAACCCCCTGGCCTGTGATTAGACTGAGAAACAAGACAGATTGATTATTTTAGTTCTGGAGTGTTCATCATATCTCATAGATAGAAAAAGCCTCTTGGGCCATTGAGACGTCAGGCATACATTGAATATGTCAGTAGGTCGTAATCAATTCAACTAATATTCAATCCGATATTGACATGAAGCGAAATACTGCCCAATATGTGTGTCTCCTTTATATGTGTCTCCTTTCCTCTTGCTGATGGTACTGACTGACTGCATCCTTTTGTTAATTGACAGTTTGTTTGTCATAGGTGACACATTGGGGACATTCTGTACCGTTAGTGTCAGGGATCACTGAAGAGACAGCTAGAGCAGATATGTCTCTTATGTAGACATTTGTTTGTTCACAAAAGGTGTTCAGTCTTTGGTGTCAACTTCATATTTCTCTGATCTTACTCCCCCTCCCATTCAGAGTATACATATGTCATCTTCACAGTCAAGTGGGCTAACTGTGAAATCAACAATGACATAAAATAGTCATGTTAAAGTATTTCCGAGTTGCCTAAAATGATAACTTAGTGTTACACTTTGTGAAAAATAAATAGGTTTTGCATGAGCTAGGTATGTTCTTATCTGTTTCCTGATTTTGACCTGCCACAAGAATTGATAACCTCAAACAACTTTCTTGAAACACCGATACAAGGTAACAGGTCAAATGTGGAGGAAGGATGAGTGTACTGTGAACACGTTAGGGAACTACAGCACAGGTATGGTTCAGTGCATCATATTCTTCATAACAGATTGAGCAGAGAATCATGGTTATTGTAGTTGGCATTGATATTTCACACTGAGGGAAGAACTGAAATCCTGTGAGTGGCTTATGTCAAGTTACATTTTCTTTGCCATTCCAGTGCTAGTTTAATTAAGTACTCAAGTGACGACCCTAAAGCCAGTTAGGTACACACTACATTTAGAAGTCCTATGGGTGTATTACCATTCATATTTCAAGACACTTGAGAGAGTTCTGATATTAATGTTGCAAGGTGCAAGGCTTTCACATGTAACAATTTCACAGTATATCAGGAATTTAAGAAATGTGCATTCAGGACAATGTAATATCACGTTTTGATATTTGATTGAGAGCATATACGAACATCTGAGGCTTGTAGATAGCACTCGAGGAACCTTTCACATGAAAGGAATTGTGCCACTGATATTCCTATGATGTCCCAAACTTCCTTTAGAATATTGAGGCAAAAACACATTTATGCCAAAAATAGTGTAGTATGTTACTGGCTTTAAACAATCATATCTAAAAATCATATCCAAAGATGTTCATGAGAGGGGAGAATTTTGTGGAAAACAATTAGCGGTATTTCAGTCATCATCATATGAAAGATACACATAATAATTACATACCCAATACATTTCAGTACCAGCATGAAAAAAAATGTACTTGTTCTCTGCATATGCATCAGCAGGTGTCCTTTTTTCAATCTTGCCCGTGTTACCATTGCATCAATGAGTGGTTTACCATGAAAGGGGAGTGAAATATTTACACTAAAAACCCATTGAACCCTTAATCTTTGTTTTCTTTACTACTCTACTTCTTCCTGATAATGTATCTATAGCTTCAACTCATGCTTAATAATATCGGGGTCATAGGTCTAATAGTTTTCCCTGCCTTTAAAGAGAAAAATAACACATCTAGATCTCTAGAGTAGTTACATGTAGTAAATATTACAACACAAATTCTTTCAAACGAAACTCAGTTTCAGTGTCTAACTTTCTCTCATCACAATTATTATTAGGTTAACATTACTTCCCCTTTTCACCATGACTAATCATATTTCCAGAAGCAAATAGAATTCCTATGAAAATGGTGTGTCAGCATTTGATAATTGCACATTGTTTACCAACCAAACCCAAGGCAGCAGCATTCTGATCTCAACCTTGTATACAATCAAAATAACTTCTCACGTCTGTGTAGATTCTCATGGACGGTAGCTCTGTAACCTCTCACAACCCAAATCCTTTATCAGTATTTAAAATATTGCAGCTTCTATTTAAGTATTGTATTAGTTAGCTAAATATATAATACAAGTACTGCTTGAAAGTGCAGGTAGGAAGCTTGGCACAATGTTAGTTTGTGTTGTGAAAGAAATACAGTAGTTACACATGTAAACAAAGACACTATCCCCGACCTAGCTGAACCTTTCCCAAAAAGGGACAGGTCTTTAAAAATAGAACACACCTGTACACAAATAGAAGCAAATATATATAAAATACATTTACACATGTATAATATACAGTAATTTAGTAACCCTCTGACTATTAGGATAACACTCTTCATTCCAAAAATATATGTTATGTTGACGCAACTCAACCTCAACGTACATGTTGGGCCGAATTGGCATTGTCATTCATGGTGTTTTGGTGTGTGAGGGGAGAGAATGGTGTACTTGGAGTCAATATTGCACCGCAGCCTCTGATCCAAGGTCAGTTCTTTACCCCTCCAGGTACATAAACATATGATTTAGTGATTTAGGTTAACTCATCTCGGACCTGTACTAAAGGTCTTCTGCCTTGAGCTCAGGGAACAGAATAGCAGAAGCCTGAATCTTGTTTGTCTCCTTGAGTAAGTGCAGATCTCAACCCGGGCCAGAATCCAGCCCATCTTTACATCTGTACATATTGCGTTCCACACAGAATAATTGCAATCGAGTGTTGTTGTTTTTTGTGCTTTCTACCAACCCACTAGTGTAATGAAAGATTTTTTGCGTTGTCCAAGTGTCCTGACTTACCAAATATGGAATTGAATTAACTTATAAATGAATTCATGTATTACATGTGGCCCAGACTTATTGTTTTTGATTGGCTGCTCCCAATCCCCCTGGTTCTGCATCTCATTGATGATGCTGGAGGTTTTGACGAGGCAAACACACTGATATTCCACAATCACGCATCCATGAGCAACCCCCACGCACCAGGAAAGTACATTCCTGTACTGCACTTGGCATGAAAGAGCTGAGATTGTATTCCTTCATACAGTAGAGGTGAGGTTTAGGGAGGAACATGATTATACATGGTTGTGACTGCATTCCCAGAGCAAGATATACAGCTAATTTGGACCTAATTTGAAGGGATACCTTTTAAAAAATTGCTGGAGGGGGATGTGCAGATGTCAATTTCTTGATTGCATTAATTTCTGAGATTATGGTATAGAAAAGACTACTTCCAATTGTAAATACTTCACATACCTTTATAAATGGTGCCCCGTGTGAGATGTTAATATGATCATTCCAATTATAATTTCAATTAGCATGTGCTTGATAAATACAACACAAAAAAAGTATTACAATTCCCCAAAAAATACACAGAATAGTGGCCGTAGAAGCGCTGTTTGAAAAATCTGAACCTTAGTTGTTTTAATATATAAATCACTGAATAATTAGATACAGCACATTCAGAATGTATTCAGACCCCTTCACTTTTTCCACATTTAGTTACTTTACAGCCTTATTCTAAAATTTAAAAATCTCATAAATCTAAACACAATACCCTATAATGACAAACAAAAACAGTTTTTTTAAATACATTTTTGCAAATGTATTAAGTATTCAGACCCTTTGCTAAGATACTCAAAATTGATCTCCGGTGCATCCTGTTAACATTGATCATCCTTGAGATGTTTCTACAACTTGATTGAAGTCCACCTGTAGTAAATTCAATTGATTGGACATGATTTGGAAAGACACACACCTGTTTATATAAGGTTTCACTGTTGTCAGTGCATGTCAGCCAAAATCAAAGCCATGAGGTTGAAGGAATTGTCTGTAGAGCTCCGAGACATGATTGTGTCGAGACACAGATCTTGGGAAGGGCAAAAAAAAAATATGCAGCATTGAAGGTACCCAAGAACACTGTGGCCTCCATCATTCTTAAATGGAAGAAGTTTGGAACCACCAAGACTCTTCCTAGAGCTGGCCACCCGGCCAAACTGAGCAATCGGGGGAGAAGGGCCTTGGTCAGGGAGGTGACTAAGAACCCGATGGTCACTCTGACAGAGCACCAGAGTTCCTCTGTGGAGATGGGAGAACCTTATAGAAGGACAACCATCTCGGCAGCACTCCACAGTCAGGCCTTTATGGTAGAGTGGCCAGACGGATGCCACTCCTCAGTAAAAGGCACATGACAGCCCGCTTGGAGTTCGCCAAAAGGCACCTAAAGGACTCTGACCATGAGAAAGTAGATTCTCTGGTCTGATGAAACCAAGATTGAACTCTTTGGCCTGAATCCCAAGCATCACTCTGGAGTAGATCTGGCACAAATCCTACGGTGAAGCATGGTGGTGGCAGCATCATGCTGTGGGGATGTTTTTCAGTGGCAGGGACTGGGAGACTAGCCAGGATCGAGGGAAAGATGAACGGAGTAAAGTACAGAGAGATCAATGATGAAAACCTGCTCCAGAGCGCTCAGAACCTCAGACTGGGGTGAAGGTTCACCTTCCAACAGGACAACGACCCTAAGCACACAGCCAAGACAACGCAGGAGAGACTTTGGGACAAGTCTCTGAATGTCCTTGAGTGGCCTAGCCAGAGCCCGGACTGATCAAACATCTCTGGAGAGACCTGAAAATAGGTGTGCAGCAACACTCCCCATCCAACCTGACGACAGAGCTTGAGTGTATCTGCAGAGAAGAATAGGAGAAACTCCCCAATACAGGTGTGCCAAGCTTGTAACGTCATACCCAAGAAGACTTGACTGTAATCGCTGCCAAAGGTGCTTCAACAAAGTACTGAGTAAAGGGTCTGAATACTTATGGAAATGTCATATTTCAGTTGTTTATTTTAATACATTTGCAAAAATGTACAAAAACCTGTTTTTGCTTTGTCATAATGGGGCATTGTGTTTAGATTGAGGGGGGGGGGGGGGATAATATAATCAATTTTAGAATAAGGCTGTAACATAACAAAATGTGGAAAAAGTTAAGGGGTCTGAATACTTTCCGAATGCACTGTAGTTGAGAGGAGATATTCAATATTTCTCACTAACCGTAATTGTAGAGTTAAAATAATTATATTCTTACAAGTTAATTCTAAATGTACATCCTTGTGCGGTACTGCTCATATCCTACCTCCACTCATAGTAACGTATGTCTTATCACTTGTGAATAATGCTTGGGATGGAAGATGAAATGAAGACTCATATATTAGACATGACCTGAGGCAGTATATATGTAAACATACTGCTAATCCTCTCTATTTGCCTTAGCTATCTGGATAACCATTCAGATTGAACTGACCACAACAGAATATAGGGTATGCACTGTTCGACAGCCATTGAGACAGAAGTTTTGAAGAAATGTAGTAAGCACAATCAAAAACTACTGAGAAATAGGTCATACCGAATGGGGAATTAATCTGGGCTTGGATTTGATAAGTGTTTTGAAATCGTCCCCTTTGCTTTAATATCTGATTGGACAGCGGCACGTCATTAACAGTCCAAACATCGTGTGGCATGGGAACTGCACTGCTTGGGTTGTGACTGACCTCTTTTTATGTATAAAAATAGGCAGACCACTCTGGTTTTAAAATGGGACCTTAAACAATGCCTTAAATGTAAGTGTTGGATAAAGCATTTAGCATTATGCTTTTTTTTTCTTGGCCTCAATGAATAGTGCTTCATATAATAAACATTTTTGGGACTTTGCAACAATTCTTAAAACTACATCAGGAAAGATATTCAAATACTTATAACATTTTTTTTCTTCACTTTTCTTTAAAAAAAGATAGACTTGGGTTGATACAGAGTTAATATAGCAATATTTTAGTTGTCCATAAATTGTTGTCGAAAGTTCCTTCTGTACAGATTGTGGCACATAGTGGCATTATTGGCACATTGTTCAGTAATACAGCTCAGCTTCTTCCACTGTGAGCAGCGTCTCAGAGTCTCCTAGCTCTCCAAGGCAGCTAGTCTTCTTCAAGGTGTCGCTGACGTCAATGGTCTTCTCCTGCACATCCAGTAATATAGCTACACATTAACTCTAACTACATATCTAAACTACCACAGGTCTCTGGATAATAATATGAAGTGGCAGCGGTATGGCTGCTCGGTTTGTCATTATATTTAGAAAAATAAATATCTTCAGTGTCCAGAGAGAGAGTTCCCAGTATCTTACAAAATTGGCCATTGTTTGAGTCACTTCTTTCTCTTGGTTGGAAAAGTCTACCAAAGTGTCCTGTGGAGAAAAATCATGACATATGTCATTAAAATTGTCAAAATAGCTGTAGAAAATCAATAGGTTTGAAGCAGTAGTTGGAGAAATATAAGCATTTATGTGTCAAACTCATCATAAAGCACATCAAATAGCCTACAGCATGTGCCATAACACCCAGTTGTAAGTACCATGTCACAATGCAACCACACTGCAATACATAGTATATGTCCATCAAACTACCATGGCCCTCCATGTCCTTTAAGACTGCCGTGCTGGAAGGAAGAACTGGGGCGTTTGGGTTCTTTCTCTGAGTAAGACCAATGTTTGTATAGATATGATGGACTTGGCCCTCTTCCTTCTTCTATGGTACCTGCAGGCTTTCTATTCCTTTTTGAATCTGGGTCAAAAACAGACGTGTGGCCCCCTGGTATTTCAGCCACACTCTGGGCCGGAGCATGTGTTTAACTTTAACGCTTTGAATTTCAAAATGGAGTCAGTCCAGCCTATCGTGATGCATAAAAGAAATGCAGGAAAGTCAAGTGAAAGTGCCCCTTTCCCATAACACAACATTCAAACAATATTGCACTGACCACATGAATGAGGGGTGCAACTTCATAAATGCTTAAAATGTTTCATAAAGGCAAATAAAGACACACTAGGTTGTCGAAGGGAATGAATCAAACATGATCAAGCCTAAACTTCTAATAAACATATTGAATTATAATAGCTAATGAATGACCTTTGGTGATCTTGCCATTTAAATTGCATTTAGCAAAGCAGTTTATGAAAAATCATCGCCGAAATAACAACCATATGCCAAGTTCCCTTCTAGTCCCAAACTGGGACAAAAAAATCAGGGGGGGAAAGTGGTACTCACCAGAGCATAAATTCAGGAAGTCTATTCCACCCACATGACGTAAAAAAGCCTTCAGCTGGTCAGCAGGAGATCTCAAACCACTTCTCTGACACAAAGGCCACAGGAATCAGCTGCCTTTCAGTGGGAGAAGGTCTGTAGGACAAAGGATTGAGACAAAAAGACAGTGAGAACCTGATAGTTACTCATCAACTAAGTCCAGGACACACTCTTATAGAGGTACTTTGGAAAGGAAACAAATACCAGTTACATTTGACCCTCTCACCAGGCTCGAATTTGACTCTCACGATATTACCTTACTTAGAATATCTCAACAGCATGGGATATTAGTTGAGAAGGACATGTCCAATAAGAATCCCTATTGTAAACTATCTAGGGTGATGACAACTAGGGTATTCACTTCAGATAGAATGATTATAGATGTTGTTATTATATAAGGATATGCTTACCCATGCATTTAAATGAAACTGAAACAGTAAATGACTCCACCAATGCAACAGACATAAGGTTCAAGATCTGTATTATCACATTTTCAACGTACCACATTAAAATAAATAAAAATAATAAACCCCAATGAGTTGTGCACAACCCATGTCAAAATTACTTGCACCCATTGGCATGCGTTGGAGCTCAACAAAAATGACGACAGACATAAAGTCCCGAAGCACCCCACCGTTGTAGTTACTCACTACTCGTAGATATTCCCTCAGCGAAGTATAGCAGTTCCGTGCAGGTGTCCTCACAATATCCCCAGCAAGCACGGCTATCAATGCAGACAATACTCCTTAGCAGCAGCAGATATCCCATGGAAACATGAACTCATTAATCTTCCACAAGCAATTCTCTCCAGGTCTCGTACGTTGCTAGGCTAACCTCGAGGCTGTCAAATACCTCCACAATGAGACGGTAGCTTCAGTCTCTACTAAGTCTTTCTTAACAAAATAATAATACTCTTATAAAATAAAATCAGTGTTTCCCTTCAAAACTCAGTATGGGTTTTGTTCTATTTTTATCGTCTTCTTTCATTGTTTTTCCTTCACCAACACTGATAATGTCTCTCCATCTTTCTTTCCAATCTCTTTCTTTCCCAGGCCTCCTGTTAACCAGGTCAACTCTCCCATTGGCCACAGCTTAACAAGCTACCTTATTGGTCAAAACTTAAACTTAGAAAGTAAACCAACCCATTCACTTGTGCATTAAATAAATATTTATTCAAAAGAAATGCATTAATGACATTACTATTCAGGAGCAATTCGAGCACCTTTTAAATCTAATACCAATTAGTTATAACAAATAAACTCTATACTTGGTATTAACAAGGGTATTACACTCTCCCCCCACCAAAAATAGGCATGTCCTCATGACTTGTAAAGATACAAGGGAAATGTAATAAGTAAACATGTCAACTCTTAACTCTGTCTACAACCTACAGCTTGAGACAAAACTTGTTAGATAATTGAAAAGGAGATACATTTGTGTTTCCCTTGTCCAATTCACTTGTATAGTGTGGAACAATATCTGACAACTGGGGCTATACTTGGAACTTCAGATTTGTCATAGGTAAGTAGTACAGGAGATTTCTTTACTCTCCGAGTTATTTTTATCCCTGGTTGTAGAGTTTGTATTAGCACTTCATACCATACTCCGATGTCCACATCTGAGTCAAAATTCTTCTCATTCTTAACCTCTTCAACTTTCTGATCATTCCGAGGAGCACAGTTTCCAAGTACAGTACTTCCTCTTCCTCCTTTGCAGGGTCCTTCTACTAGGAGTTGGTTCTATGTTAACCACAGGTTCTAGGCGCACTTTCTGCCCCAGTGGTAGCAGGTGTCTCCGATGAAGAATCTTACTGGGTCCATCTCCACTTTCAGGCTTCAAACGGAACACAGGTAAGTTTGACATCTGACTTTCCACCACATATGGTGTAGAGGCCCAGCGATCTGCCAGCTTATGTTTTCCGTGCAGTCCTAGATTCCATATGAGAACTCTGTCTCCAGACGTAAGTTGCGTGTGGCGAATCTTCGTATCATATCACTGTTTGTTTTCATGGTTTTGCTTTCCAGCAGTGCTCTCAGCAAGTTTGTAAGCAGCTTGTAACTGTTTCTTCATATCAGATACATACTTGAGGTAAGTTCTCTCTGAAGAGCTATCACTTGAGACTCCAAAACAGAAACAATCTAGCTTCACGTCCAAACAAAAAAATATGGTAAGTAGCCAGTCGCTTCATTCCGAGTAAACTAGATGCCAAATATACTCCAATTGTTATTTTGTGTAGGATCAAGAGTTTCAAGCATGTTCAACAATGTCCGGTTGAATCTCTCGGGTTCCGGCTCTCCCTGAGGATGATATGGTGTTGTCCTTGACTTCTCCACTCCAAGCATATTCAGTAGTTCACGGATGAGTCGTCTTTCAAAATCTCTACCTTGATCACTATGCATCCTCTTGGGTCGACCATAATGGATGAAGTACCTCTCCCACAATACTTCGGCGACAATGGATGCTTTCTGATCCTTCGTAGGAAAAGCTTGAGCGTATCTTGTGTAATGATCTGTAATTACCAGAGGCCTCATTTATAAAACTGTGCGGAAGATTCACGTCAAAAGGTGACGTACGGACAAAACACAGAAAGTGCTTACGCACAAAAATATTCTGATTTATAAAACACAGTTCGCACGCACGTCCCACGCCGGTTTCCCTTTATAAATCACTATCAACTCTAAATTTTACGCACGTGAGTGAGCGTCTTGTCCCACCCTTTTAACGCCCATTGTTGCCTATAAATAGTCAGTGAAACGCCCCTAATTAATATTCATCTATACTGACTGCTTGATGACAATGATGGCAAATCCTGACATAAAAGCAAAAAAAAATTGCACCCAGTGTGAAATGGAAGTTCTTGTAGGGGAGGTTGAAGCAAGAAAAAATACATTGTTTGGTGGACACAGTGTGGGCATTACAAATGCCAAAAAGGCGTTAGAGTGGCAGCATGTAGCGGACGCTGTGAATACTGTTGGCTCTGAAGGTCGGACCCTCTCAGAAATAAGAAAAGTGGTCTGACATAAAAGCGGAGGCCAAAAGGGGCATAGCCTTACACAGACAAAGTGTTTGTGCCACGGGCGGGGGAAAGGGGACACGGAGCTCAACCCCCTTGATGAGCGACTTGCCGGTATTATTGGGGAATCCCTCCTGAGTGGAGTAGTGACGGAGGTGGAGGGGGACATAGACATGAGACGCACCGGATGATCCAGGTATGTAATTAGTATTCCCTCATTTAAAAAGAGTAAACCAAATGCATTCAAGTTGTGTTTAAACATTTATTTATACAAACAACTGACATTTTCTATTGTTTTTAGTCGCTGCGTGTGCCAGCGGGGTCGGTGGTCCTGCAGCTGAGCAGTCGCTGAGTGCGCCCAGCCCTGGCGTTGCCACTGCACCTCGTGCTTCACAGCCCTCCAGCGGCCATGTCCTCACAGATGCAGTCCTGTAAACGCAAAGAGACACCATCAACTCTATTAACGAGGTTGTCAAGGAGTTGAAGTGGGACAGGCACGGCTTGGTTTCTGCAGGTGCTTCTCTGTAAAGCTGGGCCCACTATACAGCACAGAGATCCAAGAGAACAGCTCTTGGTAATCGGAACCGGCTCATAAGCCATTTATTATCATTGGTCAGTAAATCTTGCTGATCCCTGAAAATTCGCTCGCTCCGAATTCTTCCATTCGCCAAATCTTCCAACAGTGCCAAAGCAGCCATTGTGCTTCATTACGCATTGTATGCCTTTTTATACCCACCCATTTGATTGTCAAAGCTACCCAATTGCGTAAAACCTTCAGGTGTGGTAATTACCCTGATTGTAACTGACAATGACAGGGCCATTATCACATTGACAGTTCTGTGCAACGAACATGTGATAACAATATATGAAACTGTTATCTGCCCGACTGAGGCATCGAAAACGGCATCAGTTTAAACGTAATTTGTCCTACTGTTCACCTTATTATTCATGAGAATACATTTCATAACATGCAAGTATTGTTTAATAATTACAGATCCAATTAAACTTGATTCCCGATTTAAACTATACAACATATTTGAGGGGTTCTTTTGCAAAAACAGATATCTCCATTTGTATTTATTATCCTAAATCATGTTTGTGTGTATTTTTTGTGTACATTCCAGGGAACTCTTCATATATAATACGTGAGAGGTAATATTTCGATTTATTTTACACAATGGTATCAATTTCAAAGCGTTTCTTGAGTTTCATCCTTCTGCCATCGGAGTCGCAGTTTCTCATTTCTCCAGTTTATGTGCCTACGTATGGGTCAAAGTGTCCGTGGAGGACCGTACATTCTCCCGTCAAGTTTGTTTTTTATAAATCCCAAAGTTTGCTTAGAAAGTGGCGTATGCCTTCTTTTGTACCTACGCAACATTTATAAATGAGGCCCCTGTACATTCTGTGTTACTTGAGTCAGGCTCAATGGACAGGAAATCCATACACACAAGGTCCATAGGTCCATCACTTTGCATATGACCAAGCGGAGCAACTATCTTTAGAAGTGTTTTCCTCTTTACACAGCGAGCACAGGAATTTCAGTACTCTTCTACTTCCATCTCCATGCGTGGCCAGTAGAACTGGTCTCTGACAAGTCCATACATCTTGTCAAATCCTAAATGACCTGAATCATCATGCAGCGACATAGTTCTGAACTTCTCTGGAAGAACTGAGCCCGACAGGTCTTGTTTGGTGGATGTGTGATCCTGTACATAACTCCATCTTCCATCTTTAGCTTCTCCCACTCTCTCAGGAGCAAAGAGATGAGTGGATGTGTGGTCTTGGTCACCCTGGTGATATCATGTTTATTAAGAGCAATCCGCATCTCTCCTAAGAAAGGGTCTTCTTGTTGCGATGCAGAAAGTTCCATAGTGCTCAATCTGGGCATGTGAGACGTCAGCATGCTCAGGTTACAGTATGTTTGAGGCACAGCATGCATAGAGGCTCCCAACTGAGAAATCACTCTACTAGATGATCCAGGAGTTACTCTAACTACATTAGACATCTGGCACATGGCTCTAACACCAGATGCAGGAATGGCTCTCCAATCTTGTTCCACTGCAGATTGCTGATGAGAGCGGCGAGATAAAGCATCGGCATCTATGTTCTGCCTGCCAGGGCTGTACTTGAGACTAAAGTCATAGGTAAACAAAGCAGCTAACCAACGATGACCAGTGGCATCCAGTTTTGCGGAAGTGAGGACATTGTCAATAGGTTGTTGTCTGTTCTAACCTCGAACTTGACCCCATACAGCTAATCATGTAGTTTATCAACCACGGCCAACTTCAATGCAATAAACTAACTTGTGAGCTGGGTAGTTGCGTTCAGAAGCAGTCTGGCTACGACTCACAAATGCCACAGGATGCAGACTCTCACCTTGATCTTGGTACAGTACTCCACCTAACCCTTCACGGCTAGCATCTACATGTAAAACGTATGGCAACTGAGGATCAGCAAAATCCAACACAGGAGCTTTTGTGAGGTTTTCCTTCAATGTCTCAAATGCCAATTCACAATTCTCATCCCACCTTGATCCAAATGGTTCTGAGGGGTTGAGGTACGCTTTCTCCTCTTCCTTGGACATTCTTATTTTCTTGGCTGAGGGAAGATATCCGCATAAGAGCTGATTCAGGGGGTAACTCACTTTAGAATAGTATTTAACAAATCTTCTGTAATATCAACAGAATCCTAGGAAAGAACACAGAGCAGTCACAGTTTCAGGCCTTGGCCACGTGGTGACAGCTTCACTCTTTGACGGGTCTGTAGCCACTCCATTCTGGGATATGATATGTCCAACATAGTTGACAGATGTGCGGCAAAACTGACACTTGTCAAGGGACAGTTTTAGGCCTTCACTTTTCAAGCGGTCTAACACCTTGTGTAACCTCTGCTCGTGTTCCTCCAGTGTCCTTCCAAACACGATTAACTTCTTATGGCTCAAAACCCGTTAACGGGATCGATTTGACAACATCCGGTGAAAAATAATTATTACAAATATTTAACTTTCATACATTCACAAGTGCAATACACCAAATTAAAGCTGAACTTCTTGTTAATCTAGCCCCCGTGTCAGATTGCAAAAAGGCTTTACGGCGAAAGCAAACCATGCTATTATCTGAGGATAGCACCCCATCAAACAAACACAGACAATCATATTTCATCCCACCAGGCGCGACACAAAAGTCAGAAATAATGATTTAATTCATGCCTTACCTTTGAAGAACTTCTTCTGTTGGCACTCGAATATGTTTCATAGACATCACAAGTGGTCCTTTTGTTCGATTAATTCCATCGTTATATCTCCAAAACGTCCATTTATCTGGTGTGTTTGATAAAAAAACACACCGGTTCCAACTCACGCAACATGACTACAAAATATCTTATAAGTTACCTGTAATCTTGATCCAAACATTTCAAACAACTTTCCAAATACAACTTTAGGTATTTTTAACGTAAATAATCAATGAAATTTAAGACGGGATAAACTGTGTTCAATACCGGAGGAAAACAAAGAAAGCGCATTCCAGGTCGTGCGCATCAAAACATTAGAGAGCTGTTCTGGACAGCCGTACTTCTTCATTTCTCTAAAGAAAAACATCAACCAATTTCTAAAGACTGTTGACATCTAGTGGAAGCTATAGGAACTGCAAGCATATTTTTATTAAAACGGGATTACCATAGAAACCCAATGGAAAACAGATTGACCTCAAAATAATTCCCTGGGTGGATTGTGCTCGGGGTGTCGCCTGCCAAATCAGTTCTGTTATACTCACATACATTATTCAAACAGTTCTAGAAACGTTACAGTGTTTTCTATCCAAATTCAACTAATTATATGCAGATCCTAGCTTCTGGGCCTGAGTAGCAGGCAGTTTACTTTGGGCACACTTTTCATCCGGACGTGAAAATAGCACCCCCAAGCCTAGAGAAGTAAAGTCATCGAGGTAAACAAGAACTTTGAGTAGGTTCATGTCTCCTACTGTCTTTTAAATGACACGCTGAAATGTTGCAGGTGCTCCAGAGACACCCTGCGGCATCCTCTCAAATTGTTAAAATCCAACTGGACAGATAAGACTGCATTTCCCTTTATCTGTATCGCCCATCAGAATTTGATAGCATCCGCTTCTGAGATCTATAACACTGAACCATTTGCTCTCACTCAAACATGTCAGAGCATCCTCCACACATGGGACTGTGTACTGGTCTGGAACAACTCTTTTCTCTGTATACATCAATGATGTTGCTCTTGCTGCTGGTGAGTCTCTGATCCACCTCTACGCAGACGACACCATTCTGTATACTTCTGGCCCTTCTTTGGACACTGTGTTAACAACCCTCCAGACGAGCTTCAATGCCATACAACTCTCCTTCCGTGGCCTCCAACTGCTCTTAAATACAAGTAAAACTAAATGCATGCTCTTCAACCGATCGCTGCCTGCACCTGCCCGCCCGTCCAGCATCACTACTCTGGACGGTTCTGACTTAGAATATGTGGACAACTACAAATACCTAGGTGTCTGGTTAGACTGTAAGCTCTCCTTCCAGACTCACATCAAACATCTCCAATCCAAAGTTAAATCTAAAATTGGCTTCCTATTTCGCAACAAAGCATCCAAAGCATCCGCAACAAAGCTGCCAAACATACCCTCGTAAAACTGACCATCCTACCGATCCTCGACTTCGGCAATGTCATTTACAAAATAGCCTCCAATACCCCACTCAATAAACTGGATGCAGTCTATCACAGTGCCATCCGTTTTGTCACCAAAGACCCATGTACTACCCACCACTGTGACCTGTACGCTCTCGTTGGCTGGCCCTCGCTTCATACTCGTCGCCAAACCCACTGGTTTCAGGTCATCTACAAGACCCTGCTAGGTAAAGTCCCCCCTTATCTCAGCTCACTGGTCACCATAGCAGCACCCACCTGTAGCACGCGCTCCAGCAGGTATATCTCTCTGGTCACCCCCAAAGCCAATTCCTCCTTTGGCCGTCTCTCCTTCCAGTTCTCTGCTGCCAATGACTGGAACGAACTACAAACATCTCTGAAACTAGAAACACTTATCTCCCTCACTAGCTTTAAGCACCAGCTGTCAGAGCAGCTCACAGATCACTGCACCTGTACATAGCCCATCTATAATTTAGCCCATACAACTACCTCTTCCCCTACTGTATTTATTTATTTTGCTCCTTTGCACCCCATTATTTCTATTTCTACTTTGCACTTTCTTCCACTACAAATCTACCATTCCAGTGTTTTACTTGCTATATTGTATTTACTTTGCAACCATGGCCTTTTTTGCCTTTACCTCCCTTATCTCACCCCATTTGCTCACATTGTATATAGACTTATTTTTCTACTGTATTATTGACTGTATGTTTGTTTTACTCCATGTGTAACTCTGTGTTGTTGTATGTGTCAAACTGCTTTGCTTTATCTTGGCCAGGTGGCAATTGTAAATGAGAACTTGTTCTCAACTTGCCTACCTGGTTAAATAAAGGTGAAATACATTTTTTTTAAAACTGTGTGTTTGTAGAGGGCCCTGTAATCAACACACAAGTGTATAGTGCCATTCTTCTTCCTCACCACCACAATAGGAGATGCACAGGGCTTCTCGACTCAGATATGATCCCAGAACTTTAAGTTATGAAAATGCTTTCTCACATCGTCAACATCAGCTGGGGACAAGCGGCGAGATCTCTCCCTAAACGGTTTGACTTCAGTAACTCTGATGATGAGGTGAGTACTTTTTGAACAACCCACATCAAACTCATGTGTTGAGAACACTTCTTTCCGTTCCATCATCTTTTCACATAACCTCTTCTTCCATCCCTCAGGCACTGGAGAGTCTCCAAAGTTCAATGAAGAAGACATCAGTATCTCAGATGAATCCTGCTTACTTTTCAATGGAACACTCAGAGCAACATCTACAGGAAACAGATGAGCAATAGGCGTACCTCATTTCAGGGTTATCTCCTTTGTCGAGAAATTCCTGACAGTAAGGGTGATTCTTCTGGTCGACACAACTGCAACCGTCTGGATTTTAGGCCTCACTAGTAATTCTTCAGGGAACCGGAGTTCTTCAGGCCTCTCTACCAGAGGGTTTGAGTAGAAGGTATCCCAGGAAACTTTGGAATTCCAGTAACTCTCACTTGCACACCAGGTGGCAGGGTGACAGGTTTTTAGCATAGATACCTTCAATCTGCACAGGAACGACAGAACTTGGACCAACTAAACCTGTAGGTAGCATGTCTTTCATGTCTTCATACTTGTGGCACTTTGTGGAACATATCTTCACCGGGACGTCAGGCCGCTCCTTTACTGGGTCCCTTTGTAGACCGCTTTTGTTTGACCAGGCGTGTGTTGACTTTCCTCAAGCTCTCTTCACCTTCACAGTTTCACTTGAAATGGCCATCTTCTCCACATCTATAACAGAACACTGGGTTTGCTGTCAGCTTGTTTCTGTTGTTGTGATGGATTTACTCTCTTCTTTTTGCCTTTAAAGGCAACATCTGACCTTTGTGTGTCAGATTGAGCTGCTGTGACGTGAGCAGACATGAGACGCGTCATTTCAGTTTTTAAACCTTTTAGCTCTTTTCTCAGCGCTTCTGTCTCGGTATTAGCTGCTTTGCTAACTGTAGTAACAGGAGCAACAGCTGATGACTTCACAACACTCTTTGTTGTGTTCCTGTCTTGAATCATGTCCTTTTCCTCCCTTACTTCTTGCAGCAGCTCAGTAAATGTTGGTGGTTCACGCAACTTATAGGTCATGTGAATACGAAGCGCAATCATGTCATGTAAGGATGCACCTCTCACTACTTGGCCAATACGTGTGCGATTAATCTCTAACAGCTTAATGCCTTCTTTTCGATACACAGTGTGCAGAAATTTGTCAAGTCTCAACAGATAAGCTGAAAGCTTCTCTCTCACTCTGGAATGTGTTTCTGAACCTTACCATGAGATCAGGTGCACTTTCGGTGGTACCAAATGCTGTTTCTAGAGCCTTCATGTATTCCATCGCTGTAGCATGGGGGTTTCCTGTCTTGAATAACCTCACAATGTCAGCAGTAGGCCCTTTAAGACTTTATATTATTCTCCGTTTTTTCACATTGTCGGTGCACTGCCATTCCTCTAGAAAATGGGTGGTTTGCTCAGCCCATGTGTCATACTGGGTTTCACACCTGAGAACATACGCAGCTTACAGTAACTCTGAGTCTCAGATGGCACATTGTTGCCTTTCTCTACCAGTGAACTTATGGCAGTAACCAGTTCAGTGTTGAGGTCAGCCCCAGAGGGACTTACTAGGCCTTTAACCTCAGCTACAGTCTTCCCTTCATGTCTTAGAAAGGATAATAGCTTCGCCTGAAAATCTTCACCCTCTCTCTCAACAGGAGATGTGACTTGTGAAACTACATGTACAGGCCAGGGACCCAACTCTCCAGGTATCCCAACAACACTTGGGACAGCTATTTTGTTAAGGTTGTTTGATATCTGTACCAAAAAATAATGCTTTTAATCAGCTGAATAAGAACAACGACCATGCAGTCGAATTTTACCTAAAACCTTAACATAAGTCAACGTTCACAGCAGAACCTCAGACACATCCTCTGTAACACTGCTAAGGACAAATGCACGATTAGTAGCTAGTTGTTTCTCTCTACACCAGGTAACAATCTCTTCAACATCCATGTTGTAGGTTTATGCCTATACAGCAATGTCAGAAAGAAATCCAAAAATTCAATTCAAAATGTTCAAATAGTGAGTCAGTGTAGAATCTTAGTCTAGATGTCAGCAGTGAAAACAGTGAACAAAAAAAAACACCAGGGTCATTCTCAAAATATCCACCAACAATAACAACAATCCCAGACGAGCCCCCAAAAATGTAACCCTCTCACCAGGCTCGAATTCGACTCTTACGATATTACCTTACTTAGAATATCTCAAAAGCATGGGATATTAGTTGAGAAGGACATGTCCAATAAGAATCCCTATTGTAAACTATCTAGCGTGATGACAACTAGGGTATTCACTTCAGATAGAATGATTATCGATTTTTGTTATTATATAAGGATATGCTTACCCATGCATTTAAATGAAACTGAAACAGTAAATGACTCCACCAATGCAACAGATATACATTTCAAGATCTGTATTATCACATGTTCAATGTACCACATCAAAATAAATATAAATAATAAACCCCAATGAGTTCTGCACAACCCATGTCAAAATTACTTGCACCCGTTGGCGCGCGTTGGAGCTCAACAAAAATTACGACAGACATAATGTCACGAAAGTGTGTAGGAACGGACCAAGGCGCAGCGTGAATATCGTTACACATCTTTTATTTGATTGTGAAACTTAGCCAAACAAACAAACAAACAAACTATAAACAAAACACAAACCGTGACGAAAGAGGTGCAACATGCACTAACTCAAAATAATCTCCCACAAACACAGGTGGGAAAAACAACCACTTAAATATGATCCCCAATTAGAGACAACGATGACCAGCTGCCTCTAATTAGGAATAATACAAAAACCCCAACATCGAAACAATTAACTAGAACACAACATAGAAAAAATAAACTAGATAAACCCCCCAGTCACGCCCTGACCTACTCTACCATAGAAAATAAGAGCACTCAATGGTCAGGACGTGACACATAAAGTTCCGAAGCGCCCCACCGTTGTAGTTACTCACTACTCATTGATATTTCCTCAGCGAAGTATAGCAGTTCGGTGCAGGTGTCCTCACAATATCCCCAGCAAGCACAGCTATCAATGCAGAGAGTACTCCTTAGCAGCAACAGATATCCCATGGAAACATGAACTCGTTAATCTTCCACAAGCAATTCTCTCCAGGTCTCGCACGTTGCTAGGCTAACCTCGAGGCTGTCAAATACCTCCACGATGAGACGGTAGCTTCAGTCGCTACTAAGTCTTTCTTAACAAAATAATAATACTCTCTTATAAAATAAAATAAGTATTTCCCTTCAAAACTCAGTAGGTATGGGGTTTGTTCTATTTTTATCGTCTTCTTTCTCATTTTTCTTCACCAGCACTGATAATGTCTCTCCATCTTTCTTTCTTTCCAACCCCTCTCTTTCTTTCCCAGGCCTCCTGTTAACCAGGTCAACTCTCCATTGGCCACAGCTTAAGAGCTACCTTATTGGTCAAAACTTAAACTTAAAAGTAAACCAATCTATTCACTTGCATTAACAGCATTACAATTCAGGAGCAATTCGATCCCCTTTTAAATCTAATACCAATTATTTATAACAAATAAACCCTATACTTGGTTTTAACATACAAGAGGGATTTACACCATTTCCCAAAGATAGGGCAAGGACTTTTTCCCAAATATGTGATTTTACCAGGAAAAACTCATAACTAACCCAACAGTGAGAGGGAATCACTTACACAAACAGTAATCAAACTGACCCAGAAACCTAGAGCCAAGAGCAATTTAAAGCCGACATACCTATTTCCATTGTAGGTGGTCTTGTATATAGGGGTCTGCTGGATCATCTCGTCCGTGTAGACGGGCACGGCGGTGCGCACACACTCGTGCGAGCACTGCAGGCTGTCGTTATAGGCGGTGAAGATGTCCACCTTGCTGGGCACGCGGGCGGGGGTGAAGTCGGTCAGATTCTGACAGCTCTCCTCCTGCTGGTGGATCTTCCGCTGATGGCTACTGTGACGGCCATTCCCCGACTGTGCACAGCTACAAAAACACGTACCAAAGACAAAAAACAAACATAAAATCATACCTTGTACCACTGGATGAGTGGCTCTGGTAAAAGCTTCATTGCCATTTCAAATGTGGTGTGTTGTGTGACGGGAAGTAATTGCAAAGTAAAGGAATCTTTCCTACCAGTTTTTAAGGACAAGTGTAGTTATCAAGGCTGCGATGACCATAATGAGAGACACAGTGATTGTAATAATCTGGTGAACTGCCAGACCTGCAAAGAGACAAAGACACAAAACACACAGAAACGCTTAGTTCCGAAGGGAACTGTTTTAAAGGCAGGTGGTGATTTGCCATGTTATAGAAAATGATATAGTGATATTTTAAAGATGTTTTTGAATGAGGATATGTGCTCCACATTGCACCTAGGGTGACCACATGTCCCGGATTGTGTGGGACAGTTAACACCACTCATTTAGAAAATGTTGCGCTTACGAAAAGATACAAACTGAGTATACCAAACATTAAGAACACCTGTTCTTTCCATGATTTAGACTGATCAGGTGAATCCAGGTGAAAGCTATTATCCCTTTTTGATGTCACTTGTTAAATTCACTTCAATCAGTGTCGATGAAGGGGAGGAGATAGGTTAAAGAAGTATTTTCAAGTCTTGAAATAATTGAGACATGGATTGTGTATGTGTGCCATTCAGAGGGTGAATGGGCAAAACAAAAGATTTAAGTGCCTTTGAACGGGGTATGGTAGTAGGTGCCAGGTGCAATGGTTTGTGTCACGAACTGCAATGCTGCTGGGTTTTTCACGCATAACAGTTTTCCATGTGTATCAAGAATGGTCCACCACCCAAAGGACATCCAGCCATCTTGACAACTGTGGGAAGCATTGGAGTCAACATGGGCCAGCATCCCTGTGGAACACTTTGGAAACCTTGTAGAGTCCATGCTTCGATGAATTGAGGCTGCTCTGAGGGCAAAAGGGGTTGGGGGGTTCAACTCAATATTAGGAAGGTGTTCCTAATGTTTGGTATAGTCAGTGTCAGGGGTTGCAACTTTGGTTTTAGAAGTGGGGGGGCATATTATTATTATTTTTATATATTTTTATCAGCCGGATAAACACTCCAAACATCCTACCCGGCCGCTCGGAGGCGTCTGCAGGGCCCTAAAGCACACCGTTACCTCGTTTTGTATCACATTCCAATTATAAAACTGGGGGGGACAAAAAATGCAATTTCAGAATGTGGACATGTGGACATGTCCCCCCTGTACCCAGTGAATGTTGCGCACCTGCTCAGTGTATGGATGTGGTAGCCTTAACCTACTGGTAATGTTAAACACTCGTTGTTGAGATCTAATATTCTGCACAGTGCTAAGATGAGACGTAGGCCATTGTCATAGGCCTATCTTCAACTAATCGTATTTATAAAATCCTTTCGAGCTAAATTCCACCTAAACTTGGAAAGTACAGTTAGGCTTACCACTTACAAAAAGTAAGTAAATAACCGTATTAGACTGACTGATATAAGGTCATTTAGTCAAACTTGTGAGGCTCTCCATGCTCATTAGTTGCTCATTCAACATATTTTCTGCAACTTTTTCATTAAACAGCCACGTGGTCACTCATTTCTGCATCACCAAATTTTCCGAGAGGTAAAAGAGTAGGCTAGGTGCGCTTCATTTGCTCATTCAGTGCAACAGACTGCAGGGGTGTAGTGCTGCCGGAGCGTCGGTGGCTCCACCACTTCTCCCAATGGTGCTTGTTTAGTAAAGTTAGATCAAAGCTGAATCAATGTCTCGGAAGTTCACACAATGATTAATGAGTATTCTACATAATATAACCAAATATAATAGCATAGTATAACATTACTAGCTAGATTTCCATCCAATTTGCGACAGATTTTCATGCGAATATTCTAAAATCTGCATAAAACAATATGCAAATATTTCCACCAGAGATGTGTTTCCATCACACTGAAATGTTGCAGTTAGTGATGACATAGTTCACATAATAATAACTTTTGCCATTAAATTAAATTCCCATGTACCAAATGAAAAATACAAGTTAAGTGATTTCCAGCGCATTTTCAACTCTACTGATGGTTTTGTCACAAAAACTGTTGCATTATTGTCACGCTCTGACCTAAGAGAGATGTTTTTTCTCTGTTTAGTTAGGTCAGGGTGTGATATGGGTGGGCATTCTATGTTTTTTGTTTCTATGTTTAGTTCTTGTTTTTCTATTTCTATGTTGGAGTTTTGGGATGATCTCCAATTAGAGGCAGCTGGTTCGCGTTGTCTCTAATTGGAGATCATATTTAAGTTGGGGTTTTTCTATTGGGTTTTGTGGGTAGTTGTTTTCCGTTTTGTTGTCTGTTGCCTAACGGAACTGTTTGCTGTCGTTTTGTTTCTTTGTAAAAGTGTTTTAGTTTTCATTAAAGATTAGTCATGAGCACTCAACACGCCGCGCCTTGGTCCCCTCTATACGATGCACGTTACAATTATACAGCAAACATGCCCACTCTGGTCTTGGCACATGCGCTCTAGCCAACAGCTCGCAGATACAGTGCAGGTAGGCTACCTACATTATGAGATTATTATGGATAAGAGCGATATTATTTCTATTTGTCAAGCATCGATCATCATGTCACCAGAATAAGACTCTTGAAATTTATTGGAAAGGATCATCAAATCACATCAAATTTAATTAGTCAAATGCACTACAACAGGTGTAGACCTTGCAGTGAAATGCTTACTTACGAGCCCCTAACCAACAACGCAGTTTAAAAAAAATACAGATAAGAATAAGAAATAAAAGTAACAAGTAATTAAAGAGCAGCTGTAAAATAACAATAGCGAGACTATATACAGGGGGGTACCGGTACAGAGTCAATGTGCAGGGGCACCGTTTTTTTTTTTTTAACTAGGCAAGTCAGTTAAGAACTAATTCTTATTTACAATGACAGCCTAGGAACAGTGGGTTAACTGCCTTGTTCAGGGGCAGAACAACAGATTTTTACCTTGTCAGCTCGGGGATTCAATCTAGCAACCACTAGGCTACCTGCCACCCCTAGGCTACCTGCCGCCCCTAGGCTACCTGCTGTCCCTAAGCTACCTGCCGGCCCAATAATAAACTGCATGCTTTCCCGAGTCATAGTGGGAGGACCACACAACATCTCATTGCATGACTCCAAGTTTACTTCAATATGTTGGTTATTATTTCAATATTTCTGCATAAAGGCGTTTCGACCGACATTTATCGCATAATTAATTTTACAGATACAAAAATATCCCACTATGTCGTAGGAACAAATTGTCTGTCTGCATTTATAAAATTGTAGCGGCATTTCATGTTTCCATTAGCCCGGTCGTGACTATTTTCATGAGTCAGGTAATTAATCTGCATGGAATGCTTGGATGGAAACGTGGTTACTGTTACACACACACAAAAAAAAACATTTCGTATGAGATTTTAGGATGGTTAGCTGAATAGTCAGAACAAATTATCCTGTGGCCAAAACTCAACAGGGCGTGCAAATAGGCAGAATGTGCTTTGGTGCTGCCAAATGTGTTTATTAATGTAGGCTACACTGTCCCGCAAACGTCCCGTAAAATCATCCTGTTGACCTGCATTTGCGTATTTTATATGTGGTCACCCTAATTGCCCAAGGGCAATCAACTCAAAGTCAGAGGAAGATATCTGTGGAGAGTTTTACTTTAGGTATTGATAAAGATATCATTATTCTCTTTATTAAATAACAGAACTTTAAAATATTAAATCGAAGCCAGGCACCCGCATGTTCGATTAGAGTTCTTTTATAACTTCTCTTGAACTGGTGGGAACCTTTGAACTTCCTTTGAGTTTCTTAACACTTTCCTGATTCCCTATTAGTGAATTCAAAGCCCTAATGCTTGTCACTTGTCAAGCTACTGGAAGTGGTGTAGAGGGCCAGTAGGGGGCTCTCTGGTCTAAAGAGACATTTCCCTGCGTAGGGTGCCGTCTTTCGGATGGGGATATTAAACAGGTGTCCTGACTCTCTGTGGTCATTAAAAATTGCACGGCACTTATCGTAGGGGTGTTAACCCTGGTGTCATAGTTAAATTCCCAACCTGGCCACCTCATCATCCCCCTCATTCCTAATTGGCATATATCACTCCACATCCCTCCACCTTATGGCTGATGTGTGGTGAGTGTTCTGGCACAAAAAATGGTCGCCGTGCATCACCCAGAAGGCCCACATTAGTGGTGGATGAGGTGAGTTTCTCCCTACTATGTAAGACGCTTTGAGTACTTCAGTTGGTAAAACATTTAAATTGTTAAAAAAAATATTTTGGAAACTATGGAAATGCATTTATCAATGTCTACATTCGTTTTTCCCCATATGTATTATATTACAGACACCTTAATGTATAATTTAAATTATATTATGTGAGCAAAACATAAAAATATATATCAAATTTTTTTTAACAAAATATTTTCCTTAAAGTATAATTTTGTTAGATTTCTAATGTTACTGTACCCACAACAACAACAAAGCCTCTCAACTGCCAATACGTAGCATCAGCAATCCAGGGTTTATATACAGTGCCTTCAGAAAGTATTCATACCCCTTGACTTATTCCACATTTTGTAATTTTACAGACAGAATTCAAAATGGATTGAACGTCATTTACAACGCAAAGCCCTTCATGATGAAAATTTCCTCATGGGCCCATACGTCCAGACCCTCTCATCAGCCAATTGGCTGCTGATCCAGGCCAATTTGTCTTCAGAATATCTCAAAAGGAGCTGCCACTCCTCACGGACGTGCCAGCGCTCATGGTGAATGCTAGCAGGCTAGCGCTACTCTAGCTCCATCATTGTGCATATGCACTTGGATAGCAAACTTCTGTGGGCAGGGCACAAAGCAGCCAGGTCAACCTTGGACGACTGATATCTCTGGCTGGCTCAGGAAAGCCTTCTTTCCTTCGCTGCAATCACAGTCCCTCTGCAGCAAAGGCACATTCACTTATCTGGCATTTGCATTTCTCGCTCTCGCTCGGCTCGCTCCTCTCCCTCCCTTCCTGGCTGACATCAAGGCTGAAGTTGAAAGTGTGGAGTAATAAATTAACAGCTGTCCAAGTTCATGGATAATATAGCTTGCCCTTGAACTTGATCCATAGAGAATTGTTTCGTTTTACATTTGTCAGCGTGAAAGGCTTCTCTGACAGAGATTTCCGGCTTAATTCTATACCAAATCAATATCAGGCTGAAGCCCTGGCCATACAAACCCAGTCTTAGGTCTCATTTTGACCTAATTTCAGGGCAGTGTATTAAGAAGAAAAGATCAAGTCAGATAATGACTCCACTGACACAACTGAGAGTCAGTCCAGACTATTCTCTATTCCCGTCCAGACCTGCCAGCTGAAGGGAGAAATATTTGGCCCGGCTAGCTCAAACTCATTGTGCTCTGGCAGCGAGGCTTAAAAATCACCTTTGGCAGTCACCTTGCTTTAGAGGTGCTGGGTTAGGTTTTGTTTGGACAAATCAGTGCCAGACAAGAGAGGGGGAGAAAAGAGAGAGAGGGATAGAGAGAGCTACACCAAGGCTCCCAGAGAGAACAAAATGAGGTGTTCACCTTTGTGGTCTTGACAGTTTGATGAACATGCCATTGACAAGCATGGTGTTTTAATAAAATCCCCCCCGCTACCTGCCTTTATTAAAAGAATAGTTGGTGCAGCCCACGTTTGTTGCTGATATCATATTCTATCAAACACATCCAGCATAACATAAATATATACCTATGTCTATGCACATCCAGTTCATTAAATAGTAGTGGATACAACCAAGGCCAGCATCCCGGAGTCACCTCTTCACTGTTGACATTGAGACTGGTGTTTTGCGGGTACTATTTAATGAAGCTGCCAGTTGAGGACTTGGGAGGCATCTGTTTCTCAAACTAGACACTCTAATGTACTTGTCCTCTTGCTCAGTTGTGCACCGGGGCCTCCCACTCCTCTTTCTATTCTGGTTAGGGTCAGTTTGCGTTGTTCTGTGAAGGGAGTAGTACACAGCGCTGTATGAGATCTTCAGTTTCTTGGCAATTTCTCACATGGAATAGCCTTCATTTCTCAGAACAAGAATAGACTGAAGAGTTTCAGAAGAAAGTTAATTGTTTCTGGCCATTTTGAGCCTGTAATCGAACCCACAAATGCTGATGCTCCAGATACTCAACTAGTCTAAAGAAGGTCCGTTTTATTGCTTCTTTAATCAGAAGAAAAGTTTTCAGCTGTGCTAACATAATTGCAAAAGGGTTTTCTAATGATCAATTAGCCTTTTAAAATGATAAACTTGGATTAGCTAACAAAACGTGCCATTGGAACACAGGAGTGATGGTTGCTGATAATGGGCCTCTGTACGCCTATGTAGATATTCCATAAAAAATCAGCTACAATAGTTTCCAGCTACAATAGTCAATTACAACATTAACAATGTCTACACTGTATTTCTGATCAATTGTATGTTATTTTAATGGACAAAAAAATAGTTTTTCTTTAAAAAACAAGGACATTTCTAAGTGACCCCAAACTTTTGAACGGTAGTGTATACCTGTGGCAAAACACCACAGCCAGTTGATAAAAAGCTAGCAACACTATAGCTCTTAACTCAGCCTGGTCTCATAGACTAGACATAGCATAGTAAATGTAAATCTGAATATGATATGTTATGTTTGGTATGGTTACATAAGACAGAAGGTTACTTAATGCAAAAATGAAAGTAGGGTGTTTGGTCGGGTTGGATGGATGGATGGATGCATGTGTGGGCATATAACGTGAATGTCTAGCAACCCAAAGGTTTGGTGTTCGAATCTCATCATGGACAACTTTAGCAACTACTTATTACTTTTGAGATACTTTGCAACTACTTAGCATTGTAGGAAACACTTACCCTAACCTTAACCTTTTAACCTAACTCCTAACCCTAACCTTAACCCTAGCCTAGCTAACGTTAGCGTTAGCCACCTAGCCAGTGTTAGCCACAACAAATTGCAATTAGTAACATATTATACAATTTGTATAAAACGGATGATGGACATCCACAAATTAATACATACTATACGAAACATAACATATACTGATTGAAGTGGGCTGGATTTACATTTACTATGTTACGTCTACCCCTGAGTCCAGGCTGCTTAGCTGGCCAAAATAAGAACCATACTCTAGCCAACCTCGATAACGAAACGGACACTGATATTGAGCTGAAAACTCTTGCCTGTTAAGTCAATGGTACCAGGAGCAAACAGTGTATTTAGTAAAGAAACCATCCACTCTGTGCTCTCCATAGAGAAAGAGAGGACTCATCTTTGTCTCTGTGCCATTATAGCATCTGTGACAGCATACAGTATGTAGTGCTATTCAGGCAATTTCCATTTTGAAGTAGTCAATTTTCTTCTTCACGATTGGCTGATCCCTCCTGATGACCCGGTTGAACACGACTCTGTCAGTTGACTACATTAAAATAGTGGAAGCCCTCATTGGCGTGGCCCATGTTACAATGGCTTTTAAGGCCACTAAAGGCCTCTATCATTCTCTATGATGCTCCTCAATAACTGAACATTGGCTTCACATTACAGCTGTTTACCCTCTCTCACATCTGTGTTCCCGATGGCAGAGCCTGTCAATTTTACAGCCTGGCTATTTGAATTGCTTTTGGGCATCGATTTGATACTGTTATAATACCATTTGTACACAGACCGCCTTCGAGCGGTTTGTCCTCCCAAAATTGCTTCAATAACGAAGGCATAGTTAAGGCATAGTTAAGGACTAATGCCGCCATACGGCTGCATCCGCTAGCAGCTTAAAAGCTCATGAAAAATGTAAATGGCGCCGTTGTGGAGAGCGAGCCAGCCAACGCACTCCCTCCCACCCACCCACTACAAATATCCGGAATCTGCCTCTCATTTATAATGCATTAAACTTCCTGGAGAGTGTGAGGGGTGACATGTAGTAGAACCCACCTATCCCCTCTGTTCTCCTCCTTGACCCCTCTCCAATCCATCCTCCCATACGTGGTACTTGAGGGATGTGGCGGGGTAAACCTTCTATCGAAGCCTGCTGATGGCTCGCAATGGCCAATTAACACTGATGTCAAATTGTCAATCTGGCCTGATTTCCACTGAGTCACCGAGCAATCTAAAACACTTACAAAAGAAGAGAGGATGCTTTTGAAGAGAGAAAGTGGAGAGAAAGAGAGCGACAGAGAGAGATAGAGAAAGATCAGAGCCAATTATTCCAAACTCCTTTTCTCCCAATGTCAAAGGCAACACTGCATAATTCAATCACTCCTGATAGCAAACTTTGACAGGAGAGGAGAGGTGGTCGGATTCCGCAACTTTTTTTACTGACCAGGAAATGCAGTTGTCCTTCATGCTTGTACTTTATTTGGGGAAATTTAGCTATAAAAGACTGGCCTGCTCATCTTCCAGTTAACTACACTGAGGCTAGGAAACACTGTCACCACCGATAAATCTACGATAATTTCAAAAACCATTTTTCTACGGCTGGCCATGCTTTCCACCTGGCTACCCACCTGGCTACCCCTACCCCGGTCAACAGCCCTGTACCTCCCACAGCAACATGCCCAAGCCTCCCCATTTCTCCTTCACCTAAATCCAGATAGCTGATGTTCTGAAAGAGTTGCAAAATCTGGACCCTTACATATCAGCTGGGTTAGACAATCTGGACCCTCTCTTTCTAAAATTATCCTCAGCAATTGTTGCAACCCTATTACTAGCCTGTTCAACCTGTCTTTCGTATAGTCTGAGATCCCCAAAGATTGGAAAGCTGCCGCGGTAATCCCCCTCTTCAAACTGTTACAGACCTATATCTATCCTACGCTGCCTTTCTAAGGTCTTCGAAAGCCAAGTTAACAAACAGATCACCGACCATTTCGAATCCCACCGTACCTTCTCCGCTATGCAATCTGGTTTCCGAGCTGGTCATGGGTGCACTTCAGCCACGCTCAAGGTCCTAAACGATATCATAACCGCCATCAATAAGAGACAATACTGTGCAGCTGTATTCATCGATCTGGCCAAGGCTTTCGACTCTGTCAATCACCACATTCTTATCGGCAGACTCAACAGCCTTGGTTTCTCAAATGACTGCCTCGCCTGGTTCACCAACTACTTCTCAGACAGAGTTCAGTGTGTCAAATCGGAGGGCCTGTTGTCCGGACCGCTGGCAGTCTCTATGGGGGTGCCACAGGGTTCAATTCTTGGGCCGACTCTTTTCTCTGTATACATCAATGATGTCGCTCTTGCTGCTGGTGATTCTCTGATCCACCTCTACGCAAACGACACCATTCTGTATACCTCTGGCCCTTCTTTTGACACTGTGTTAACTAACCTGCAGACGAGCTTCAATGCCATACAACTCTCCTTCTGTGGCCTCCAACTGCTCTTAAATGCAAGTCAAACTAAATGCATGCTCTTCAACCGATCGCTGCCCGCACCTGCCCACCCGTCAAGCATCTCTACTCTAGACGGTTCTGACTTAGAATATGTGGACAACTACAAATACCTAGGTGTCTGGTTAGACTGTAAACTCTCCTTCCAGACTCACATCAAGCATCTCCAATCCAAAGTTAAATCTAGAATCGGCTTCCTATTTCACAACAAAGCATCCTTCACTCATGCTGCCAAACATACCCTCGTAAAACTGACTATTCTTCCGATCCTTGACTTCGGTGATGCCATTTACAAAATAGCCTCCAACACTACTCAGCAAATTTGATGCAGTCTATCACAATGCCATCCGTTTTGTCACCAAAGCCCCATATACTACCCACCACCGCAACCTGTATGCTCTCGTTGGCTGGCCCTCGCTTCATATTCGTCACCAAACCCACTGGCTCCAGGTCATCTATAAGTCTTTGCTAGGTAAAGCCCCGCCTTATCTCAGCTCACTGGTCACCATAGCAGCACCCACCCGTAGCACACGCTCCAGCAGGTATATATCACTGGTCACCCCCAAAGCCAATTCCTCCTTTGGCCACCTTTCCTTCCAGTTCTCTGCTGCCAATGACTGGAACGAATTGCAAAAATCACTGAAGCTGGAGACTCATATCTGCCTCAGCTCACAGATCATTGCACATCTGTAAATCCTATCCAACTACCTCATCCCCATATTGTTTTTTCGTTTTTTTTGCTCCTTTGCACCCCAGTATCTCGACTTGCACATTCATCTTCTGCACACCTATCACTCCAGTGTTAATTGCTAAATTGTAATTACTTTGCCACTACGGCCTATTTATTGCCTTACCTCCCTAATCTTACCTCATTTGCATACACTGTATATAGATTTTTTTCTATTGTGTCATTTGTTTATTCCATGTGTAACTCTGTGTTGTTGTTTGTGTCGCACTGCTTTGCTTTATCTTGGCCATGTCGCAGTTGTAAATGAGAACTTGTTCTCAACTGGCCTACCTGGTTAAATAAAGGTGAAATAAATAAAAATAAATAAAATAAATTAATAGAAAGTGGATTGCCACCAGTAAGTGGGACTTTAGAAGAGAGAGAGAGTTCTATGGGTTGGATGTATTCAAACGAAATACCTCACATATACTATCCACTCAATTATCTGGCTTGATATTGATGTTTCTTCACACTGTCTGAATTTGTGGTAAAAAAACTAATGACGGACACAGTGAATACTTGCTGTTAGAAATTACAATCTAAAAAATTAAAATATTTCTTGTCAACAGTGGGTAAAGGAGAAATTTGCTAGCTTTTTAAAATGGTCGCTTGCCAGTAGTACACATTTTCTTCTCAGAGGAAATGTAAGACATGAAAGAGCTGAGCATTAGAAACATAAAGTAAAGCAGCATCTGTTCATTCTGGCTACTCTTCATCTCCTCTTGGCTGAGTTTCTGTAAATCAGGAGGATTGACTGTGCATGGCTGTCACCAGGCATCAGCACTTAAGTCCATATTTAACGCTCGGGAAGAAGATTCATTTTTACCCAGTTTATTGAGAGTCAATATAGAGTAATGGCGAGATAATTAGATTGCCATGGTAACCAGTGGGGAAAGTGTTTCTCTCTCATTTTCTCTCTCTCTTATCTCTCACTCTTTCTATCTGTGCCTGAAGGGCCTCTCTCTACAGAAGCCTACGCCTCTACAAGTCTCACCGACGTCACAATGTAGCATTAGTGGCGTGACATTTGCCACATTTGCACACCTATTTAAATATAGATATAAAACTGAAGCACTTGAGCACTTAACATACATTTTATATGTGTTCACTTTGCTTTGGCTGGATTCTACCCTTACTTATTTACTGTTCGTTTAACCTCGTCTCTTCAGAATGTGATAACAAAACCCAAATTAGCAGCAGGTTCTATACATTTCTGATGCGTCCATCACATTTTTGGCAGGATTTCACATTTACATATTGACTCCACTGCCTTGTTTAACCTAACTTCGGAATGCAATAACAAGACCTGAGCGATCAGCCAGCAAGATGGACGGTAGTTTTAATCATCTCGTATCCATAATGAAGCTGACAGCTCCATCTGTGCGGTTTGGAGAGAGCAGAGCGGAGTTAGCACAATATCATCAGGAACAATCAGCCAGCATCAGGAGGCTCTGCAGCTGCTTCACATGGTGGGGCAGAGGACCAAAGCATAATGATCTACAGCACACCATCCTAACTGTACTGTATGGTATTGTCTTCCACGTCATGCTACTTGTGTGCTAACCACCCCTGGTGGCTCTGTCTTAACTCTCTGAGTCACAATGAATTATGACCACAGTGCGTTTCTCGAGTGTGGATGTGAATTTACATAGCGTCACACTTATTTGAAATCTTCAATGTTTATGGGAGATGACATATTGATTTGTGATGCATGTGCAGTGCATTCAAAATAATTTGTATAAGGATGGGCTTATGCCTCTTCCTCCACATATTTTTCACCATTCTTTTGAATGCACTGATAGCTGATATCAATCGTTTCCACTTGCACTGCTAAATGCTCCAAATTATGCTAGCAACATAACCAGCTAACAAGCTTAAAAACTGTCTGGATTGAACATAAACACAATATTAAGTTGAAAATAAGGTAAAACGTATATAAAATATAATATGGAACTTCCTCTTTAAGTGAGCAAACTGCAGTTCTAACAATAACAAAGCATAATCCCGCCACTGTTTTGGAAAAAACAGAGTGATGGGCCTGGACAAATGTAACCACTCTCAAATTCACTGATAGAGCTCTGGATATAAGGACTGACCCCCCATGATATCAAAATGATAGTTTTAAGCATGTTTTGAGGCTATACGGTGGTTGTTTACGTTTACATTGTTAACTTCTTATTGATGGTGGCAGTATTGAGTCGCATGGATGACTGACGTGCCCAGAGTAAACTGCCTCCTACTCACTCCCAGAAACTAAGATATGCATAGTATTAGTAGATTTGGATAGAAAACACTCTGATGTTTCTAAAACTGTTTGAATGATGTCTGTGAATATAACAGAACTCATATGGCAGGCAAAAACCTGAGAAAAAATCCAACCAGGAAGTGATTTGTAGTTCTTCTATCTAATCCCTGTTCAAACTACAGTGTGTGTGGGGTCATTTTGCACTTCCTAAGGCTTCCATTGGCTGTCAACAGCCTTTAGAAACGTCTTTCATGCATCTCCTGTTACTGGGCAGAGAATAGGAGCTCAGTCTATCAGTGGACTGCCTGGGAGCAGTGAGTTGTTTACTGCGCATTCACACTGGCACGCCACTCATTCTTTTTCTTCTGTAATGAATACGCTATTGTCCGGTTGGAATATTATCTACGTTTTATTTTAAAAAGACCTAAGGATGGATTGTAAACATCGTTTGACATGTTTCTACGAACGGTAATGGAACTATTTGACTTTTTGTCTCTTATTTTACGCACACGCGATATGCCTTTGGATAGTGATCTGTACGCACGAACAAAACGGAGGTATTTGGACATAAATATGGAGTATTTCGAACAAAAATAACATTTCTTGTGGAAGTAGGAGTCCTGGTAGTGCATTCCGACCAAGATCAGCAAAGGTAAGGGAATATTTATAATACTAATTCTGAGTTTAGTTGACTCCAGAACTTTGCTGGTATCTGTATAGCTTGTTTTGATGGTTGAGCTCTGTACTCAGAATATTGACAAATGTGCTTTCGCCGAAAAGCTATTTTAAAATCTGACACAGCGGTAGCATTAAGGAGTAGTATATCTATTATTCTTTCAAAAACTGTTGTAAATTTAATCAACGTTTATGATGAGTATTTTTGTAAATTGATGTGCTCATTCACCGGCGGTTTTGGTGGGAATACATTTTCTGAACATCACGCGCCAATGTAAAATCGGGTTTATGGATATAAATATCAACTTTATCGAACAAAACATACATGTATTTTGTAACATTGAGTCCTGGGAGTGTCATCTGATGAATATCATCAAAGGTTAGTAATTGATTTTAGCTGACTTTCTGGTTTTTGTGATGCCTCTGCTTGCTTGGAAAATGGCTGTGTGATTTTTCTTGTTTTGGTGCTGTCCTAACATAATCTAATGTTTTGCTTTCGCAGTAAAGCCTTTTTGAAATCGGACACTGTGGTTAGATTAAGGAGAATCTTATCTTTAAAATGGTGTATAATTCTTGTATGTTTGAGAAATTGTAATTATGAGATTTTTGTTGTTTTGAATTTGCCGCCGTGCACTTTCACTGGCTGTCGTCATATCAATCCCGCTAACGGGATTCAAGCCATAACAGGTTTTAACAAATATTGGCATAAAACAAGCTTATATTTTGGGTTGTGATGGGGTAAGACAGTTGAAGTAAGCCCATGAGGCATTTCTAATTTATATTCTTCAATAAGCAATGGGTACACACTTAGTTTATGACGTACACCCATCTAGTACCGGATCAAACCCCACTTTGCCCCCAGAATAGCCTGAATTCTTTGTGCATGGAAATGTTGCTTAATTGGTATCGAGAGACCTAACACGTTCCAGGAAAAATTTCCCCACACCCTTCCAACACCACCACCACCGTTGACATCAGGCAGGATGGACTCATGCTGTTTACGCCAAATCCTGACTCTGCCATCAGCATGACACAAAAGGAACTGGGATTCATCATCCCAGGCAATGTTTTTCCACCCCTCAATTGTCCAGTGTTGGTGATTGCGTGCCCACTGGAGTTGCTTTCATCTTGTTTTAGCCGATAAGAGTGGAACCTGGTATGGTCGTCTGTTGCAATAGCCAATCCGTAACAAGGATCGACGAGTTGTGCATTCCGAGATGCCGTTTTGCACACCACTGTTGTACTTAGCCATTATTTGCCTGTTTATGGCCTGCCTGCTAACTTGCACAATTCTTGTCATTCTCCATCAACCTCTCATCAACAAGCTGTTTTTGCCCACAGGACTGCTGCTGACTGGATGTTTTTTGTTTGTCACTATTCTCGGTCCTGGACTTCCTGATGGGTCGACCCCAGGTGGTAAAGGTAGGCAACACCTCCACTACGATGATCCTCAACACAGGGGCCCCACAAGGCTGCGTGCTCAGCCCCTTCCTGTACTCCCTGTTCACCCATGACTGCATGGCCACGCACGTCTCTAACTCAATCATCAAGTTTGCAGATGTCACAACAGTGGTAGGCCTGATTACCAAAAACAATGAGACAGCCTACAGGGAGGAGATGGGGGCCCTTGGGGAGTGGTGTCAGGAAAATAACCTCTCCCTCAACGTCAACAAAACGAAGGAGCTGATCGTGGACTTCAGGAGACAGCAGAGGGAGCATCCCTCACCGTCGGGGCCGCAGTGGAGAGGGTGAAAAGCTTCAAATTCCTGCCAGGCAGTGTGCCTACGGTGATGCGTTGACCTGACCGCACCACCCTCTGGATAGCCTTGCGGTTGCGGACAGTGCAGTTGCCGTACCAGGTGGTGATAAGGCCAAACAGGATGCTTCATTGGTGCATCTTAAGAAGTTTGTGGGGGTTTTAGGGTCCAAGTAGAAGTTCTTCAGCCTCCTGAGGTTGAAGACATTGTCAGTGATGTGCACGCTGAACTTGAAGCTTTTCACACATTCTACTGAGGTCCTGTCGATGTGGATGGGGGCATGCTCCCTCTACTGTCTCCTGTAGTCCACGATCAGCTCCTTCATTTTGTTGACGTTGAGGGAGAGGTTATTATACTGGCACCTACTTGAATCATGATGGTATTCATTATTCTATGACATACCAAATCAAATATATGTTATATGTATATACTACATGACCAAAACTACATGCTCGTCGAACATCCCATTCCAAAATCATGGGCATTATTATGGAGTTGGTCCCCCCTTTGCTGCTATATCAGCCTTCCACTTGATGTTGGAACATTTCTGCAGGGACTTGTTTCCATTCAGCCACAAGAGCATTAGTGAGGTAGGACACTGATGTTGGGCGATTAAGCCTGGCTCGCAGTTGGAGTTACAATTCATCCCAAAGGTGTTCAGTGGAGTTGAGGTCAGGGCTCTGTGCAGGCCAGTTAAGTTCTTCCACACCGATCTCAACAGACCATTTCTGTATGGACCTCGCTTTGTGCATGTGGGTATTGTCATGCGGAAACAGGAAAGGGTCTTCCCCAAACTGTTGCCACAAAGTTGGAAGCACAGACTCATCTAGAATGTCTTTGTATGCTGTAGCGTTACGATTTCCCTTCACTGGAACTAAGGAGCCTGAACCATGAAAAACAGCCTCAGACCATTATTCCTCCTCCACCAAACTCTACAGTTGGCACTATACATTGGGGGCAAGTAGCGTTCTCCTGGCATCTGCCAAACCCAGATTCGTCCGTCAGACTGCCAGAAGGTGAAGCGTGATTCATCACTCCAGAGAACGCGTTTCCACTGCTCCAGAGTCCAATGGAGGTGAGCTCTACACCACTCCAGGCAATGCTTGGCATTGTGCATAGTGATCTTAGGCTTGTGTGCGGCTGCTCGGCCATGGAAACCCATTTCATGAAGCTCCTGATAAAATCAAAATCAAATCAAATTTAATTGTCACATGCGCCGAGTACAACAGGTGTAGACCTGAAATACTTACTTACAAGCCAACAACAAAAAGTGTTAAGTAAAAAATAGATAAGTAAAAATGGAAAATAAAAGTTATGAATAATTAAACAGCAGCAGTAAAATAACAATAGCAAGGCTATATACAGGGGGTACCGGTAAAGAGTCAATGTGTGGGTGCACCGGTTAGTTGAGGTAATTGAGGTAATATGTACATGTAGGTAGAGTTAAAGTGACTATGCACAGATAATAAACAGAGAGTAGCAGCAGCGTAAAAGAGGGGTCTGGGTAGCCCTTTGATTAGCTGTTCAGGAGTCTTATGGCTTGGGGGTAGAAACTGTTAAGAAGCCTTTTGGACCTACTATAGACTTGGCGCTCCGGTACTGCTTGCTGTACAGTAGCAGAGAGAACAGTCCATGACTAGGGTGGCTGGAGTCTGAAAATGTTTAGGGCCTTCCTCTGATACCACCTGGTATAGAGGTCCTGGATGGCAGGAAGATTGGCCCCAATGATGTACTGGGCCGTATGCACTACCCTCTTGCGGTCGGAGGCCGAGCAGTTGCCATACCAGGCAGTGATGCAACTAGTCAGGATGCTCTCGATGGTGCAGCTGTAGAACCTTTTGAGGATCTGAGGACCCATGCCAAATCTTTTCAGTCTCCTGAGGGGGAATAGGCGTTGTTGTGCCCTCTTCACGACTGATCCTATGACAGTGCCACGTTGAAAGTCACTGAGCTCTTCAGTAAGGCCATTCTACTTCCAATGTTTGTCTATGGAGATTGCATGGCTGTGTGCTCAATTTTAAACAGGTGTTTCTGAAATAGCCGAATCCACTCATTTGAAGGGGTGTCCACATACTTGTGTATATATAGTGTATATTTCATCATACCACGGTACCACAACCATGCTGTAAGAACAATTTAACAATGCTCTACCTGCAAGTCACATTGGCGTATAAACTAATGGGCCTATCTACAGAGGTACAAATATGGCAGAAGCCTATTCTGAAGCCGCAAACTGTTGAATAAAACAAGACAGTTTGCTCTGAATCACAGCTCCTATCAGTTCACGGGAAAGCTTCGCTAAAATATTAATTGGCCGATGGTTAGGGAGGATGTACTTTGAATAGTTGAATCATTTTGAGGGGCACAGTCCTATCAATACCCTAGATAAGTCCAAAGGAGAAATCTTTCATCGCTGAATGATATTTAACTTCTTTTACACACATATTCAACACACTCTTTACTTAGTGGCTTCAAGAAGTATTCACACCCCTTGACTTTTTCCACATTTTGTTGTGTTATTAAAATTGATTTAATATTGATTTAATTGTAATTGTTGTGCCTTTATGCTATTATAAACTGGTTATCAACTTAATCAGAAGAGAAAAAAATCTATGTTTTGTCATATCCGTGGTATACCACAGCTTTCAGCTAATCAGCATTCAGGGCTCAAACCACCCAGTTTATAATAGAAAATAAAAGACTAATATACAGTATGTTGATTAGATAAGTATTCAACCCCCTGAGTTAGAATCACCTTTGGCAAGGATTACAGCTGTGAGTCTTTCTGGGTAAGTATCTAAGAGCTTTGCACACCTGGATTGTACAATATGTGCCGATTATTCTTTTAAATTATTCAAGCTCTGTCAAGTTGGTTGTTGACCATTGCTAGACAACCATTTTCATGTCTTGCCATAGATTTTCAAGCCTATTTAAATCAAAACTATAACTTGGCCACTCAGGAACATTAAATGTCATCTTGATAAGAAACTCCAGTGTGTATTTGGCATTGTGTTTTAGGTAAAAGTCCTGCTGAAAAGTGAATATGTCTCTAAGTGTCTTTTGGAAGCAGACTGAACCAAGTTTTCCTCTAGTGTTTTATCTGTGCCTAGCTCTATTCCGTTTATTATTATTATTATTTTTAAACTCCCTTGTCCTTGTCGATGACAAGCATACCCGTAACATGATGCAGCCACCATCATGCGTGCAAATATAAATTGGTACTAAGTGATGTGTTGTGTTGGATTTGCCCCAAACATTGCTTTGTATTTAGGACAAAAAGTACATTTCTTTGCCACATTTTTTTGCATGTAAAAGCACCACTGGAGATACACCTCACCACTTGAACTGGGCCTCTGTTGCCTCCCTGTTGTGCAGTCTGTCTCTGCAACTTCTCTTCTGTCACTCTGTCTGTCTCTCAATCTGTCTCTCTGTCTGTCCAGCCGTTCGTCTGTCTGTCTGTGATTCTCCTTTTGCTCCTCTGTTGTCACTTTGTCTGTCTGTCCGTCTTTCTTTCTGTCATTCTGTCTATCACTCCTAAATGGTAATTGCTATAACATATAGAGCCAACATATAAAGGAACTGGCAATACATCTGTGTCTCTCTGTTTTCTTCCTACTTCCACTGCTCTCACCTCTGAGCTCAAATCAAATCAAATTGTATTGGTCACATACACATGGTTAGCAGATGTTAATGTGAGTGTAGCAAAATGCTTGTGCTTCTAGTTCCGACTATGCAGTAATATCTAACAAGTAATCTAACAAATTCACAACTACCTTATACACACAAATACACACAAATATAAAGCGATGAATAAGAATATGTACATAAAAATATATGGATGAGCGATGGCGTGCGGCATAGGCAAGATGCACTAGATTGTGTAGAATACAGTATATACATATGAGATGAGTAATGTAGGATATGTAAACATTATTAACATGGCATTATTTAAATTGACTAGTGATATTTTTAATAAGTCCATTTATTTAAGTGGCCAGAGATTTGAGTCTGTATGTTGGCAGCAGCCTCTCTATGTTAGTGATGGCTGTTTAACAGTCTGATGGCCTTGAGATAGAAGCTGTTTTTCAGTCTCTCGGTCCAAGATTTGATGCACCTGTACTGACCTCGCCTTCTGGATGATAGCAGGGTTGAACAGGCAGTGGCTCGGTGGTTGTTGTCCTTGATGATCTTTTTGGCCTTCCTGTGACAACATGATGCGTTGTGCAGACCGCACTACCCTCTGGAGAGCCTTGCGGTTGAGGTCGGTGCAATTGCCGTATCTGGCGGTGATACAGCCTGACAGGATGCTCTCGATTGTGCATCTGTAAAAGTTTGTGAGTGTTTTAGATGACAAGCCAAATTTCTTCAGCCTGTTGCGCCTTCTTCACCACGCTGTCTGTGTGAGTGGACCATTTCAGTTTGTTCGTGATGTGTACGCCGAGGAACTTAAAACTTTCCACCTTCTCCACTACTGTCCAGTCGGTGTGGATGGGGGGGTGCTCCATCTGCTGTTTCCTGAAGTCCACGATCATCTCCTTTGTTTTGTTGACGTTGAGTGAGAGGTTATTTTCCTGATACCACACTCCAAGGGATCTCACCTCCTCCCTGTAGGCCATCTCGTCGTTGTTGGTAATCAGGCCTACCACTGTAGTGTCGTCTGCAAACTTGATGATTGAGTTGGAAGCGTGCATGGCCACGCAGTCATGGGTGAACATGGAGTACAGGAGAGGGCTGAGAACGCACCCTTGTGGGGCCCTAGTGTTGAGGATCAGCGGGGTGGAGATGTTGTTTCCTACCTTCACCACCTGGGGGCGGCCCGTCAGAAAGTCTAGGACCCAGTTGCCCAGGGCGGGGTCGAGACCCAGGGTCTCGAGCTTAATGACGAGTTTGGAGGGTACTATGGTGTTACATGCTGAGCTGTAGTCGATGAACAGCATTCTTACATAGGTATTCCTCTTGTCCAGATGGGATAGGGCAGTGTGCAGTGTGATGGCAATTGCATCGTCAGTGGACCTATTGGAGCGGTAAGCAAATTGGAGTGGGTCTAGTGTATCAGGTAGGGTGGAGGTGATATGCTCATTGACTAGTCTCTCAAAGCACTTCATGATGACAGAAGTGAGTGCAACGGGGCGATAGTCATTTAGTTCAGTTACCTTAGCTTTCTTGGGAACAGGAACAATGGTGGCCATCTTGAAGCATGTGGGGACAACAGACTGGGATAGGTATTGGTTGAATATGTCCGTAAACACACCAGCCAGCTGGTCTGCGCATGCTCTGAGGACACGGCTAGGGATGCCGCCTGGGCCGGCAGCCTTGCGAGGGTTAACACGTTTAAATGTTTTACTCATGTTGGCCACAGAGAAGGAGAGGCCACAGGCTTTGGCAGAGGGCCGTGTCAGTGGCACTGTATTGTCCTCAAAGCGAGTAAAGAAGTTGTTTAATTTGTCTGGGAGCAAGACATCGATGTCCGCGACGGGGCGGGTTTTCTTTTTGTAATCTGTGATTGACTGTAGACCCTGCCATGTGTTTGAGCCGTTGAATTGCGACTCTACTTTGTTTCTATACTGATGCTTTGCTTGTCTGATTGCCTTGCGCAGGGAATAGCTGCACTGTTTGTATTCAGTCATGTTTCCGGTCGCCTTGAAATGATTAATAGTGGTGGTTCGCACTTTCAGTTTTGCGCAAATGCTGCCATCAATCCACGGTTTCTGGTTAGGGAAGGTTTTAATAGTCACAGAGGGTAGTCACCGATGCACTTGCTCGTTCACCGAGTCAGAGTATACATCAATGTTGTTGTCTGAGGCTATCCAGAACATATCCCAGTCCACGTGATCAAATCAATCTTGAAGCGTGGAATCCGATTGGTCAGACCAGCATTGTATTGACCTGAGCACGGGCGTTTCCTGTTTTAGTTTCTGTCTATATGCTGGGACCAACAAAATGGAGTCATGGTCAGACTTGCCGAAGGCAGGTCGGGGGAGGGCTTTGTATGTATCACGGAAGTTCGAGTAGCAATTATCCAGAATACTACCAGCTCGTGTCGCGCATTCGATATGCTGATAGAATTTAGGAAGTATTGTTCTTAGGTTAGCTTTGTTAAAATCCCCAGCAATAATAAATGCAGCCTCAGGATGTATGGTTTCCAGTTGAAATAGAGTCCAGTGAAGTTCTTTCAGGGCCGACGAGGGATCTGCTTGGGGGGATATACTCGGCTGTGACTATAATCGAAGAGAATTCTCTTGGAAGACAATGCAGTCGGCATTTGATTATAAGGAATTCTAGGTCAGGTGAACAAAAGGACTTGAGGTCCTGTATGTTTGTAACGGCCGTCGTAGGAAGTGGACCAAGGCGCAGCGGGTTGAGTGCTCATTTTTAACATTTATTGAACACTTAAACAAAACAAGAAAACGGACGGACGACAAACAGTAATGCAGGCTATACACAGCTACGCATAAACAACCTCTCACAATTCCCATAACAAACACACTCCTAATTATAGGACCTTCAATCAGAGGCAACGATAAACAGATGCCTCCAATTGAAGGCCCCAATCCCAATTACCTAAACATAGAAATAGAATGACTAGACGGAACATAGAAATACACTAACATAGAACATAGACCAAAACCCCAGAATACATAAATCAAACACCCCTCTACATAAACACACACCCCGAACCATATAAAACAAATACCCCCCTGCCACGTCCTGACCAAACTACAATAACAGATAACCCCTTTACTGGTCAGAACGTGACAGTACCCCCCCCCCCCCAAAGGTGCAGAGCCCGGATGCACCTCACACCATTTAAAAAAAAAATAAACACAAAAATAAACCCCCCAAACTAAAGGGAGGGAAGGGAGGGTGGCTGCCGTCACCGACGGTTCCTGTGCTACACCCCCCCCCTCCCCAAACCTCCTACTGTGGAGGTGGTTCAGGCTCAGGCCATAGTCCCCCACCTGACCAGTCCACCCCTACTGAATACCTCGGCCTGAAGCGTGTCACTGTCGACCCTGGACTGTACTCTGGAAGCTCCGGACTGTAGGGCGACTCTGGGAGCTCCGGACTGTAGGGCGACTCTGGGAGCTCCGGACTGTAGGCCGTCTCACTCAGTTCTGGACTGTAGGCCTTCTCACTCGGTTCCGGACTGTAGGCTGACTCACTCGGTTCCGGACTGTAGGCCGTCTCACTTGGTTCCAGACTGTAGGCCATCTCACTCGGTTCCGGACTGTAGGCCGTCTCACTCAGTTCCGGACTGTAGGCCATCTCACTCGGTTCCGGACAGTGGGCCGTCTCTCTTGGTTCCGGACAGTGGGCCGTCTCTCTTGGTTCCGGACAGTGGGCCGTCTCTCTTGGTTCCGGACAGTGGGCCGTCTCTCTACGGGGCACTGTCGCCGGAAGCTCTGGACGAGGCACTGTTGCCGGACACTCTGGACTAGGCACTGTTGCCGGAAGTTCTGGACGAGGCACTGTTGCTGGAAGTTCTGGACAAGGCACTGTTGCCGGAAGTTCTGGACGAGGCACTGTTGCCGGAAGTTCTGGACGAGGCACTGTTGCCGGACACTCTGGACGAGGCACTGTTGCTGGAAGGCCTGGTGCATGGGGCTGGCTTAGGACGCACCAGACTAAGGACACGCACCACAGGGCTAGTACAAGGAGCAGGGACAGGACGAGCTGGACTGGGCTGACGCGCTGGAGGCCTGGTGCGTGGGGTGGTAGTGGAGGTACCAGACTGGAGACGTGCACCCCAAGGCTAGTGCGAGGAGCAGGAACAGGACGAGTTGGACTGGGCTGACGCACTGGAAGCCTGGTGCGTGGAGCTGGTACTGGAGGTACCAGACTGGAGACACGCACCTCAGGGCTAGTGCGAGGAGCAGGAACAGGACGAGTTGGACTGGGCTGACGCACTGGAAGCCTGGTGCGTGGGGCTGGTACTGGAGGTATCAGACTGGAGACACGCACCTCAAGGCTAGTGCGAGGAGCGGGAACAGGACGTACTGGACTGGGCTGACGCACTGGAAGCCTGGTGCGTGGGGCTGGTACTGGAGGTACCAGACTGGAGTCACGCACCTCAGAGCTAGTGCGAGGAGCAGGAACAGGACGAGTTGGACTGGGCTGACGCACTGGAAGCCTGGTGCGTGGGGCTGGTACTGGAGGTACCAGACTGGAGACACGCACCTCAGGGCTAGTGCGAGGAGCAGGAACAGGACGAGTTGGACTGGGCTGACGCACTGGAAGCCTGGTGTGTGGGGCTGGTACTGGAGGTATGAGACTGGAGACACGCACCTCAGGGCTAGTGCGAGGAGCAGGAACAGGACGAGTTGGACTGGGCTGACGCACTGGAAGCCTGGTGTGTGGGGCTGGTACTGGAGGTATCAGACTGGAGACACGCACCTCAAGGCTAGTGCGAGGAGCGGGAACAGGACGTACTGGACTGGGCTGACGCACTGGAAGCCTGGCGCGTGGTGCTGGCTTAGGATACGCCAGACTGGAAACACGCATCTCAGGGCTAGTGCGAGGAGCGGTAACAGGATACACTGGGCCATGAAGCATTACTGGAGGTCTGGACCACACAACCCCTACGGGGCTGAATTCTCACTCGAGCATGGCACTTGCGAGGGGCTGGAATCATTCTCACCGGACTGTTCGTGCGCATAGGCGAGATCGTGCGCACTTCCACATAGTACAGTGCTACTTCGATCCTCTGTTCCCCATAATAAGCACGGATAGTTGGCTCAGGTCTACTGCCTGCCCTAGCCAAACTACCCGTGTGCCCCCCCCAAAAAACATCTTGGGGCTGCCTCTCCGGCTTCCTTGCCAGCCGTGTTCCCCAGTAGCGTTCCCGGTATTCTTTAGCCTCTCTCCATGGTCCCTCTCCGGCTAATATCTCCTCCCAATCCCAAAACTCCCGATAGTCCACATGCTGCTCCTTTCCCCGCTGCTTGGTCCGTTGTTGGTGGGAGGTTCTAACGGCCGTCGTAGGAAGTGGACCAAGGCGCAGCGGGTTGAGTGCTCATTTTTAACATTTATTGAACACTTAAACAAAACAAGAAAACGGACGGACGACAAACAGTAATGCAGGCTATACACAGCTACGCATAAACAACCTCCCACAATTCCCATAACAAACACACTCCTAATTATAGGACCTTCAATCAGAGGCAACGATAAACAGATGCCTCCAATTGAAGGCCCCAATCCCAATTACCTAAACATAGAAATAGAATGACTAGACGGAACATAGAAATACACTAACATAGAACATAGACCAAAACCCCGGAATACATAAATCAAACACCCCTCTACATAAACACACACCCCGAACCATATAAAACAAATACCCCCTGCCACGTCCTGACCAAACTACAATAACAGATAGCCCTTTTACTGGTCAGAACGTGACAATGTTGTTGTGATTACATCATGAGTGGTTAATCATAAGGCATACACACCCGCCCTTCTTACCAGAGAGATGTTTGCTTCTGTCGGCGCAATGCGTGAAGAAACCGGGTGGCTGTACCGACTATGACAACAGCCATGTTTCCGTGAAACAGAGAACGTTACAATCTCTGATGTCTCTCTGGAAGGCAACTCGTGCCCTAATTTCGTCAACCTTGTTATCTTTAGATTGGACATCGCGAATAATATGCTTGGAAGCGGTGGATGGTGTGCTCGCCTTCTGAGTCTGACCAGTAGGCCGCGCCGTCAGCCTCTCCTGCGTCGAACACGTTGTTTTGGGTCGGCCTCTGGGATAAGATCGCATGTCCAGGATGGACAAAGGATCCGCATCGGGAAAGACGTATTCCTGGTCGTAATGATGGTAAATCGACATCGCTTTTATAGCCAATAGTTCTTCCCGGCTGAATGTAATAACACTTGAGATTTTCTGGCCTAACAATGTAAGAAATAATACATAAAAAACAAATAACTGCATAGTTTTCTAAGGAATTGAAGCGAGGCGACCATCCTGTCGGCGCTATCTCTGTCGGCACTGTCTCTGCTAAGCTTAGCATCCTTACCCACATCACTGGTACCAGAAGACCAGGGGACCACACTCGTAAGGGTTAATTACTATTACATATGTAATATAGAGCCAAAACATCAATACATGTGTCAATGTGTGTCGCTCCCTCTCTCTCAGCTAAGATGTCTGTGCTGTCTGTGCTGCTAGCATCACTAGGACCGGAAGACCAGAGGACCACATTGCCTGTGCTGGGCCAAGCAACATCCTAGGATAATACATTCAGGTCCATAATAAACCATTTATAAGGCATTTACAAACGGTTTGCTAACCATTTATTAATCATTACTGCCACATTTGTAAATGTTAGTAAGCTAGTCATTCACACATGTATATATATTTCCTTAAACATCTTGTGTTGTGTGCTTGTTCTTTTACCAGGTAAAATAACAAGATGCCCACTGAAGAAAAAGCTTCAAACTGTAACCAGTGCCTGCAACATTGTTCAGGTTATCAGTCAACCTACCAGGGGAGTTACAAACATGCAGTATCCACATCACATACAGATGTAGTGATCAAAATATAGTAGCCATATCTAGAAAAATCAAAGTTCCAAAGGCTGGGCCTAAAATAGTGTATAAGGGGTCATACAATAAGTTTTGTAGTGATTCCTATGTTGAATATGTAAAGAATATTTGCTGGTGTGTGGTATGTAATGAGGAGCAACAGGCTCTGCACTTGACACATTTATGAAATTGCTTATTCCAGATACTAAAAAGCATGCACCCATTAAGAAAATGACTGTAAAAACAGTTTAATCCCCATGGATTGATGAGGAATTGAAAAATTGTATGGTCAAGAGGATTGAGGCGAAAGGAATGGCAAATAAATTGGCAAATCTGATTAGCAAACATACTGTAAATGAAGAAATTGCATGACTAATACAAGTAGGAAATTGTACTATGAAACAAAGATGAATGATATAAAGAATGATAGTAAAAAGCTTTGGAGCACCTAAAATGAAATGTTGGCAAAATGGCGAACTCGGCTCCATCATTCATTGAATCAGATGGCTCATTCATCACAAAACCCACTGATATTGCCAACTTCTTTAATGATCTTTTAATTGGCAAGATTAGCAAAATAAGGCATGGCAACAAAATATTCTGAACCCTCACAGCCATGCATAACTGCACCAAATGATGAAAGACAAGCATTGTAATTTTGAATTCCGTAAAGTGAGTGTGGAAGAGGTGAAACAATTATTGTTGCTTATCAACAATGGCAATGCACCTGGGTCTGACAACTTGAATGGAAAAGTACTGAGGATGATAGCGGACCATATTGGCACTCCTATTTGCAATCTATTCAATCTAAGCCTACAGGAAAGAGTGCCCTCAGGCCTGGAGGGAAGCAAAAGTAATTCCACTATGCAAGAATAGCAAAGTACCCTTTTTCTGGCTCAAACAGCCAACTAATCAGCCTGTTACCAAGCTTAAGTAAACTCTGGGAAAAATTGTGTTTGACCAGATACAATACTATTTCACAGTAAACAAATGAACAACACGCTTATAGGGAAGGGCATTCAACATGTACAGTACAGCACTTACACAAATGACTGATGATTGCCTGAGAGAATCTTTGAATAAAAAAATTGTGGGAGCTGTTTTGACTTCAGTGCAGCTTTTGATATTATCGATGATAATCTGCTCCTTGAAAAACATATGTGTTAAGGCTTTAAATCCCCTGCTATATTGTGAATCAATAGTTACCTGTCTAACAGCACACAGAGTGTGTTCTTTAATGGAAGCCTCTCCAACATAATCCAGGAAGAGTCAGACATTCCCCAGGAAGAGTCAGACATTCCCCAAGGCAGCTGTCTAGGCCCCTTACTTTTTTCAATCTTTACTAATGACCTGCCATTGGTTCTAAGTAAAGCCTGTGTGTCTATGTATGTGGATGACTCAACACTGTACACGTCAGCTACCACAGCTGTAACGCCCATCGTTTGTAGTTGAAGAAGTGGACCAAAGCACAGCGTGGTAAGTGCTCATGATGATATTTTATTTTCAAGAAACACTCAAACAAAATAACAAAAGGGAAAAACGAAAACGCACAGTTCCGTCAGGCACATACGCTAAACGGAAAATAACCTCCCACAAAACTCAGGTGGAAAACAGGCTGCCTAAGTATGATTCCCAATCAGAGACAATGATAGACAGCTGCCTTTGATTGGGAACCACACTCGGCTCAAACACAAAGAAATAGAAAACATAGATATTCCCACCCGAGTCACACCCTGACCTAACCAAACATAGAGAATAAATAAGATCTCTAAGGTCAGGGCGTGAGAACAGCAAGTGAAATCACTGCAACACTTACCAAAGAGTTGCAGTCAGTTTCAGAATGGGTGGCACAATGTAGTCCTAAATATTTTTTTAAAAAAACTAAAAGCATTGTATTTGAGACAAATTATTCACTAAACCCTAAATCTCAACTCAATCTTGTAATGAATAATGTGGAAATTGAGCAAGTTGAGGAGACTAAACTGCTTGGTGTAACCCTGGATTGTAAACGGTCATGGTCAAAACATTGTCGTGTCTTTGGGGTACCATTAAACTGAAGACATGTTTATCAATTAACTCCCTGTAATTATTATCACGCGATTAAACTGATTAATCGTTTAATTGTAATTAACTAGGAGATCGGGGCACCAAGGAAAATATTCAGATTACAAAGTTATAATTTTCCTAATATAACTTTCCTATATTATAACATTATATATTATATTCTATTATAGTATAGGCCGATTATCTTCTGGTTTAAATTGTGTATTTTACCTCGCGTCCAGTCTCATTCCAAACGTCGTAAATTGTTGTATCTGCACGAACCCAGTCTTTACTAAGAGTCATCCATACATCAATTGTCTTAAAATCATTTATTTACTAAACTAAGTAATTCACATAAAGTATACAAACAGTAATTATCATCACAAAGAATTGGTAGAGTAATGTGCCCTAGTGGTCTAAACAGGCATGGCTGGTCTGTTAGACAATGGGTCATAAACGGTCAGCTGAGGAGGTACACAGAGTTCATTAATATTAACAATTGACAATTGAACGCTCACTCATTCGGGAACAATTGCAATCAACATATATTTACGCTCAGTGTGTCGTCGGGATCCTTGTTGGAGCGTCGTTCGGTTGGAGAGTTCTCTCTCTCTCTCTCTCTCTCTCTCTCTCTCTCTCTCTCGGTTAGAATGGATCTTTCAAAGCGACATTCATTAATATCGTCATAGAATGGGTGTTTCGTTGGTCTTCGCGTTCAATGATATAATTTACTTAGCTGCAGACTAATAATTAATATCAAAGACTTGTTCTTATTCTGTCGGTATCAATAGTCTAAAAGTTAACCACGTGGTATAGTTCACTTTCAGTAGAATACTTGGATGGTCAAACCTATTGGCCAACTCGCAATGGAGTGGAGGCCGGGTCTGAAGAAAGTAGATCAGAGTATAGTTTTATAGTGAACATGTCACATGACGCCTGGTCCTGTCTGTGTCCCTGGGGGCGTGCCGATGACTGAGTTAAGCTTGGTACAGAAATATAATTCTATCACATTAACATCAGTACATAGCATCTCAATGTATTACAAATAGCTTTATCCTTATTAATAAATTCTATACAACCATGTGGTGCAAGTCTCATCGCTGAGGCTATTATATAAACCGTTTTATGGTAATATGGCTATATTGTCTCTTCTGAGTATCACAAAATTGTACCAAGCGGACCAGTTCGTAGCTGGATTCTTCACCAGTCTTCCATACCTTCTCCAGAACACAAATGTCGCTTGGCACCCCAATTCTGTGAGTTGGAAGAATTTCCTGTGTCTCTCTATGGGCCATGTGGCCAGAGACTTCTTGGAATTTTACCACTCCTTCACACAGGGACTGGGTGGGGGAAGGTAGGTTGGGGGATGGTGCAAAGGGGGGGAGGGGGTCAACTGTCCTCCCTGTACTCAAAGAGGCCAACGTCATGACAACATATTGATGCAACAGTAGCTAAGATGGGGAGAGGTCTGTGCATAATAAAGCGCTACTCTACTTTCTTAACATCGCTATCAACAAGGCAGGTCCTACAGGCCCTAGTTTTGTCACATCTGGACTACTGTCCAGTTGTGTGGTCAGGTGCCACAATGAGGGACTTAGGAAAATTACAATTGGCCAAGAAAAGGGCAGCATGGCTGGGCCTTAAATGTACACAGAGAGCTAACATTAATAATATGGATGTCAATCTCTCATGGCTAAAAGTATAGGAGAGATTGACTTCATCACTACTTGTATATGTTGAATGCACTGAGCTGTCTGTTTAAACTACTAGCAAACAGCTCAGATACCCATGCATACCCCACAAGACATGTCATCAGAGGTCTCTTCACATACTCCAAGTCTAGATCAGACTTGGGAGAAGCACAGTACTACATAGAGCCATGACTACATGGATTTGTATTCCACATCAAGTAACTCATGCTAGCAGTAAAATCAGGTTAAAAAAAACTGATAAAAAAGACAACTTATGGAACAGCGAGGACTGTGAAAAGACAAACACACACGCATACACCCACACACACACACACATAACAACATATGCACTATACACACACATACACATGGATATTGTGTTGTAGATATGTGATAGTAGAGTAGTGGCCTGATGGCACAAAATGTGTTTTGAAATGTAATGTAATGTGTTCACTTGTACAGTACTGGTCCAAATTTTGGACACATCTATTCATTCCAGGGTTTTTCAAAATTTTTACATTTTTCTACATTGTAGAATAATAGTGAAGACATCAAAACTATGAAATAACACATGCGGAATCATGTAGTAACTAAAAGAGTGTTAAACAAATTCTTCAAGATTCTTCAAAGTAGCCAACCTTTGGCTTGATGACAGCTTTGCACACGCTTGGCATTCTCTCAACGAATTTCATGAGGTAGTCACCTGGAACGCATTTCAATTAACAGGTGTGCCTTGTTAAAAGTCAATTTGTGGAATGTCTTTCCTTCTTAATGCATTTGAGCCAATCGGTTGTGACAAGGTAAGGGTGGTATCCATAAGATAGCCAGCCCTATTTGGTAAAAGACCATGTCCATGTTAGGGCAAGAACAGCTCAAATAAGCAAAGAGAAATGACAGTCCATCATTACTTTAAGACATGAAGGACAGTCAATCCGGAAAATTTCAAGAACTTTGAATGTTTCTTCAAGTGCAATAGCAAAAACCATCAAGCGCTATGATGAAACTGGCTCTCATGAGGCCCACGACAGGAAAGGAAGACCCAGAGTTACCTCTGCTGCAGAGGATAAGTTCATTAGAGTAACCAGCCACAAAAATTGCTGCCCAATGCTTCACAGAGTTCAAGTAACAGACACATCTCAACATCAACTGTTCAGAGGAGACTTCGTGCATCAGGCCTTCATGGTCGAATTGCTGCAAAGAAACCACAACTAAAGGACACCAATAAGAAGAAGAGACTTGCTTCGGTAAAGAAACATGAGCAATGGACATTAGACCGGTGGAAATCTGTCCTTTGGTCTGATGAGTCCAAATGTTTGATTATTGGTTCCAACCGCCGTGTCTTTGTGAGACGCAGAGTAGGTGAACGGATGATCTCCGCATGTGTGGTTCCCACCATGAAGCATGGAAGAGGAGGTGTGATGGTGTAGGGGTGCTTTGCAGGTGACACTGTCTGTGATGTATTTACAACTCAAGGTACACTTAACCAGCATGGATACCACAGCATTCTGCAGTGATACGCCATACCATCGGGTTTGTGCTAAGTGGGAATATCATTTGTTTTTCAACAGGATAATGACACAACAAACCTCCAGGCTGTATAAGGGCTATTTGACCAGAAGGAGAGTGATGGAGTGCTGCATCAGATGACCTGGCCTCCACAATCACATGACCTAAACCCAACTGAGATGGTTTGGGATGAGTTGGACAGCAGAGTGAAGGAAAAGCAGCCAACAACTGCTCAGTATATGTGGGAACTCCTTCAAGACTTTGAGAAAATCATTCCAGGTGAAACTGGTTGAGAGAATGCCAAGAATGTGCAAAGCTGTCATCAAGGCAAACGGTGGCTACTTTGAAGAATCTCAAATATTAAATATATTTTGATTTGCTTAACACTTTTTTTGGTTACTACATGATTCCATATGTGTTATTTCATAGTTTTGATGTCTTGGCCAAACTTTTGATATATATATATATATATATATATATATATATATATATATATATATATATATATATATATATATATATATATATATTTGTAGTCGGAAGTTTACATACACTTAGGTTGGAGTCATTAAAACTTGTTTTTCAACCACTCCACAAATTTCTTGTTAAACCAGTTCTGTGAGGAGGAATGGGCCAAAATTCACCCAACATATTGTGGGAAGGTTGTGGAAGGCTACCCGAAACCTTTGACCCAAGTTAAACAATTTAAAGGCAACGCTACCAAATACTAATTGAGTGTATGTAAACTTCTGACCCACTGGGAATGTGATGAAAGATATACAAGCTAAAATAAATCATTCTCTCTACTATTATTCTGACATTTCCCATTCTTAAAATAAAATGGTGATCCTAACTGACCTAAGACAGGTAATTATTACTAGGATTAAATGTCAGGAATTGTGAAAATCTGAGTTTAAATGTATTTAGCTAAGGCGTATGTAAACTTACGACTTCAACTGTATATATACACACACTACCGTTCAAAAGTTAGGGGTCACTTAGAAATGTCCTTGTTTTTGAAAGAAAAGCTATTTTTTTGTCCATTAAAATAACATCAAATTGATCAGAAATACAGTGTAGACACTGTTCATTTTGTAAATGACTATTGTAGCAGTAAACAGCAGATTTTTTAGGGAATATTGTAACGCTCGTCGTTAGAAAGAGAAGTGGACCAAGGTGCAGCGTGTTAAGTGTTCATGATACTTTATTACAAGAAACACTCAAACAAGAATAACCAAAAGCAACAAAACGAAAGCAAACAGTTCCGTCAGGCACAGACACTAAACAGAAAATAACCTCCCACAAACACAGGTGGAGAACAGGCTGCCTAAGTATGATTCCCAATCAGAGACAACGATAGACAGCTGCCTCTGATTGGGAACCACACTAATCCAAGTTTATCATTTTAAAAGGCTAATTGATCATTAGAAATCCGTTTTGTAATTATGTTAGCACAGCTGAAAACTTTTGTTCTGATTAAAGAAGCAATAAAACTGGCCTTCTTTAGACTAGTTGAGTATCTGGAGCATCAGCATTTGTGTGTTCGATTACAGGCTCAAAATGGCCAGAAACAAAGACCTTTCTTTTGAAACTCGTCAGTCTATTCTTGTTCTGAGAAATGAAGGCTATTCCATGCAAGAAATTGTCAAGAAACTGAAGATCTCGTACAACGCTGTGTACTGCTCCCTTCAGAGAACAACCCAAACTGGCTCTAACTAGAATAGAAAGAGGAGTGGGAGGCCCCGGTGCACAACTGAGCAAGAGGACTAGTACATTAGAGTGTCTAGTTTGAGAAACAGACGCCTCACAAGTCCTCAACTGGCAGCTTCATTAAATAGTACCTGCAAAACACCAGTCTCAATGTCAACAGTGAAGAGGCGACTCCGGGATGCTGGCCTTCTAGGCAGAGTTCCTCTGTCCAGTGTCTGTGTTCTTTTGCCCATCTTAATCTTTTATTTTTATTGGCCAGTCTGAGATATGGCTTTTTCTTTGCAACTCAGCCTAGAAGGCCAGCATCCCGGATGTAGCAACTACAGATTGCCCCTTTCAATCTATCAAAGTGTGCAAGTTTGGGCATGTGTTCATTAGGACTATGGATTTTTATGCAGCTGTTGCAAGAACACTTTTTCACTGGCTGTCCACTGGTTTCAAAAACGAATGATAGGTATCTTAAACTTCTTGAATTCAACCATTATTGGGTTCAAAAACACATTTAGATTTGTGAATAGCCATTCACAACAACCACAGTCCGTACGGCACAAATAGCTAAATGAGAGAGCAGCAGTGTGATTCACATCAATGCTATGTAGATACCAATAATAAGTGAGATCTGTAACACCGTAGACACCACTGCTGTCATCCTTACCTCCAAGCGTTTATTCAAGGTGGATAATCTTTGGATGCCGACAGCAGTCGCACCATTGAATGACATAGCTTGGACTGTAGCCTACAAAACTCTATTCCTGCTCTTTTCCCGCGATCTATCAAACACATTTGGTGTGTCATCATAGTGGTCTCTGACTTGTGGTCAGACTTGCTCAGGTGGAACAAACTTAAACTTGCGCCCTTTTCAATGCTGATTTTGTCACGTCCTGACCAGTATTAGGGATTATTTGTAATTGTAGTTTAGTCAGGACGTGGCAGAGGGTATTTGTTATATGTGGTCCGGGGGTTATGTGTAGGTTAGAGGGGTGTTATATTTATGTGTTCCAGGGTTTGGGTGTGTGTTCTGGTTTTTGGTTGTCTAGGGGTTTTCTGGTTTGTGTATTTCTTTGTTGTCTGTGTGGCTCTCGATCAGGAACAGCAGTACTTAGTTGTTCCTGATTGAGTGTCATATATTAGGAGCTTGTTTTCACCTGGGGTTTTGTGGGTAGTTGATTTTGCACTGCTGTGATATAGCCTGTAAAACTGTCGGTTTGTCCTTCGTTGTTTTCTTGTTTTTCCGTGTTCTCATTATTTTAAATAAATATGATGTTGAGCACGCAACCCGCTGCGCCTTGGTCATCCCTACACTACGACAACTGTGACAGATTTGAATGTTATTGAGAAAACAGAGAAGTGTCAAAGATTTTTTTTTGCAAACATCCTTTCTGAATTTAAAAGTAATCCTCGAAGTAATCATCTAGTTTTACAAAAGTATCTGTAATCTGATTACAATATATTTGCTGGTGATGTAACAGATTACAGTTACCATTTTTTGTAATCCCTCTTTATAGATGACCATTGGTTTATATAATACCTTATAACAGCCTAACTACATTCCTTAATGTTTAGCCAATGGCTACATTAAGGAACTGGCAGTCTCACTCTCTCCCTCGCTCTCTGTTTTCTTCTATTGAATTCATTATACAAGCTTCTGTGTTTGTCAAAGAACGATGCTGGGACTAGTTTATGTGGATGCGGATAGAGTTCCAGCTTTGTGATTTGTTTGACGGTGCCACACGCATATGCGTATCTTTCTGCCAAGAAGTGACAGGTTCTATTTTGCGAATTAAATAAGCGGGACTTTCCAGCCTTCAGTGCAGTGTCTATGAAATGTAATCTGCCACCAGAGTCACTTGTTACTACAATTTATAAACTCACTCGCTGGGCCTGAAAAGGTTGAGATTCAGAAGTTAATAAAACAATTACAATACATTGACAGTCCCCGAATTGACATTTATTGTAATACTTGATGATGTTTAGTAAAAAGCATAGTATAAATGTCAATTAGATGGCTATTGGTATGTTATAAAAGCCAATCTAATGACTTGTTAGGCTATATTGCAAGTAGCCTACTGTCTACAGTATTCAGGCCCCTTTCCACATTTTGTTACGTTATAGCCTTATTCTAAAATGGAATAAATTGTTTTTTTCCATTCATCAATCTACACCCAATACCCCATAACGACAAAGCAAAAACAGGTTTTTATACATTTTTGCAAATGTATTGCAAATAACATTTACACAAGTATTCAGACCCTTTACTCAGTACTTTGTTGAAGCAATTCTGGCAGCGATTACAATCTTGAGTCTTCTTGGATATGACGCAACAACCCTGGCACACCTGTATTTGGAGAGTTTCTCCCATTCTTCTCTGCAGATCCTCTTAAACTCTATCAGGTTGGATTGGGAGTGTCACTGCACAGCTATATTCAGGTCTCTCCAGAGATGTTCGATTGGCCACTCAAGGACATTCAGAGACTTGTCCCGAAGCCACTCCTGCGTTGTCTTGGCTGTGTGTTTAGGGTCGTTGTCCTGTTGGAAGGTGAACCTTCACCCCAGTCTGAGCTCCTGAGAGCTCTGGAGTAGGTTTACATCAAGGATCTCTCTGTACCTTGATCTGTTTCCCTCGATCCTGACTAGTCTCCCAGTCGCTGCCACTGAAAAACATCCCCACAGTATGATGCTGCCACCACCATGCTTCACCATAGGGATGGTGCCAGGTTTCCTCCAGACGTGACACTTGGCATTCAGGCCAAAGAGTTCAATCTTGGTTTCGTCAGACCAGAGAATCTTGTTTCTCATGATCTGAGAGTCCTTAAGGTGCCTTTTGGCAAACTCCAAGTGGGCTGTCGTGTGCCTTTTACTGAGGAGTGGCTTCCGTCTGGCCATTCTTCCATAAATGTCTGATTGGTGGAGTGCAGCAGATATGGTTGTCCTTCTGGAAGGTTCTCCCATCTCCACAGAGGAACTCTGGTGCTCTGTTAGAGTGACCATCTTCTCCCCCGATTGTTCGGGCAGCTAGCTCTAGAAAGAGTCTTGGTGGTTCCAAACTTTTTCCATTAAAGAATGATGTAGGCCACTGTGTTCTTGGGGACCCTTAATGCTGCAGACATTTTTTATACCCTTCCCCAGATCTGTGCCTCGACACAATCCTGTCTCGGAGCTCTACAGACAATTCCTTCAATGTCATGGCTTGGTTTTTGCTCTGACATGCAGTGTCAACTGTGAGACTTTATATAGACAGGTGGGTGCCTTTCCAAATCATGTACAATCAATTTATAAAAACATCTCAAGGACGATCAATGGAAACAGGATGCAACTGAGCTCAATTTTGAGTCTCATAGCAAAGGGTCTGAACACTTATGTAAATAAGGTATTTCTGTTTTTATTTTTACTAAATTAGCGCAAATTCTACAAACTTGTTTTTGATTTGTCATTTTGGGGTATCGTGTCTAGATTGATGAGGAACAATTTTTTTGAAGAAAGCTGTAATGTAACAAAATGTGATAAAAGTCAAGGTGTCTGAATACTTTTCGAATGCACTGTATATATATCACTGTATATACAGTGATGCACATATATTTATTTATTTTTGTTAATTTCAACCATAAAATATGGTCTTTGTAGTGACTGGGTGTATTGGTACACCATCCAAAGGGTAATTAATAACTGCACCATGCTCAAAGTGTCACGCCCTGACCGTAGAGAGCCCTTTTATTTCTCTATTTTGGTTAGGTCAGGGTGTGATTTGGGTGGGCATTCTAGATTTTGTATTTCTATGTTCCATTTCTATGTTGGCCTGATATGGTTCCCAATCAGATACAGCTGTCTTTCGTTGTCTCTGATTGGGGATCATATTTAGGCAGCCTTTTCCCACTGGGGTTTTGTGGGATCTTGTTTTTGTATAGCTGTTAGAAGCCTGCAAGACTTTTAATTAGTTCTGTTGTTTATTGTTTTTTTTTCTGGTTCACCTTAAATAAAATTATGATGAACCCAACTCACGCTGCGCCTTGGTCTACCCATAACGACGAACGTTACAAAAAGGGATATTCAATATCTGTTTCTCCCACCCCCCCAATGTATCGATAGGTGGCCTTCTTTGCGAACCTCCCTGGTTTTTGTGGTTAAATCTGTGTTTAAAATTCACTGCTCAACTGAGTGACCTTACAGATAAGTGTATATGTGGGGTACAGAGATGTGTGGGGTATAGTAATCATGTTAAACACTATTATTGCACACAGAGTGAGTCATTTTTACTCCTGAACTTATTTAGACGTGCCATAACAAAATCGTTGAATACTTATTGATTCAAGAAATGTCAGCTTTTCATTTGTATTAATTTGTAAACATTTCTAAAAATCATAGTTCCATCTTGACATTATGGGATATTGTGTGTAGATCAGTGACACAAAATCTAAATGTAATCCATTTAAAATTCAGGCTGTAACACAACAAAATGTGAAACATTAAAGAGGTGTGAATTCTTTCTGAAGACACTGTATCTGTCCCAGACAACAGCCCCTCATGCCATAATGTTACTTCACGCAGTAAGAAATAGAGTTGTCCCACAAAATGATATTGATATTTTAAGTAGAAATTGTGCACTAGTTATTTTGTTACATTGACAAAGTAATTTCTGAATATTATAATTTTTATTCATGTCCCTCATTTTAAGGTCAACCCTGTTACGGGAACTGAACTCTCATTTTATTATGGTGAAACTATTCTTTTTAAATATTTTTTCTCTCCAAAATAAACATTAAACATTTATAGTGAAATTATAGTGTAAAAGCAGGTGAGTTTGTTCAAGACTCTTAGAAAGAGAGGTTCCAAAACAGTTCTTCAGCTGTCCTCATAGGAGAACCCTTTTTGGTTTCAGGTAGAACCCTTCTCACAGAGGGTTGTACATGTACATTGAACTCAAAAGGGTTTTACCTGGAACTAAAAGGGTTCTACTTCGAACCAAAAAATTGTTCTTCAAATGGTTGTCTTTTGGGGACAAATTAAGAACCTTTTTAGAGTTTAGATATCAATTTTTCTCGAAGAGTGTACTCTTTTTGGCCATTTTCTGGTGTTTTGTGGTGGAAAATTGAGCATAACAAGTCGCGAAGCTTGCATTCAATTGCCACTGCCTGTTGCACACAACAAGCTTCCATTCCCCCTGTCACAAGGGGATTTATGGCTGATTTAAGATGAAATCGTCAACCCTGTTACGGTCAACCTGTTACGGTCAACCCTGTTATTTTATTTGGCACTGAATAGGCACTTTCTTTAGTCATTATTTAAACCTCTTGAAACAGAATGCTAGAATTCGTTTTTTTTACCAACTTACACATCTCAAAAGGCACCGAATTGGTGAATCGACCCAATAACGTCCTACTCTCCTACTGTCTTTCTGACTATTCTAGCCTTGACAAGCCAAATCCAACTCCACTCCTTCAAGTAGGACTATTATTCACTTAACAGTGGAATGCTTAACAGGATAGGAATACAAATGAAAGAGTTTTAAAATAGCATGATCGTAAACAGAGGAAATACGTTTTACCTGATGTGTCTCCATATGGCTTTGGTGGTTTGACAGTCTCCCCTAGACTGACGCTGGCCTTGGTGGTGCTCAGCCTTCTGGGGTGAGGGGTGGTCACCACTGCGAACGTCCTCTGGGGGCTCTTGGTGGTGGTGGTGGTGGTGGTGGTGGTGGCCATGGCAGTGGTCAAGGCCTTGGTGGACAGCGTGGAGTTGGCCGCCGTTTTACCCTCACCGTTCTCAAAGTTGTCCTCTGTCCCCGTGGGTCCCCAGTCGATATATCCGGCCACCGTCGTGGTCCTGCCGTCCTGAGATTTGTCATCGCTGTCCCATTTCAGCTGCCTCCTCGCCCTCAGTAATAACCTCACCACGTCTGTTTTGTGCCCCATGGGAAGATCTAGCACTGCTGCCAAATCCCCCACCTCGGTGGATGTGTATTTCAACCGGCACTCCTTACATGGCTGTCCTTTATGTGCCAGTCTCCTGTGCTTTTGACCCCTGAACTTTGGCCCTGGCCCTCCCATATTGTCTGGCGGTGGGACGGGGTTGAGGAGCCGGCGCGCCAGCGGCCTCACTGTCCTCCAATGGAGCATGTTGGGAGTATCCCAGAGGGGTGCCGAGCGGAGCCGGGGACGAGGCACAGGTTTGGGGATGAGCTTGATTCCTAGGCCCTGACTGAGGGGGCTACACAGGGAAAAATCCAGGGTGAGGTGGGTCATGGCCAGGAGGATCCACACCCGAAGCCCTACACAGCTCCCTGGCCGTAAAGCCGACATCTGACTGGGGAAAAAAGGACAGAGGACATTTTAGATTTGGCATTGGTTCACATTTAAAACCAAAAGGGATAGTAGTAGTTTTGTTGATGAAGGGTTGGTTTCCCAGACATGGATTAAGCCTAGTCCTGGACTAAAAAGCACTTTCAATGGATTGTACATGTTTTTTAGTTCAGGACTAAACTTAATCTACATTTGAAAACCATCCCAAAGGGCTTTTCAACTGTGAGATTGACACCACTGAAGTTATGTTGATGGTAGTCTCATTACCTAGACGATGAAACTGTTCTAAAATGTATGTCGATGTAACATTGTGTAGGTCTGCATCTGTATTCCACACTGACCTGCTTCTCAGGCAACTTTCTGCTCTCTGACTAAGTAAACTCTGGCAAATTGAACTCCGATAATAATTTGTTTAGCGGAGCACCTGACATTACAAAGGTCAAACACAAAATAAATGGTGTAATTCATTTTCAAAGATTACGGCTTTAACCTCTATTGCTTTGTCCTGTCAAACACAGCAAGGATTTATCCTTAATTTTAGAGGTTTACTTTTTCAATCCCGCCATGATTAACTGTCGAAGGACAAGGTCAGCCCTATTTTAGCTGATCATAATATTCAGCATAATCATGTCATATAGAATGTCATCTTGATTCCCAAAGGGCAATTTGATTATGCTGCGAGAGTACTGAAAGATGTCATATAATATAAAGTCAGAGTTAGACATGGCTTGATGTGAATATGATATTGAATATGAAAACGTAAAGCATACACAGCGAGGTGACTTTGTGCTTATAAAATATCAACAACAGACTTCCAATCTCTTCCTAATATGGGTATGTCTCAAGGGAGGGCATGGTGGTAGTATTGGCAGATTTTAACATTTTGTTTTTGTTGTTATTGATATCTGTAAACAGGACACCGCCCCACTACTACCTTTAACATAAAAATTAATACATTTTGTATCTTTTTAGTCATCATCGTCATTAAAATTGCATTCATACTAGTATTTTCTCAACATAATGAGTCATTTAAAACCTTTACATTTTAACCCCTGTGAAATTGTACCCTGTTTATAAACCTCATGAGACTGTACATTTACATTTTAGTCATTTAGCAGACGCTCTTATCCAGAGCGACTTCCAGTAGTGAGTGCATACATCTTTTTTTTTTTTGTACTGGCCCCCCGTGGGAATCGAACCCACAACCCTGGCGTTGCACACACCATGCTGGCGTTGCAAACACCATGCTCTACCAACTGAGCCACAGGGAAGCCTGTGTAAACACAGTGAAAGTAGAATGAGACTCTGCACACTAACCAGCAGTTGTTTTCCATGCAAGTTTGAGAATCACAGTCATCATTAAACATCAAAAAAGCAAAAATGCACAGTGGAGGAAAATGAACTGTAATACATTGTGCGAGGTCCTTTTGAAGTTCTGAGAGAATACATCAAGTTTCTCATCGGAAGTCCCATAGGGCGGCGCACAATTCGCCCAGCATCGTCCGGGTTAGGTGAGGGTTTGGCCGTCATTGTAAATAAGAATTTGTTCTTAACTGACTTGCCTAGTTAAATAAAGGTTAAATAAAAAAGAAATGGTAATGTCTGGTGACTAGGATTGGTCCTGCTCTCAAACCAAACTGTGTTTACTTCCTAAAAAGCACACTTGAAGTGAATCCACTCTCACCTAAGACTATTGTCTGAGGGCTCTGGAAGGAATATAATCTCCAATAAGGGAAGCAGTTGTTTCGCGTCCTGAGTAATATCAATTCTAGCAGGGGATGGGAATGTTTAATGACCACCTTGGTTCAGCATGTACCCCACTGCTCTACTGGGTTCCAACACAGCCACAGGGAAGAGTGTTCTGTTACAGCCCTATCTGGGTGTGAGTTATCATGAGTATTAAAGGGAAATGGTTGTTGTACAGATGTAGGATCTTAATTTGCAGGAAAACTTTCCTGCAATGCAGGACATTTAGAACATGTTGTGTATTTGAGGTTCAAAAATGATTCTGAAGTTTGTAATTTCCACTTCGACATTTTAGACAGATTTTCCTTTATGAAAAATTAATCAAACCCCTACAAAAATTTCCATTAATTATACTCCACATAATAATTCACATTTTGTGTTGCTGCATGATTCTTTTCCTGCTGCAGCAAACTGGCTCGATTAAGATCCTACATCTGTAGGTCTAGTGGTTGCCATATCTAGCCACATCCCCTGGTACAGTCGGTCATATTGATCACCTACAGTGCCGTAATCAGGAATGTGCTGCTCTATGAAAGCAGTAAGGTCATTGTATTTGGGGTTTGTAAACGGGATGACATATGAAGCTTGATAGATACCTCTGCATCATGAGCATTAGCATCTGATTCGCCGCCATCAAGGAAAGGGAGCATGGCTATTGGCAGAAAGAACTCTGTGGGCTTAAATTACCATTTCCCAGGATTTGAATTTGTTTTATATTACAGTAATCTAAATATATATTCTATAGGTGATGATGTTGGTGATAGCGAAAGCCATCACAGGAGATGATAGCCCTCTAGCTTATAAGTATCATGATCAGCTGACATTGACATTCAGCTTGACACTTGTGACCAGATTTCTATATGGGAGTACAAATTCACAGCATGGGAAAGTTATTCTGCTTTGAAAGTTGATACATTTGTTATCCCACTTAGGAAACAAGTAGGAGAAAAGGCCCTTTGAAAGATTTGTATGAGATTTTCACACTTTCAAGAGACACTTTCTTGTCTTTGTTTATGCCCATTCAGAAGGTAGCAGGTTGCCTAGCGGTTCAGAGGGTTGGGCCAGTAACCAGAAGTCGCTGGTCCGAATCCCGAGCCGCCAAGGTAGAAAAATCTGCCGTTCTGCCTTTGAGCAAGGCAGTTAACCCCCAACATCTGCTGACGTGGATGACGACTAAGGCAGCCCCCCACCTCTCTGATTCAGAGGGGTTGGGTTAAATGCGGAAGACACATTTCGGTTGAATGCATTCAGTTGCAACTGACTAGGTATCCCCCTCCCCCATCCCCCTTCCTTAAATCTAGATGTGACGAAAGTGTCATTTTAATGCAAAATTAATTTACATTTTTAATTACGCTGCCATTTTTTAAATCATATCCCCGTCCTTGACTTTTCCTAAATAAGTCTATATAACACACTGTTGTTGTTAGACTCTTAATATTATAAACATAAATTGTGTTATAAGCCATTATAAGAGGACATAGAACGCCAGTCATCGAAACTACACCTAAACTATATTGAAACTAATTTCACACACATAATAATAGAGTTATCTTAAAGACAAGATTAAATTGACAATAGTCTGATGGGTGACAATATTATAAATAGTTAAATTTTCAAAGAATAATCTGATGAACAGTGCAGCTTGGAATTGACACAGAGGCAGGGAAACAGAGTGCCAAAAATGGACTTTTTCAAGTCCTCCTACAGAGTCACAAGCAGGTAAGACGTTTTGATGTCTATATAGTTTCAGAAAGAGCAGATTCGACAGTTTCCAAATCACCTATCCTTGCCAAACAACTCTTAAAAATGCTGTGATTCCATGCGCTCCCCACGTGCACTCGGAACACTCAAAGCACAGTAGTCTATGTGACTAGTTTCAGGAAACTAGGCGTATGTTGCACGTCACTACTTCAGAGGAGAGGCATTTGAACGTAAACATACGTTTTCGATAAAAAATCGTTTTTTTGGCAGAAATACCTTCTGGAGCATGTGAACTTCCATGTGCCTTAATAATAAATGTGTATGCCATCTGTAAATATGAATACAATTGTTAAATTACGAGCCTAGTTGGTTTAGCCAAGGAAAAAGACAGGAAAGAAGTTTTGAAATCAGTGGAATGCCCGGTGGAAGCAGAGTATGATAGCTAAGGAGATGCCAAAAATTCTGCTGTTTGATTACAAATATGCAGATGGAGTGGAAAAGAGAACCCACAGAAGGCTGTTGTATAAATCAAATTAAATCAAAAAGTATTTGTCACATCCGCCGAATACAACAGGTGTGGTGAAATGCTTATAAGCCCTTAACCAACAATGAGGTTTTAAGAAAGATACGTGTTAAAGAATTTACCAAAATGAACTGATGTAAAAAATAAATACATTAAAAATCTAAATAAATGAAAGAGCAACAATAAAATAACAGTAACGTTTACATTCACTTAGGTTGGAGTCATTGAAACTCGTTTTTCAACCACTCCACAAATTTCTTGTTAACAAACTATAGTTTTGGCAACTCGGTTAGAACATTTACTTTGTGCATGACACAAGTACTTTTTCCAACAATTGTTTACAGACAGATTATTTCACTTATAATTCACTGTATCACAATTCCAGTGGGTCAGAAGTTTACATACACTAAGTTGACTGTGCCTTTAAACAGCTTGGAAAATTCCAGAAAATGATGTCATGGCTTTAGAAGCTCCTGATAGGCTAATTGACATAATTTGAGTCAATTGGAGGTGTACCTGTGGATGTATTTCAAGGCCTGCCTTCAAACTCAGTGCTTCTTTGCTTGACATCATGGGAAAATCTAAACAAATCAGCCAAGAACTCAGAAAAACAATTGTAGACCTCCACATGTCTGGTTCATCCTTGGGAGAAATGTCCAAACACCTGAAGGTACCACGTTCATCTGTACAAACAACAGCACTCAAGTATAAACACCATGGGACCACGCAGCCATTATACCGCTCAGGAAGGAGACGCATTCTGTCTCCTAGAGATGACCGTACTTTGGTGTGAAAAGTGCAAATCAATCCAAGAACAACAGCAAAGGACCTTGTGAAGACGCTGGAGAAAACAGATGCAAAAGTATCTACATCCACAGTAAAACGAGTCCTATATCGACAACCTGAAAAAACGGTCAGCAAGGAAGTAGCCACTGCTCCAAAACCAGACTACAGTTTGCAACTGCACATGGGGACGAAGATCGTACTTTTTGGAGAAATGTCCTCTGGTCTGATAAAACAAAAATAGAACTGTTTGGCCATAAAGACCATCGTTACGTTTGGAGGAGAAAGGGGGATGCTTGCAAGCAGAAGAACACCATCCCAACCGTGAAGCACGGGGGTGGCAGCATCATGTTGTGGGGGTGTTTTGCTACAGGACGGACTGGTGCACTTCACAAAATAGATGAAAAAATTATGTGGATATATTGAAGCAACATCTCAAGACATCAGTCAGGAAGTTAAAGCTTGGTCGCAAATGGGTCTTCCAAATGGACAATGACCCCAAGCATACTTCCAAAGTTGTGGAAAAATGGTTTAAGGACAACAAAGTCAAGGTACTGGAGTGGCCAATCCAAAGCCCTGACCTCAATCCCATAGAACATTTGTGGGCAGAACTGAAAAAGCATGTGCGAGCAAGGAGGCCTACAAACCTGACTCAGTTACACCAGCTCTGTCAGGAGGAATGGGACAAAATTCATCCAACTTATTGTGGGAAGCTTGTGGAAGGCTACCCAAAACGTTTGACCCAAGTTAAACAATTTGAAGGTAATGCTACCAAATACTAATTGAGTGTGTGTAAACTTCTGACCCACTGGGAATGTGATGAAAGAAATAAAAGCTGAAAGAAATAATTCTCTCTACTATTATTCTGAGATTTCACATTCTTAAAATAAAGTGGTGGTCCTAACTGACCTAAGACAGGGATTTTTTACTTGGATTAAATGTCAGGAATTGTGAAAATGCATTTGGCTAAGGTGTATGTAAACTTCCGTCTTCAGCTGTATATATCGGGGGTACAGGTACAGAGTCAATGTGCGGGGGTACACATGTTAGTCAAGGTAATTGAGGTAATATGTACATGTAGTTAGAGGTAAAGTGACTATGCATAGATAATAAACAGATAGTAGCAGCAGCGTAAAAACGGGGATGGAGGGGGGCAATGCAAATAGCCCGGTGTAGCCATTTGATGAGCTGTTCAGGAGTCTTATGGCTTAGGGGAAGAAGCTGTTAAGAAGCCTTTTGGACCTAGACTTGGCGCTCCGGTACCGCTTTCTGTGCAGTAGCAGAGAGAAAGGTCTATGACTAGGGTGGCTGGAGTCTTTGGCAATTTTTAGGGTTTTCCTCTGTCAACGCCTGGTATAGAGGTCCTGGATGACAGTAAGCTTAGCCCCAGAGATGTACTGTGCCGTACGCACTACCCTCTGTAGTGCCTGGCAGTTGGAGGCCGAGCAGTTGCCATACCAGGCGGTGATACAACCAGTCAGGATGCTCTCGATGGTGCAGCTGTAGAACTTTTTTAGGATCTGAGGACCCATGTCAAATCTTTTCAGTCTCCTGAGGGGGAATAGGCATTGTCGTCCCTCTTCACGACTGTCTTGGTGTGTTTGGACCATGATAGTTTGTTGGTGATGTGGACAACCAGGAACTTGAAGCTCTCATCCTGCTCCACTACAGCCCCGTTGATGAGAATGGGGGTGTGCTCGGTCCTCCTTTTTCTGTAGTCCACAATCATCTCCTTTGTCTTGATCACGTTGAGGTAGAGGTTGTATATCCTAGCACCACACGGCCAGGTCTCTGGCCTCCTCCCTATAGGCTGTCTCATTGTTATCGTTGATCAGACCTACTACTCTTGTGTGGTTGGCAATCTTAATGATGGTGTTGGAGTCGTGTTTGGCCATGCAGTCATGGGTGAACAGGGAGTACAGGAGGGGACTAAGCATGCACCCCTGAGGGGCAACTGTGGTGAGTATCAGCGCAGCAGATGTGCTGTTACCTACCCTTACCACCTGGGGGCGGCCCGTCAGGAAGTCCAGGATCCAATTGCAGAGGGAGTTGTTTAGTTCCAAGGTGATGAGTTTTGAGGGTACTATGGTGTTGAACGCTGAGCTGTAGTCAATGAATAGCATTATCATGTAGGTGTTCCTTTGGTCCAGATAGGAAAGGGCAGTGTGGAGATTGCATCATCTGTGGATCTGTTGGGGAGTTATGGAAATTGGAGTCGGTCTCCAGATTAAATCTTCAAGCTAAGGGCAACCATGGCATTCTTGACAGAGAGGGAGAAACGTTCATCCCCGTATAGGGGTAAGAGAGTCTAGTTAGCAACATTTTCAGATAGTATACATTTCAAATTTTGTCAGAAAGTTGTTTTCATTGCAAGTTAAAGCGTACTGTTAGCTAGCTAGCTAATGTTAGCTGGCTGGCTCACTAGCTAACGTTATGTGCATGATCTGTGTAGTAACATTATTAATTTCTCAGAAACCCATTTGCATTGCTAGTTATAGCCTAATGTTAGATAGCTGGCTAACATTGAACCTAGTTGGTTAGCTTTAGCTACCTGCAGATTCATGCATGGTGGCAAGCTATGAAAATCAGTTTGTATTGCTAGTAGTATCAGTTGGGATTATTGCCACATTCAAAACAACTGGAAACTGGGGACTCGGAAAGGTCTGACTTCCGACTTCAGTGCGTTCAAGACAACTGGGAAAAATCATTTTCAACGGACATCCAACTCTGAATTCTCTCTTGGGAACTCGGGCTTCCTTCTAGAGCACTGCATTTCCTACCTGAAGCTCACTGACGTTAGGTTTTGACCTCGTATTTATGCAAGTTCCCAGTTGTCTTGAAAGCACCATTACGTTCATTGTTTATCTTGCTAGCTAGCTAGCTACATGTCTAAACAATGATGATTATATGACCAAGTTTGCCAGGTTTGTCTATTGTATTTCATGAACAGGTGTGTGTATATGTCTAGACAATAGTGGCCATCCACTTAACTAGATGTGGCTGGGAGGTGGTTATAGCATTTATTTTAAATGACCCATCAATTTAGACAAGTGTGACTGGGTAAGAATCATCTAATATTTATACAATATTTATACAATATTTATTCTGGACACTTTTTCTTTTTGATATCGCTACTATGCAAATAACCATTTCACTGTACCGTTTACATACTTCTGTATCCTGTACATGTTACAAATAAACTTTTATTTCATTTGATATAGAGTAATGTGAAGAACAACATGCCCTGCACCAAAGTTACGATTAGGATGTAGGCCAAGGGCTAGATAAAGTGTATTTTTGCGACTGCTTTCACCACTTTTAGTCTTGAAACATTTGGTTGTTTACTGCACTACCTTACTCTGTTTAGCACATGGCCTCACATGTGAATCCTTAAAGAGATGTGGGGCTAAGGCTTAAGAGGGTGTGAACAATGCTGATTGGGTGTAGACAAAGAAAATCTCTCCAGTAGGTGTACCAAAATATTCAAGAAGCATTTTTTTTAAAGGAGAATGACTTTCCCATTGTTCCTCAACTGCAGTGTATGAATAACAATTTTCTAGCTCCGAGTCTCTACTTTTATCCAATGTAAAAAAAAAAAACACAATTTCAAATTTTGCTACATTGTGCCAAATTGAGCCGGTTGGTCATTTAAACTCAAAATATTTTATTCTGTTCTATTCTTAGACCTGCGTTTAAATAATTAATAATGAATGATCTTTGCGATGGTGTTCATAGACAGAGCTATGGATGCAAGGACTAACCATCCGTGATATCAACATTATAGTTTTAAACTATTTTGGGGATATATAGTGTTTGCTTACATTTACTTTGTTTACAAACATTGGAGTAAAACAAGCTTATATTTTGTGTTCGGGTGGGGTACAAAAGTTTAACTAAGCTCACAAGGCATTTATAAGTTATATTCTTCAAGAATCAGTGGGTACAGCAACTCCTGATTGCCCCTTTAAGTGTTAAGCCTTAGCCCCACCCATCTCTTTAAGAATTCACATGTAAATGCAGGCCAACTGTCAGCATGGTAAACCCCTATTGTCTCAGCCAATTACATCATGGCTATATAAAGTGCATTCGGAAAGTATTCAGACCCCTTTCACTTCTTCCACATTTTGTTACGTTACAGCCTTATTCTAAAATTGATTAAATTGATATTTTTCCCTCTTCAATCTACACACAATACCCCATAATGACAAAGCAAAAACAGTTTTTTTGTACATTTTTGCAAATGTATTACAAATAAAATATCACTTTTACATAAGTATTCAAACCCTTTACTCGGTACTTTTTGAAGCACCTTTGGCAGCGATTACAGCCTCAAGTCTTCTTGGGTATGACACTACAAGCTTGGCACACCTGTATTTCGGGAGTTTCTCCCATTCTTCTCTGCAGATCCTCTCAAACTCTGTCAGGTTGGATGGGGAGCATCATTGAACATCTCTCCAGAGATGTTCGATCGGGTTCAAGTCCGGGCTCTGGCTGGGCCACTCAAGGACATTCAGAGACCTGTCAAGAAGCCACTTCTGCGTTGTCTTGTCTGTGTGCTTAGGGTTGTTGTCCTGTTGGAAGGTGAACCCTCATCCCAGTCTGAGCTCCTGAGCACTCTTGAGTAGGCTTTCATCAAGGATCTCTCTGTACTTTGCGCCGTTCATCTTTCCCTCGATCCTGACTAGTCTCCCTGTCCCAGCCTCTGAAAAACATTCCCACAGCATGACCCTGCCACCACCATGCTTCACCGTAGGAATGGTATTGGCCAAGTGATGAGCGGTGCATGGTTTCCTACAGATGGGATGCTTGGCATTCAGGCCAAAATGTTTAATCTTGGTTTCATCAGACCAGAGAATTTTGTTTCTCCTTTAGGTGCCTTTTGGCAAACTTCAAGTGGGCTGTCATGTGCCTTTTACTGAGGAGTGGCTTCCGTCTGGCCACTCTACCATAAAGGCCTGATTGGTGGAGTGCTGCAGAGATGGTTGTCCTTCTGGAAGGTTCTCCCATCTCCACAGAGGAACTCTGGAGCTCTGTCAGAGTGACCATTGGGTTCTTGGTCACCTCCCTGACCAAAGCCTTTCTGCCCCCTTTGCTCAGTTTGGCCGGGCGGCCAGCTCTAGGAAGAGTCTTGGTGGTTTCAAACGTCTTCCATTTAAGAATGATGGTGGCGACTGTGTTCTTGGGGACCTTCAATGCTGCAGACATTTTTTGGTACACTTTCCCAGATCTGTGCCTCAACACAATCCTGTCTCAGAGGAGACAGGATTAGCAAAAATGTGTAGATTGATCAGGGAAAACAATTATTTAGTCCATTTTAGCTGTAACATAACAAAATGTGGAAAACGAGAAGGGGTCTGAATACTTTCCTAATGCACTGTATACTGTAGATATATTGCGTCCTAATATTGTACAATCTGTGTGATGCTTCATTGTCCTGGGACATTGTTTGTTTGAATTCAAGACCAGATTGATCTCAGTCTCAGAGTAGCCACTGATCTTGGTCAATTGTGTGGTATTTAAAAAGATTCAGCTAATGTTTTCTGAAATTAGTTTTTAAAAGGCCAATTTTTTGCCCCAGACCCTGCTAAAAACATTTCCCTTGTGTGGAAATCCTAAAAACGCCTCTGCTTAACTGTAGCGTATGCCACATGGCAAACGTTATTATGGCTTTATTATAAAGGGTATTTTTCTTCATCAGTAAAGATACCACGTATCGAATTGCATCTTGATGCACAGATTTGTTTACAGAAAATGATGGCGTGCCGGGAAGGGGGGCCTATTTTTTTATTTAAAAAAAAACAAAGCTCCGGAGCCTATGATTTCTGAATCCGGAACTGGATCCCATACAAGTTTCTAATGAAGGCGCATGAAAGTTCACATGTTCAAGAAGGCATTTCTGCAACCCCCCAAAATATATCGAAAGGACCTACTGTGAAGTAGGAACAAGCATCAAACGCCCCCGATCCTGTAACCAGTCACATTTAACCCAACCGCCACAACTCCCACCCCCTACCACCGCTCTTGCATAATACATTCAGATGGTACTGTGGGATCATGGTAGTGGGAGTCATTATGGATGGTACAGCCTCATTGATCTTCATACCCAGTAAAACAGCAGAAAGAACAATTACTCAGAGACGGAGCCCACATATCCACATTCATATGCACTTCTTAGTGCTGAGAGACTGGCAAAGGGCAAGTTGATTGTAAACAATATGCATTATTCAGGCTCTCTTTAGACATCCGGCAGATAGCATGCACACACAGGCTCACACACAAGCAAAGGTACACACACACACACACACACACACACACAATTTTTATCAACAACAAAGATTCATTTAGTTTTCTTTCAAGCCGAAAACATTGTCTAATTTAAAGTTAATTACCGGTTAATACTTCAAATGTGTTTTTGTATGAGGCAGGGACAATATTATTTGTGCGGGTGTAAGAGAATAAAAACACAGTGGAGATGAATGGCTCAAAGCAGTGGGTGGCCACAGTGTGTTAGCGACTACCTGCAAGGTGGTGATGAACAGTGAGGATTGAATATGTAGAATTGTCTGGAAATTAACAGAAATTGGTGGCCGATATTCTGATCAGAGGTGATAGGAAGGCCACACACTCGGCCGACGTACGTTGCTCTGGTGTGCTTTCCTCTCTAAAGCACTGAGGTTATCATTGAATTCTAGCCTTTTGAATTCAACAGTTTTGATTGCCAATAACATTGGCCATTTGTTTGTTTTGCATTTTGGATAAAACAACACTTGAATCTGCTGAAGGAATGTTCTCAGTTAATATTCCACATACAGAGCCAGCCTTAGCCTGTCAGTATAGAGTAAATCCACTGTAATGTTATTTTGCAGCTCTATATAAATTCCATTGTCAAGGGGGTTAGGATTAGGCCTAGACAGGCATTCTAAATTAAGCACATGAGCCTCATGCTAGATGAATGTCAATCTGCAACACATTCATAGGTTTTCATTTTAGTAAAAAATATAATTGGCATATGACTCAAAACTTGGATTATACTGTTAGGGTAAGTTATAAATAAGTTATAAATAATATTCTGTGACTATGTTTAAAACATGCCTGTGGACAAAAAAGCGCTTTCTCTTGAACCGACTCCTGAATATCAGGCCGTGTTAACAAACTGGCACATTGGAGATTTCACAAACAAGATTAAAGTATATACTCTGAAAATGCATTCAACTGAAAATGTATAATAAATGATGTAGGACATGTTATGAGCAAGAATGACCCCCTTATAATGTCTTCTATCATCTAATAATTATCCATTTTGAGTCAGTTGAAATGTTAATACATAATGAAACAACATTTTATATGCCTGATTGTAAGACAGTATAAAGGCTTGGGCAGCATTATACCTGCAGGCTTTATGTAAAGTGTTACCAAACTTTAAATTCCAACGGACAAGAAACTGTGATCCATAGAAAATAAATGCATATTCTACTTAATGCCATTACCTGCACTTGAAACTTGAGTGTTCCATCAGTCAACTCAAAGCTATCCAAAAGCTAAATGAGCATAGAGTAACATAACCTTCCTTTGATGTCAGTTCGCAAAAAGATTTGGGAAATAATCCTTATTCGAATGTTTGGAGGACAAAAAAAAGGATTCATTCAATGTGTTTATGGAATTACAGCTCAGAGCATACTGTGCAAAGAGGATGTGGCCTATATTATGATATTATCAACTCATTGACATAGTGAAGTAGTGAACTGGGCTGCATGTTTGCTGCGATTTAAGCCTGAGCTCTCTGTGATCTATGCAATCTGAGAGAGCGCAAAGAGGGTTCAATGGTCCTCACGCTCAATGGCAGGATGACTAAGACACTTGTGACTGAGAACCAGTGACATTTGACTCCCCCTTCTTCGCTGTTTGTAGTTCAGACTGTCTCAGTCTTGGCCTTCGGGGCTTTACTCAGGAGCCACTGACGAACGCACAATGGACTACTTTAGTTTAGAGTAATCAAACGTGGCTGGCTAAAAGAGCTGGTTAATGTTTCCTGAAAGGTTGAGAGGAACGCAACTGGAAGACAGGGAGAGACATCCATCACTGGTGTAATCAGAGAGTAATTGAATGGATGGTTAGGTAGCAATTCCTTGTTTGGGAATGTATTTATGAGAGCTTGTGCCTGGTGTTCAGATCTCAGGTGTGTAATGAGGCCAGGCTGGACAACGTTCAGTGGTTATGAAAAAACAAAGGGCAGAGAGCAAAGCCTCACGTAGGAAGGTAGTGTCACTAGCCGACTACAGTTGAGCATCCATGGTTACACTGGCAGTGATAGAGATTAAGAAAACCATCCAGGACCAGGCACATAGGGACATGCAGTTTCATGCAATTCCATCACAGCTGAGATGTATTAGTGTCAAGGTAAATAACGCCACGTAACTAGTTGTGCACATCACTCCAGCAACAAAGGGAAAAAACAATTTATGCCATGCAAGATACAGACAACACAAAGGATCAAGGGCAGTTCCTTGCAATATGTACGTTACTATACACAAGGTCTGAACATAGTGCTCTCCTGTCAGTTCGCTCTCCTGTCAGTTTGCAAGTGATTGAATGTGGTCTAGAAAATAAGGTCTGCTATACTCACAGTACAGTAATGCTGTGTGTAATATAGGTTGTAATTAGAACTCTTCCTGGGAGTCAGGTAGCATCAGAAACAAGGCCTTTGGCAGATCCAGGTTCTTCACCAGAGGGAGGTGAGAAAGGCAGGCCTTTAAATAATCTAGTTCACCCCCCCCCCCCCCCCCCCCACCACTCACCTCCCCACTGCTCCACATCGCCATCAATAGACATTTTATCAGCATTGCCTTCGACAACCCTTGCACTGAGTACACATCATTTCCCTTCCCAACACAGCCATTGAAAGGTGCTTTGGTGAAAGCACCTTCCCTCTGCTTGGCTGAAAGAGCTACAGCAGGTGCAATGGCAGGTAGGCGGGTTCCCACTGAATCAGTGTTTCGTCTTTTCTATGTGATTTATAGCCCTAGAGGCATTGTCTCGTGGTTTAAGCTAATGTTGACATTTTCAGAGCCTATACAGTAACTGAAGCTTTTTGTTGGAAGGTGTCTAGCAATTGATGGTGTATTTATGCCAGCTATAGTTGTATCATGCTCTCTCCCACACAAAGTTAAAAAAAATGGCCTTGAGGTCAAATCAATGGGCAAAGATATGCAAGCTTCAGAGAGCATGCATTTCATTTCTACAGTAGGTAGTACAGTTTGGATGGTCCACATACGTAAACATCTGAGGGTTAAATTATAATTTTTAGGGGATGAAACTCAAAATCAGTTTTCCAGTAGTTTTCAACAGAAATCCATTCTGTTTCCCACCCTAAGATGGTGGTGGTGCCCTGTTGCAGTCCCTAATCTCACTTCTGCTTCCAACATCATGTCACAGGAGCAGGGGCATTGGTGCAACTCGTTGTCCATAATATTTCAATAACCTTGAGATTGTTATACAAGACCAAAGGACATTACAGCTGCCAAAATTGAAAAAATGTCTCAAGTCTTCATCAATCATAGCTGCAACAATGTAAAAAGCGTTTAATATCGTCCATAGTGCACCACTAGGTGGAATGGTTTAAATCGAGTTTCTAATTCACCCTTCCTTAAGCTCCACCCACTTGGTTACTGTTGCTACCTATTTATTCAAGCTGGACTCAGGGTTAGATGTAACATAGTAAATATAAATCCACGACACTCCATTCAGCATGACATGTTACGTTTCGTATGGAAAGCATTAGTGTGGGGATTTCCATCATCCATGTATGATAAGTTATGAATTACAATTTGTATGACATGTTACAAATTGCAATTTGTACAATATGTTACGAATGGCAATTTGTGCAATATGTTACGAATTTGAAAACGTATAATATGTTACGAATTCTGATTTGTTGTGGCTAATGTTAGCTAGGTGGTTAGGTTGCTAAAGCTAAGGTTAGCTAGGTGGCAAACGTTAGCTAGGCTAGGGGTTAGGGTTAAGGTTAGGGTTAGAGGAAGGGTTAGCTAACATGCTAAGTAGTTGCAAAGTTGCTAATTAGCTAAAATGCTATAGTTGTCCGTGATAATTCGAAAACGCAACCTTTGGATCGCTAGATGGGTGGGTGTATATAACGTGTATATAACATTCACGTTATGCACCCACCCATCCACACTGACCACTCTGCTTTTGCTTTTGTCTTAAGTAACTTTCTATCTTATGTAACCATACCAAATGAAACATATCATACTCAATTCAGTGTCCCAGATTTGTGTTTACTATATTACGTCTAGTGTATGAGACGAGGTAGATTCAGGTTTTGCTATTGCCTTCATTGGATTCCGCACATTTAAAACGGGAGCCTGTCCAAGGCATCAGACTCGAGCTTGGTTGCTATCCACAAGAGTGCTGCGGCCATTTAATCATCTTGGTGTAAGACCCTTGACAGGAAAACATCTACAGTTACATTTTTTTTTGTCTCAGCAGCTACTCCAAAAGTGCTGTGCAAAGTCAGTACAACATTTAACTGGTGACATGTATTTTGGAGACCTTACACTTAAGGACCACGCACACCAAACCGAATGTTGATCTGCCGTTCATCTGCGATTTGTCGGTGTGCTGGCAAATTGTTCACCATTTTCATATATGCCTGCATTCATAAAGCCATTATAACACCTACATAAGATATTATAACATCATACACAGTGATAAACTGTAAATATCTCTTTGTGTCACGCCTGCTCCCGCTGCCCATCATTACGCACACCTGAGACGCTACAGAGTGTAGTGTGTACGGCCCAGTACATCATTGGGGCCAAGCTTCCTGACATCCAGGACCTATATACAAGGCGGTGTCAGAGGAAGGCAAGCAGTACAGGAGCGCCAAGTCTAGGACCAAAAGGCTCCTTAACAGCTTCTACCCCCAAGCCATAAGACTGCTGAACAATTAATAAAATGGCCACCCAGACTATTTACGTTACACCCCCCCAACCCCCTCCCCCCCTTTGTTTTTACACTGCTGCTACTCACTGTTTATTATCTATGCATAGTAACTTAACAAATTACCTCGACTAACCTGTACCCCTGCACATTGACTCGGTACCGTTACCCCCTCTATATAGCCTCGTTATTGTTATGTAATTTAATTGTGTTACTAATTTATAAAAAGAAAGAAATTCACTTTAGTTTATTTAGTAAATATTTTATTAACTCTATTTCTTGAACTGCATTGTTGGTTAAGGGCTTGTAAATAAGCATTTCAAGGTCTACACATGTTGTATTCGGCGCATGTGACAAATGATTTGATTTGATTTGAGTGGCCAGACGGAAGTCAATTCTCAGTTAAGGGCACATGACAGCCCGATTGGAGTTTGCCAAAATGTACCTAAAGATTCTCAGACCATAAGAAACAAGATTCTCTGGTCTGATGTAGCAAAGATTGAACTCTTTGGCCTGAATGCCATGCGTCACATCTGGAGGAAACCTGGCACCATCTCATGCCATAGTTGCTCCATATCTCTAGAAATTATTCAGTGTCTTTTTTTTTCTTTCTTTTTTTAAAGAGTTTGGGTTTATGATGATTCCATGTTTGATTAGTGTTTTGTTTTTTTGTGAAGCATTTTTTTTATTGTGAAGCATGGTGGTGGGTGTTTTTCAGCGGCAGGGACTGGAAGACTAGTCAGGATCGAGGCAAAGATGAACGGAGCAAAGTACAGAGAGATCCTTGATGGAAACCTGCTCCAGAGCGCTCAGGACTTCAGACTGGGGCGATGGTTCACCTTCCAACAGGACAACGACCTTAAGCACACAGCCAAGACAACGCAGGAGTGGCTTCAGGACAAGTCTCTGAATGTCCTTGAGTGGCCCAGCTAGAGCCCTGACTTGACCTTCCTAGGTTTTGGCCTTTCTAGGGAGTTTTTCCTAGCCACCGTGCTTCTACACCTGCATTGCTTGCTGTTTGGGGTTTTAGGCTGGGTTTCTGTACAGCACTTTGAGATCTCAGCTGTAAGAAGGGCTATATAAATACATTTGATTTGATTTGATTTGAACCTGATCGAACATCTCTGGAGAGACTTGAAAATAGCTATGCAGCAAAGCTCCCCATCCAACCTGACAGAGCTTGAGAGGATCTGCAAAGAAGAATGGGAGAAACTCCACAAATACAGGTGTGCCAAGCTCGTAGCGGCATACCCAAGAAGACTTGATGCTGTAATCGCTGCCAAAGGTGCTTCAACAAAGTACTGAGTAAAGGATCTGAATACGTATGTAAATGTGATATTTCAGTTTTTTGATTTTTTTTTATAAAGTCTTTGCTAGCAAATAAACTTTCAAACTGTTTTTGCTTTATCATTATGGGGTATTGTGTGAAGATTGATCAATGTGGAAAAAGTCAAGGGGTCTGAATACTTTCCGAAGGCACTGTATATATATTTCCTGAGTATTTCCTGAGGACAGACACTTCAGAACCCTGTTTTTTATTATAGATTTTTTGACAGTCCTTTTTTCCATTTATGAATGTGTTATTCAATTAGTTTCTATGGGCTACAGTAGTACAGTTCAAAATCAATATTTGATCAAATAATTTTGTAAATTTTTGGGGGATACCTCAAGGGGTTCTAAAATTCCAAATCAAATAGCTAAATGATCCATAGTATGACCATCTTAAAACAATTCCATATGTCATCTTTGCGTCGCCCCTCCCCACAAGGTTTTAGACTCTAAAGAATTAACAGGTGTCATCAATAAGGGATCATAGTTTTCACCTGGTCAGTCGGTCATGGAAAGAGCAGGTGTTCCTAATGTTTTGTACACTCAGTGTATATTACAAAGCTTGTTGTAATTATTTAATAAATAATTACATATTTCACAACTCTGGAAGAGTATAGTGATTTACGTAACAGGATCAATTTCCAGTTGACTGGGAGAGAACCCTCTGTCATTTTATGTCTGTGTGTATTCTGACATAAGACCAAGTTAGCCAAGTTGTCTGAAAAGGCTGCTTTTTATTCCTTATTTTTCATTGCAAAGACACAGCATTGCCAAGGCTTTCCATCACCTTTAGGGTATGCGGGGGTAAGGAACGACATTCTGAAAACCACACAGTTTGAGTCGTGGCACTATGAACCAGGTTCATCTCTGCATGAAGAGCATTGAAAGGGCATTGAAAGGCATCTGACACTCAGGCAAAATATCAGCAGTAGCTCATACAATGGGAATCCATTCATTCTACCTCTCCTCTCCTGAAACTGGCAGCCTCGAGCGCCTGCTCACATGAGGGTTATGATACTTAAAATAGAAGAGTGGGGGAAATGGGAGGGAGGGACAGGGGGGGTAGCATTTGCATTACCTTGAGAGGAACTTCTGAACAGTTGCAGAGTGGTGTAGCGGGGGGAAACTGTGTGATCACATACAGTCCATGGAACAAAGACGGATCCCTTTCATCTGACTCACAGGGGCAGTGCAGGCAGAAACAGCAACTGGGAGCCCACTGGCAGCAGGACAGATTTGACTGCTTCATCAAATTACAACAATGGCCCCACGAGTGTAGTTAAGAGGAGAGCAGAAGAGAGCCGAGGCCCTGGGTTCTATGAATAGCTTCAAGCATGCAAGGAGAGGGACCGGGGCTCTGCTATTGTTTTTGGTGCAGCAGCAGATTGTGGTATTACAAGCTGACATCATGTTGATGCATTCCCCAAACAACCATGTGTCAATGAACCATCGACAGTGAGTCTGGATGGGAAATAGCACAGTAGTCTTGTTCCAATGAATGCTGCTATAGCTACATCTTAAAAGGATTCATCGACAGAAACTAATGAACATGCTTCAAATGCAACCATTCATTGTTATATTAGGAGAATGTAGTTGACCTTGATTGGAATTGGAAAACACGTTTTTCATATTGGCAGATTAGACTGAGCATTTCATATTACTACAATGGTTAACATCAGAAGTGTGTGTGCACCAACATTGGTTTGGAAATTACAGTAAATTACAGTAACCCCCCCCCCCCCCCCCAAAAAAAAACCACACACACACGCACCATAGGATGCCAATTACCCCATAATTAATTACATCTGAAGTGTAAATTAACCTAAATATCCACAGTGGGTGGTTGTATCTCCGCGATTCATAAGCAGCCTTTTTTTTTACATTACCCTAAGTAGATAAGGAAGAGAGCGGGTCATGCGGTTTATTTCACTCCTATTTTGAGGGTACGGCAAAACAAGGGCAGGAGAACAGTCCTTCACTGCCTTCCCACTTCGATTAATACGAGCATTGCAGCTTTAAGGGAGTCTGACCCAGAATAATCACTGTTTTTAAGACGAGGTCAGTGGAGATGCACTTTAAAGCCCGAATAGCCTTAAGCAACCGTGCTCCAAACGACTGAAATAAACGACTGACCACTATGAAATAAATATTTAGAAAAACAAGAAATTTACAGAGAGATTACAAAAAGCCCAATTTCTGTTCCCCTATGACGTCTTTGCACATTGCACCGACATCAACCCCCACTGCAATGTAGTGAAGTGAATGAGTCAGTCTCCATGGCTAATGTCTCTATCGCTACCTGTATCAGAACCTTGAAACAGCCAAGTGATTAATAACTTTCTCAAAAAAGCCTGTGATTCCATACTGTTTTGAGTTTCTTTGAAGGACTGGTGCTCAAGATTTACTTTTATGGCTAGGTACTGTAGGTTTAGGAATGGGGTGGGGTGGGGTGGCAGATGATGTGGTCCTTCCTTGCCAAGAACTCACATCAACAAATGAGATACAATCTCCACAGCATTCTTTTCCAATACCTTTATCACCATCTCCACTTTAGAACACAGATATCATTAGGAAAACGAGAGCTATATTACAGTGCTTAAGACTGGTGCTTGGAGATGGTTGGGATGGAATTATTAGAGCACTTATGAAGATCTACTGCACCATTCTCCTCTTAATTACTTTCTTATTCTCAATCACCCTGGTCAGGAATGGTTAACATGACATTCAAGGGAAATGCTGATTCTGAAGATGATCAATGAATCACTGGCAAATTGTTATTCTACAGATAGTTAGAGTGAGACTAACAGTTAGCTCACTGGAGAGAATGATGGGGAGAACGTTAATTGGCAATGGCATCTTCTTCCCCTGAATTAAGCTTGATGGAACGACGCTATAGTACACTGTAATGCAAGTGTCTCTCAAAAGCTGAATTGATGTTAATCTCCAATGTTACTTAGAAAGGAACGCGTACACTTAAGTTAATCATCCATGATGTTGGTAAAACACCAGCTATCATTTTCCGGAGATATATAGACATTTACAATAGCAGGACTTCACAGAAAATTGTGTTATTGAAATGAAAAATATGGCAGCCCTTCTTTCAGTCCAATAAACTCAATGAATTACTAACGATAAGGTTAATTGAATATGTCAGGGTGTATACAAAATACTGACAGGGATTCGGAGGGACCCTGATGGATGCTGCCGCATTGGAAATTCATGAATGATGAGGATACATGGCTGCTTCTTTTATTACATTAACCCCCCCCCCCCCCACACACACACACAGTTTATCTAGCTATAGCACTACAGTCCTCCAGACAAACTCTCTTCTTTCATTGAATGTGCCATATTCTGACACGAGTAGAAGAGAAAAAACTTAGGGTTAGGCCTATTCTATCACACTGTAAGATATTGCACAGTCACAGACAATAACTACATGCGCTGCCAGTAGTCTCGGGATACAGAATTAGGAAATACAAGATATAAAGTGCCTCATTCCATATTAGCTTGCATTCTATCCAATACTACCATTGGCACTGAATCTATTATCAAAGCCTGGAAAACATTAGTGTTCTTTTGAGACATCAATGCATTACTTATCTCCTACATATAATCCCCTGAGTAAATGTCACATTGTGGCAGTGCTTCAAATTAGGGCCATTAGCAAATTTGTCTATAGTTATTTTAATCCTTTATTGCCTATGTTGTTTCCCTTTTTTCCAATAACTGTCTTAGCTTCTGGACCAGAGATAGAAAGGGCTCAGCCTTGGCCCCCGTTAAGAGTAGCAGCGTTGTGGAGGGGAGATTCAGGGGGAAGGTGGGCTATTGGGGGTGTTCTGGAGAAGAGAAAAGCATCATCCTCTGGCAGGCTTTAGATAAGTGGCTAAATGGTTGCGATAATCAGCCCAGCATAAGCTAATTGTTGAAAATGTTTGGAAGTGTGCGTAGAATTTATTTAATTTTATAATTGATAATATTCTCTAAGCTTCTGTTTAAAACATTTAAGAGTTTATATGCAAAACTTAAACCATGGAGACTAGGTTGAGCATACTGGTGATATTGTCATACTGTCATACTGGAGATATTGTTAATTTAAGTCTAATATTTAAGTCTGATATTGTCAATTTAAGTCTGAACTTTCTCATGTTCTTCTATTTCTTGTCTGTTTTTGTTCTCCCTTATGTTATTTTTAGTACTACATTGTTATTGATTACTGCATTGTTGGGTTTAGAGCTTGCTAGAAAGGAATTTCACTGTACTTGTGCATGTGACATAAAGAAATTGTCTGAGGATGGTCCTGTACCATCTGACATGAAAAGAAAAGGGGACAGTTTGATAAAAAAGCTTTAAATAAAGGTTAAAATCCAGGTCATGTGACATGATTAACTAAAACACAGGGCCCTAGTTCATGACACTTGGAAAATGTATCACTTTTGTCACTTGTTCATCAACAGAAAAGTAATAGCAAAATATTGTTTTTTGGTAGGCCTAGTGGCTTGTGTTTGCTCAAGAAATCCCATTTTGTGAATATTGTTAGCGGTCTGTGTGGTTTCGATAAGTCTGTTTAAAACGGCAAGTCTTAGGAAAGGCTGAGAGCCCATTGAGCCACCATTTGGAGCCTGTTGGGAGGCCTGTGTACTCAACCTCTTAGAGTAAGCATTAGAGCAAACACCATCCAGCATGTTCTCACATACACACACACACTACAGTATACACACTCCTCCCATCGCAAGACATTTTGAAATCATGAATCAAACAGTGTTATTTGAGAAATAAGTATAAGCTGGAACTTTAATTGGAGTGTGCAGTTTCCAGTTTCTGGTCAGTGTGGAAACATTGGGTGGGATACATTTTTGTAGTTTAAAAAGCAAAATTCCTGTAATTCTACACATTTTGCCATGGCATGTTCATTTGATATTTGAGTTAGCGTGACTAAAAAAATCAATGGGGGACCCCTGAAGGTCAGAACACTGGGAGGTCAGGACCCCTGGAGGTCAGGACCCCTGGGCACGTGCCCTAAGTGCCCTGTTCGGTAATTTTGCCATGATTACTACAAGTTACTGTAAATAGCTGGCTAGACTAACTAGACTAAGGGCACTTTCACATATCCTCTTATGATCCAGATCCTGGAGAGCTTGGCACCCTGATCCACGCTATAAAGCATGTGTGAAATGCAAAAGAACCCTGGCTGAAACTAATCCTGGACCTGCGTGAGTAGTGGGTCCAAGATCTAGGACCATAGTACCAGGTATTGTGACGCAGCAATGTGTGGAACTTTTTTTCCCCATTGTAAACAAGATAGCTCGCTAACGTCATGTAAAATGTGTGTCTTGCTAATAGAACCTGAAACTGATTTTTTCAGATCTTGCAAAACGTATTTTGTAGAATTCTCACAAACACTACCGGAAACCGAACCAGGGTGCCGAATTTCATGTGAAAACGCCCTAATTTAACAATCAACCTTTTTTTTTTAAACCCAGAGCATTCAAAAACGTTACTTCTTTTTTTTCCCAAGTGTATTCAAAAGCCTTTATATATATATTTCCACACTATGAGGTTGCAATAATACTGTGAAATTGTGAAAATTATGATAATGTCCTGTCTGAAAAGAGATGTTTGAAAAGACTGCCTGAAATATCTGCCTGTTTTGGTGGGATGGTGTCTTGGCCGTCCATGGTGTCATCACCATGCGGTAAATTAGTTAATAGACCAATAAGAAAGAGAGTTCCAAACCTCTCTGCCAATATCAGCTAATTTTCTTGCTAAGAATCCATTTTTGTTTCTTTTTTACCATTTTAATTGAAAACAACCACAGTAATATACATAATTGTTACCCATAAATGATTCGATATTGAGCTACAACAGCTGCATTGGACCTTTAACTGACATGGGGTAATTGAGTGACATTCTGCCCAACGCATCATCGGGGGCACACTGCCTGCCCTCCATGAATCGAAAGAACCCAATGTCACAGAAAGGCCAAAAAGATCATCAAGGACATCAACCACCCGAGCCACAGTCTGTTCACCACGTTATCATTTTTATTTATTTTTTATTTCACCTTTATTTAACCAGGTAGGCCAGTTGAGAACAAGTTCTCAATTACAATTGCGACCTGGCCAAGATAAAGCAAAACAGTGCAATGCAAACAACACAGAGTTACACATGGAATAAACAAACGTACAGTCAATAACACAATAGAAAATTCTATACACAGTGTGTGCAAATGAAGTAAGATTAGGGAGGTAAGAGAATAACTAGGCCATAGTGGTGAAATAATTACAATTTAGCAATTAAACACTGGAGTGATAAATGAGCAGAAGATGAATGTGCAAATAGAGATACTGGGGTGCAAAGCAGGGGAAAAAACAATATGGGGATGAGGTAGTTGGGTGGGCTATTTACAGATGGGCTACGGACAGGTGCAATGATCTGTAAGCTGATGCTTAAAGTTAGTGAGGGAGATATGAGTCTCCAGCTTCACTGATTTTTGCAATTTGTTCCAGTAATTGGCAGCAGAGAGCTTGAAGGAAAGGCGGCCAAAGCAGGAGTTGGCTTTGGGGGTGACCAGTGAAATATACCTGCTGGAGCGCGTCCTAAGGGTGGGTGCTGCTATGGTGACCAGTGAGCTGAGATAAGGTCGGGGCTTTACCTAGCAAAGACTTATAGATGACCTGGAGCCAGTGGGTTTGGCGACGAATATGAAGCGAGGGCCAACGAGAGCATACAGGTCGCAGTAGAGGGTAGTATATGGGGCTTTGGTGTCAAAAAGGATGGCACTGTGATAGACTGTATCCAATATATTGAGTAGGGTATTGGAGGCTATTTTGTAAACTACATCGCCGAAGTCGAGGATCGGTAAGATGGTCAGTTTTACGAGGGTATGTTTGGCAGCATGAGTGAAGGATGCTTTGTTGCGAAATAGGAAGCCGATTCTAGATTTAACTTTGGATTGGAGATGTTTGATGTGAGTCTGGAAGAAGAGTTTACAGTCTAACCAGACACCTAGGTATTTGTAGTTGTCCACATATTCTAAGTCAGAACCGTCCAGAGTAGTGATGCTGGACAGGCGGGCAGGTGCAGGCAGCGATCGGTTGAAGAGCATGCATTTAGTTTTACTTGAATTTAAGAGCAGTTGGAGGCCACGGGAGGAGAGTTGTGTGGCATTGAAGCTCGTCTGGAGGGTTGTTAACACAGTGTCCAAAGAAGGGCCAGAAGTATACAGAATGGTGTCGTCTGCGTAGAGGTGGATCAGAGACTCACCAGCAGCAAGAGCGACGTCATTGATGTATACAGAGAAAAGAGTCGGCCCAAGAATTGAACCCTGTGGCACCCCCATACAGACTGCCAGAGGTCCGGACAACAGGCCCTCCGATTTGACACACTGAACTCTATCAGAGAAGTAGTTGGTGAACCAGGTAAGGCAATCATTAGAGAAACCAAGACTATTGAGTCTGCCGATGAGGATGTGGTGATTGACAGAGTCGAAAGCCTTGGCCAGGTCAATGAATACGGCTGCACAGCATTGTTTCTTATCGATGGCGGTTAAGATATAATTTAGGACCTTGAGCGTGGCTGAGGTGCACCAATGACCAGCTCTGAAACCAGATTGCATAGCGGAGAAGGTGCGGTGGGATTCTAAATGGTCGGTAATCTGTTTGTTGACTTGGCTTTCGAAGACCTTAGAAAGGCAGGGTAGGATAGATATAGGTCTGTAGCAGTTTGGGTCAAGAGTGTCCCCCCCTTTGAAGAGGGGGATGACTGCAGCTGCTTTCCAATCTTTGGGAATCTCAGACGACACGAAAGAGAGGTTGAACAGGCTAGTAATAGGGGTTGCAACAATTTCGGCAGATAATTTTACAAAGAAAGGATCCAGATTGTCTAGCCCGGCTGATTTGTAGGGGTCCAGATTTTGCCGCTCTTTCAGAACATCAGCTGACTGGATTTGGGAGAAGGAGAAATGGGGAAGGATTGGGCAAGTTGCTGTGGGGGGTGCAGTGCTGTTGACCGGGGTAGGAGTAGCCAGGTGGAAAGCATGGCCAGCCGGAGAAAAATGCTTATTGAAATTCTCAATTATAGTGGATTTATCGGTGGTGACAGAGTTTCCTATCCTCAGTGCAGTGGGCAGCTGGGAGGAGGTGCTCTTATTCTACATGGACTTTACAGTGTCCCAGAACTTTTTTGAGTTTGTGTTGCAGGAAGCAAATTTCTGCTTGAAAAAGCTAGCCTTGGCTTTTCTAACTGCCTGTGTATATCGGTTTCTAACTTCCCTGAAATGTTGCATATCACGAGGGCTGTTCGATACTAATGCAGAACGCCACAGGATGTTTTTGTGTTGGTTAAGGGCAGTCAGGTCTGGAGAGAACCAAGGGCTATATCTGTTCCTGGTTCTACATTTCTTGAATGGGGCATGCTTATTTAAAATGGTGAGGAAGGCATTTAAAAAGAATAACCAGGCATCCTCTACTGACGGGATGAGGTCAATATCCTTCCAGAATACCCGGGCCAGGTCGATTAGAAAGGCCTGCTCGCTGAAGTGTTTCAGGGAGCGTTTGACAGTGATGAGTGGAGGTCGTTTGACCGCTGACCCATTACGGATGCAGGCAATGAGGCAGTGATCGCTGAGATCTTGGTTGAAAACAGCAGAGGTGTTGTCACAACACCTACGGAAGGTGGCGCCCCTCCTCGCCCGGGCGGCGCTCGGCGGTCGTCGTCTCCGGCCTACTAGCTGCCACCGATTTATGTTTCACGTTTTGTTAGTTAGGCCTAGGTTAGTTACGCACCTGTTTTGTGTTAGTTGATAGTGGGGAAGGGTATTTAGGCTAGCTAGTTAGGTTTGTGGTTTGTCCGGGATTGTTCGTTGTCAGGGTTGATTGTTTGTTATGAGGTTCTGTGTTTTTCCCTCTTGGAGTTACGTTGTATTGTTTTTGGGCTGCGTCCCTGGTGAACGTTCTTTTAAGGGTGGTGCCTTTATTTTTGCACACCCTGCACTCCGTTCTTTGCATATTTTTCTGTGTGAATATTTTATTAAACTTTATTCCCGGAATCATCTGTCTCCTGCGCCTGACTCCACCTCTCCTGATTCCTCAAGCCACCCGTTGTGACAGGTGTATTTAGAGGGCAATTTGTTTAGGATGATATCTATGAGGGTGCCAGTGTTTACGGCTTTGGGGTGGTACCTGGTAGGTTCATTGATAATTTGTGTGAGATTGAGGGCATCAAGCTTAGATTGTAGGATGGCTGGGGTGTTAAGCATGTCCCAGTTTAGGTCGCCTAGCAGCACGAGCTCTGAAGATAGATTGGGGGCAGTCAGTTCACATATGGTGTCCAGAGCACAGCTGGGGGCAGAGGGTGGTCTATAGCAGGTGGCAACGGTGAGAGACTTGTTTTTAGAGAGGTGGATTTTAAAAGTAGAAGTTCAAATTGTTTGGGTACAGACCTGGATAGTAGGACAGAACTCTGCAGGCTATCTCTGCAGTAGATTGCAACACCGCCCCCTTTGGCCGTTCTATCTTATCTGAAAATGTTGTAGTTAGGGATCGAGATTTCAGAGTTTTTGGTGGTCTTCCTAAGCCAGGATTCAGACACGGCTAGGACATCCGGGTTGGCAGAGTGTGCTAAAGCAGTGAATAAAACAAATTTAGGGAGGAGGTTTCTAATGTTAACATGCATGAAACCAAGGCTATTACGGTTACAGAAGTCATCAAAAGAGAGTGCCTGGGGAATAGGAGTGGAGCTAGGCACTGCAGGGCCAGGATTCACCTCTACATCGCCAGAGGAACAGAGGAGGAGTAGGATAAGGGTACGGCTAAAAGCTATGAGAATTGGTCATCTAGGACGTCCGGAACAGAGAGTAAAAGTAACAGGTTTCTGGGGGTGATAAAATAGCTTCAAAGTATAATGTACAGACAAAGGTATGGTAGGCTGTGAATACAATGGAGGTAAACCTAGGCATTGAGTGATGATGAGAGAGACATTGTCTCTAGAAACATCATTGAAACCAGGTGATGTCATCGCATGTGTGGGTGGTGGAACTGAAAGGTTGGATAAGGTATAATGAGCAGGGCTAGAGACTCTACAGTGAAATAAGCCAATAAACACTAACCAGAACAGCAATGGACAAGGCATATTGACATTAAGGAGAGGCATGCTTAGCCGAGTGATCATAAGGGTCCAGTGAGTAGTGAGGTTGGTTGGGGTCATGGCGATTCAGACAGCTAGCCGGCCATGGGTAGCAAGCTGGCAGAAGATGGTCTGTTTTTAGCCACATTGTGCGTTTCCGTCGGTAGATTAGTGGGGTTCCATGTGGTAGAGGGGACCAATCCAATTGGCAAAATAGTTATAGTTATAGTGGCCCAAGAAAATTGTCCGATAGACCTATTCAGATAGCAGCCGATACGACAGCTAACGAATAGCGGGCCGCAGATGGGCGTTCAGGTTACGTCGCGACGGAGGGGCCAGTTGGATAACTCCCTCGGGCATCCGCATCGGCAGTAAAACGGGTCCGGATAGGTGATTGTAGCCCAGGAGTGGCTGAAGGAACTCTTCAGCTGGCTAGCTCCGGAATAATTGATGTTTGCTCCGGGACCGACGTTAGCCAATAGTCACTCGGATAGCAGCTAGCTAGCTGCAAGATCCAGGTGTAAATGTCCAGAGCTTGCGGTTGAAATCCGGGGATATGGAGAGAAAATAGGTCCGGTATGCTCTGGTCTGAGTCGCGTTGTACAAAAACTGGCGATAGCTGTTCGAGCTAAAGGATAGCTGATGACCGCCAATCGTGGTTAGCTGAATACTAACGTTAGCCAGTGAACTGGCTAACTTCTGGCTAACTTCTGTTGTGGATTTCAGATTTGAGGTGAATAATACTTTTTTTAAACAATTGGTGAGGTGGGTTACAGGAGCGTGTTTTGAAGTTTTTAGAAAAAAAATATATAAAAAGATATGCGAAGAAAATATGTAAATATATATATACACGGGACACGACAAGACGAGGACAAAGGACGTCTGACTGCTATGCCATCTTGGATGGAAGTGAATGTAAACTTCTGACCCACTGGAATTGTGATACAGTGAATTGTAAGTGAAATAATCTGTCTGTTAACAATTGTTGGAAAAATTACTTGTGTCATGCACAAAGTAGATGTTCTAACCGACTTGCCAAAACTATAGTTTGTTAACAAGAAATGTGTGGAGTGGTTGAAAAATGAATTTTAATGACTCCAACCTAAGTGTATGTAAACTTCTGACAACTGTAGCTATGAATCTGGGAACTAGCCCAGCGTCATGGTTTCTCAGTAGATCCACTATTTCAGAGTAAATTGCTCTAGCGAAGGTTCTGCTGATTTATGGATTGCCTCAGTGCAGGCCTCTAGGTGGTAAATATTTTACGAAATATATCAAGTGCTTCAATACAATGCTTCAGATTCTCACATGAAAAGCTGTAAAAAGTCAACCCTGCCATAGACACATACAGACAGACACACACACACATAAACCCACACATAAACACACACACACACACACACACACACACACACACACACACACACACACACACACACACACACACACACACACACACACACACACACACACACACACACACACACACACACAGAGACACACACACACACACACACACCATGCCTGTAAGGCAGAGCAGGCAGCAGCTGCTACCACGGGCGGATGAAGTAATGTTGCGTCTCCGCTAGCTGTGGGAACCTACGCCTGGAAAAACAAAAAATGTGGAGGATCCAAGATGGAACAGCCAAGGGCGCTTTGACGTTCCATTAATTAATCCCTCAGCACACCGTCCTCCACTACTGTGTACATGACCCACATGCTGAAAAAGATAAGCGGGGGGATGAGGCTGCATGGCGAAAGGAGAGCGATGGGGGGGAACCACCCCAAGCTTCCTGATTGGACTTATGGGACAATGTTAGAATCAACTCAGTTCTCATACTCAAGGTTTTCGCCTCCTATCCAGCCATCTCAATTACTGTACAGTCTGACTGGATGGAACGGGGAAAAGGGAAACCATTCCCAGAAAATCCCTGTTGTTCATTTATGAAGTGTTTTCGGAAAAGCAGGCCGCTGAGAGGCAACCTCCATGCCTGCATGCAGCAGGCCAGTTAGTGGAGGTGCCCTGACGGATAAATCTGATCCTTTGTAGAGTCAGTATTGATCTGACAAAAGCTCACTACATGAATCAGGTATGAGCTCCGCTGCTTCCTCTCCCAGGCTCGGTTCAGTGCGATGGATGTGCTTCAGTGAAATAATAGCCCATATCCTCCTTCACATGCTCACACACTGGCAACTGTGGCAAGGCTTAGTTACAGCAGTGGTCATTAAAACCACTCACAAATTTGCTATCAACCTCTTCTCTGCAGTTAGCATATTGTGGTTGGAATAGAGTATGTTTCAATTGCATGGAATGGAGCTTGGCCTATATTTCGGATAAGATTGAGAATATTTGTAGTTGACATGCATAGTGTTTAGTTCAATAAGTTGATGGTCTGAAATATTCATTATGATTCTAACTCTTCTTAGTAAACCTTTGTCATGTACATAACATGTGTACTTTCTGCAGATGTTAGGCATATTTTACCATGACACAACAATGTAACAACATAACCTGACTAATGTCTCAAAGTCTTGTTCTGTTGTGGTGGTATTTCAATTCCCTTAAAGGTAGGCGAGGCAACTTCCTGCTTACAGAAACCAACAACAACAAAATTCAAATCTTCCAAGACTGCCACTATTGGCTCTTCCCAACATGGGCATGCCTCAAGGTAGGGCCAAATTAGTGTCAGTCTTGAATCCTGGTGTTGTTGTTTCTGTAGGCAGGAAGTAACCCCACTGTGAATGCTGATGTCATTATGCTGAGTCTAACTTTAACACCATTCAGGGAATCACAATTCTGACTTAGGTGCCTCACATTAACAGCCAGTGCTGTGCTACAGTAAGAGGTCTGATCAACTCCACTATATGTTGTGGCAATTATTAAGCTATATAACGCACTAATGAGATTCAGAAGATCAGGCTGTGCGGCTGGGCAAACTGAGATGTATACTGTTACGTCAGGTGTTAATAGCATGGTCCAAGTTGGCGGTTTGTGTTTTGCTGTCACTGCTGTGTGTCACAGGAACCAGCTCTCCTTCCCCTCCTGGGTTTAGCAGACTGCTGAGTGCAGGGTGTTTGTAAGCACGCGCACACACACACACACACACACACACACACACACACACACACACACACACACACACACACACACACACACACACACACACACACACACACACACACACACACACACACACACACACACACACTTCTCCAGAGAAGGGAAGCTCAGAGATGCAACACAGCCTATTTCACTGCAAATGAGAAAATAAATAAAAAATAGCATAATAAAAAAATCCCCATAAAAATATGTCAGTTTAACAAAGAGATATCTCAATCCACAGCATTCGCCTATGTCGCACTTCCGCATCTGCAATAAAAGGTGACAGAGCTAGAGCGGTGTTTCTCAGACCATGAGAAAATCGGTCTTCCCACAAAATCGTCTGTAGCGTCCGAACGGTTTGGCCTACAAACTATTATGACCCCTCTATGGACAGATGAGACTCTCACGAACACGTACATGTCTGTTTTGCTCTAGGATGCTCAAAGGCCTCACAAGACTCATCTGAAGGTCCCTGGTACCAGTTGAAAAAATATATGGAAGTATATAGAGACTGTCAATGCCAAAAATAAGGGGTTAAATACATGTAACATTTTTTTTTTAAAAGACAAATGTTTCCTAATCTTTCTTATATCTCTCAAATATAGGACAGACACTTCAGAACAAACTTCCTTTTCATTTTTGGGGGGGACTAACTGTTGTTTCATGTAGTAAATCTGTTATTCATGCGTTTGTATGGCCTAATAGCAGTAAGGCCCAAAATATTTTGTCTTTTTTTTCATTTTTATCCTTCAAGGTGTCTGAAAATGTCAAATCAAATAGCAAAATGATCCTCAGTATGACCTTCTTAAAACGATTCAATATAGCTTAGTAGAACCCCCACAAATGTTTAATGTGTAGGATCCATTTATAATTTTCAGTTTCACTTTTTATTAGTCGTATGTGCGAGATACATTGTCCAATAAAATGCTTACTTGCAGGTTCCTTCTCGAAAATTCAACAACAATTAGAAATAAATCAAGTTGATTTTAGTTATCAAATGATTATACATTCATTAACAAAGACACACACAAAAAAAATACCACCCCAAACCCCTCCCGAAGGATCCGGGCAGCCCTGCCAATTCTTCCCCTCCAGCAACAGTAGCAGAGGCTGTCTGGTCTATCTAACTACTGCCAGGGCTCACCGTAGGGAACATCACATGTGTGACATCCATGAAAAGAGCTCAAGATAAGGCCCATTGATGCCAAGGAGGAGGAGAGCGGGAGGAATCCCTATTGGTTAAGACGAGCCATGCATGCTGACTCTATTATTCTATACCATCACAATGAGAAGTAGAATGAAGAGTATCTTTAAATATAACGAACCATTTGGGGCCACTTTTAAAAATATGAAAATCTTGGGGCACTCCCACACACTATGCGTATAGGTCCCAGGAGAAAACCCGGGGGGGGGGGGGATTCAAGGGAACAATGTCTACTTTGAGTTTATCTCATTTGAAACTGTTCACGATGAATCAATCACCTATATTCCGTAAATAATGAATTTTTATTCATATTTAGTAGTAACTGGCTTTGGTATAAAATGAACAAATAGGTGACATGTGCTGTCCTACCACATTCTCGCTAGTCTGTGAAGAGGACAGATTAGATTCGAATAATGAGCAATACTTTCGTGCTTGGTTAGTCAATACTGTGTTGATTGTTTTGGGGTTTCTAGCCAGCCATTTTTCCAGCCCAATGGAGGAACTTGTGCAGCAGGAGGTGTAGGAATTTGGTGTTACATTTAAAGAGCTTTTTTTCTAAAACTCTATAAATCCATTTCAGAAATGTTGGTCAATTAGCTTTTATTGTTTAAGGAATTTATTAAACAGATTGGTGTGTTTTTCACTATCTAATCCTGGCATGGGGTTGTTCAATGACATCCATGTATTTGTTTGAAATCTATCACTTGATGGTTTCATTTCAGAGAGAAAAAGAATCATGTTTTCTTGCAAAACGCTAAATAACCACTTCACTCTCAGATAAAGTAGTACTGCTATGTTTTACACAGTCAAATGTAGCAAATAACATTTTTTTGTAAGATTTGTGATACCAATTTTTTTTTTTATGAATCAACACAGTAATATGAGAACTCTATGGAAAACATTTACATTTTAGTCATTTAGCAGATGCTCTTATCCAGAGTGACTTGCAGTTTGTGCATTCATCTTAAGATAGCCATGTGAGACAACCACATATCACAGTCAAATATATAGTATACGCGAACATTCCATTCCAGCTAAAGAATGGATGAATAGCGTTTTGCCACAACAACAAAAAACATTTTAATGAACACCTAAAATCTATGAATCAAAAATCTGAGAACACTAATATTTTACACACACATGAAAGTACCCATAAGCCACATGTGTCAAACTCATTGCACGGAGGGCCGAGTGTCTGCGGGTTTTCACTCCACCCTTGTACTTGATTGATGAATAAAGGTCACTAATTAGTAAGGAACTCCCCTCACCTGTTTGTTTAGGTCTTAATTGACAGGAAAAATCAAAGTCCTGCAGACACTCAGCCTTCCGTGGAATGAGTTTGACACCCCTGCCATTAGCTATAATTTCTGGTGAAAAAACACAATGTGAAATATTGGTGTATATAGTGATTTGGAAATAAGCTCTTCATTTGTAATCATCAAAGTATTATTAAATTAAACCCGGTGCTTTTATGTTCATTTAAGCCAATAAAATTGTAATTTCACCAATAAAAAAATGATATATACAAAAATAAACTTCCAGTTGATGAGGTTGTTTGAACAAGGTCCAAAATGTATAATTTCCATTCTACAAACAACAGATGTTAGCAGACACATTACTGTAGCTACTACACTATTTATGTTGCCTGTAGTATTTGACTATTACAGCAACACAAGGTGGTATTAAATCTTCATAGGTTCACATCAACAGCTTCTTACGCACTTTACTAGCCTAAACACACACACACGCACACACACGGTAACACGCATAATGATACAATCACATGTTAGAATTAGGGAGACCAAATTGTTGTGGCTTTCCTCTAGGATCATGTCTCGTAACATAACCAGAGTGATAACACTGAATAGTAATAACACAATAATAGAATCTCAATATGGAATGCTACACCTCAAAATTCTCAGAATTGTTTGAATAATATTTCAGCCTGATAAAACCAAATCCTATATAAATATAATTCATGCCATTTTAAAGCAGGCCAGGGAAATGTGGTGGGTGTGGGTTGTGGGACTCGATCTCTAGCTCTCTAGCTGTGATGTCACTGACCTGACCAATCATTTTATAGGCGTTCTGCCTTTTCATTTCTAAATCTTCCAAAGCAATGATTGCTCTGTCCACAATTATTATTGTTTGACTGTGAAGTCAACCCTCAACATTATCCATAATGTCTAATTAACGTTGTTTCAGTGGGAAATAAATAAATGTCTAGTGATTAGAAACACAATTCAGCATGAAATCCTATTGCAATTAGCAGTCCCTCCCATTCTGCATTCAGTGAATCACCTAAAAAGCTTGTTCACTCCCATACTATTACTTTCCTAATTAAATAATTAATTCTGAATAAAAAACTAATAAAACGCCTCTCTTCTACCTCTCACAGGGGGGAACCTGTCTCAACCAACCAATCAACCAACCAACCAGCCTCATCCTATCTGAACACCACAGAAGTCAGTATGAATCACTGGTTGTGTGGCCCTAATGGTGTGATGTTGAGTTCATGTAGAGTTGATGTTAAGTTGATGCTGAGTTAATGTTGACTGTGAGAAGGGGTAGCTAGTTCATTAGGGGCATTTAACTAGTTGTGTGTTCTGAGTAACAAGGTGTGCCACGATAGATGTCTTTTGATACTTTCCCATGTAACTGCTGTCATAAACATTAGCAGTAAACATTAGCATACTTGGCAAGAGGGATGTGCTTACATTAGCTCTGCTCTAATGTGAGCAGCCACAGGAACAAACTGCAAAGAATCTAGTGGTGCCGGATGATGCTATCTCATAGACATATTAGCCACCAAATTCATGCAATAAATATGACCTGGCATGTAGACATTTTAATATGTATCAAAAACACAACATTGTCACATACAAGTAAAGTCACCCATTTCAAGGGTTATTATAAACTGGGTGGTTTGAGCCCTGAATGCTGATTGGCTGAAAGCTGCAGTATACCAGACTGTATACCATGGGTGGGAAAGCAGGTAGCCTAGCACTTAAGAGCATTGGGCCAGTAACCAAAAGGTCACAGGTTTGAATCCCGAGCCAACTAGGTGAAAAATCTGTTGATGTGCCCTTGACCAAGGCACTTTAACGATAATTGCTCCGGTAAGTTGCTCTGGATAAGAGTGTCTGCTAAATGACTCAAATGTGTATGACAAAACATTTATTTTTACTGCTCTATTTTCGTTGGTAACCAGTTTATAATATCAGTAAGGCACCTCAGAGGTTTGTGATATATGGCCAATATTTATTTATTTATTTTATTTTACCTTTATTTAACTAGGCAAGTCAGTTAAGAACAAATTCTTATTTTCAATGATGGCCTAGGAACAGTGGGTTAACTGCCTTGTTCAGAGGCAGAACGACAGATTTTTACCTTGTCAGCTCGGGGATTCGATCTAGGAACCTAAGGGCTGTATCCAGGAACCTCGCGTTGCATCATGCATAAGAACAGCCATTCGTTGTGGTATATTGGACATATATCACACCCCCTCAGGCCTTATTGCTTAATTATAAACTGGGTATATCAGACTGTATACACACGGGTATGACAAAACATGTATTTTTACTACTCTAATTTAGTTGGTAACCAGTTTATAATATCAATAAGGCACCTCGGGGGTTTGTGGTATATGGCCAATATACCACGGCTAAGGGCTGTGTCTAGGCACTCCGAGATGTGTCATCCTTAGCCATGGTATATTGACATATACCACACCCCCTCGTGCCTTATTGCTTAATTATAGCATAGTCTCTTTGGAACAGGGTTAACAGTTCTGGTACAACTTATGGCTTGTAATTCATATATTGAACTTGTGTTAGGCAATGAGAAAATATAGTGTGTGTGTGTGTGTGTGTGTGTGTGTGTGTGTGTGTGTGTGTGTGTGTGTGTGTGTGTGTGTGTGTGTGTGTGTGTGTGTGTGTGTGTGTGTGTGTGTGTGTGTGGTGTGTGTGTGTGTGTGTGTGTGCGCGCGTGTGTGTCGACCTATTTGCCAGCTAGGGCTTGCAGTCGTGTCGTGCAACAGCATGTACTTTTGGCGACCCCCAGCGTGCGGTAAGTGAAAGTTTTTCTCAGTTTCTTCACATCGACATTTCTTCACACCGAGTCTTCATACGACTGATGCCCACATTCAAAATATTGAATGCACAATCTAAAAACCATTGTGACAGTAAAGACACCATAGAAATATAGAAATAATATGTATGTATTGTGTGAGCCCTATAATTGATAAAGTAATATTAAATTCCAGCAGACGCTCATAACTCTTGCCATGGCGTAGTTTATAGAGAGCATTTGTCGATATGGGCGTATGCAAATATGAAACAATAATATATTATAAATTGAAAAACACCAACAGACATGTTCCACTTACCATAAAACGTATATAATGCAAATTATATAAGGTAGAGACTAAATTATTCTTACCTGCGTGCAATACACCGTTTTATCCACATTTTCTCGACAACAATTTCGAGTCAGTTCTTCAGGTATTCTCCCATTTAGATGGCTTCCACAAAAGTCGATAGTGGCTAATACACTCAAGTGACGAACCTTACTCCAAATGTCATTAATGCAAACATTCTAAGGCTATATCCTTCAACATTGCGCATATACAATTACTCCATATATGATGTCAACCCTGATCTTACACCACCAAAGGAGAGAATATGCAAATATCTTGGACGTTGTTTGTTTATTCTAACTTGGCAATTATCTTCCCATTAATTTGATAAGGTTGATAAGGACGCACCGAGTCCGTGGACAGGTGGTCCACTGTGCTTTTACCAAAAGGTGTCCTCTGACCACTTGTGTCGGTCAAACTTTGTCTTTATATAAATCATCGAATTTACTCCACTAGACAGTCAAAAAGCTATGAAAAAGAACACCAGAGAGGCAAGGTGATTCGTTGGCATCCTCAGTGGATTCGGCGCTGAAAATGACCACGCACGTTTCTACATTATTGAGAAGCAGAGAATAGCAAAACATCAGGAAATATACCCTGCTTGGACGGTTATAACAGTCAATCCCGAAAAGATGCGCCGAAGAATTTCGAAATGCTGATAGGTCACCGTTGGCCAAAATTCCACATTTCGCACATCTCTGAATAAATGAATGTAAGTAAAAGGTTAAAATGTTAAAAAAGAAACAGGAGACTAGGTGAGAGAACGGGTTATTTTGGAAGAGTGTCTGTGAGCGCGTCAGCGCGAGATGTTGCGTGTGGTAAGCGGTATAGGGAAAAATAACCACTTGTCATTTGAAGAGAGAGAGTGCAATATTATCACACCGTGCTATATCTCCGTGCCTTTCCGTTCCTCTCGCAGACTGAATAACAACCTGCCAGTCCTACTTCGGCTGACACCCATCTGACGTCATTTTAAAGTAAAATATGTGATATTGGAGACCACACTGCAAACTCAAACCGTCGCTCTGGTCTTGCCCTCGGCCATCGGCACACCTGTATTACAAGATGTTGGAGGTAGGCAACCTCCCATCACATTAGACTCGACATACTGATATGACCACAGCGAGATAAGTGAAAACATTACATATGACAAGCTCAGCTCTTGCGTGATACAGAGAGAGCACGTGGTGGTCTTCTTTTGCACCTCAGGGTCAATGTGTCAAACAGGTGCAGTCAGCTGTTGAAATCACCTGTTATATATGATTTACACAGCAAACATTGCATTACCAATTTGTTGTGTTTGAAGGTGAGCTATTAGGAATGTGAGAGTGCATGAGAGGTTGATTTCTCTCTATCACTCTCTCAGTTGACTACCATTGACAGATAAACAAACCTCTACACTCAAAACATTTATTTTGGCTGCCCTTAAGTTTTGCTGTATAGTATTTCATTAACATTACCACAATCCATTCATGTTTTATGGCGGAATGTAATTGTCTCTTGTAGAACTGACTTAACTCGGTGGAACTTGATGTGCACCAGATTAATTCATGTAGAATGAACTGACCAAATTTGGTTTGGTCAAAGAGTTTCTATTGTTGTGGGACAGAGGTCATTAGACTAATACCCAGCATATTTTACAACTGTGCATTTGGACATTTACATTTAGGTCATTACATTTTGGCAGTTCAGGCAGTGAAATTAAGGTAGATAAACAACCACAAGTAAAGATGTAAAAGTTTATGTAACTGTTACTGAGAATATGTTGTTGTTAAACTGGTCTGTTGGTTAGCTGGCAAACGCAACTGTCTCCCCAGCAGATGGAGGTTGTCTGTCTGTCTGTCTGTCTGTCTGTCTGTCTGTCTGTCTGTCTGTCTGTCTGTCTGTCTGTCTGTCTGTCTGTCTGTCTGTCTGTCTGTCTGTCTGTCTGTCTGTCTGTCTGTCTGTCTGTCTGTCTGTCTGTCTGTCTGTCTGGTCTGTCTGTCTGGTCTGGTCTGTCTGGTCTGGCTCTCTCTCTCTCTCTCTCTCTCTCATGACCCAGCAGTGGGTTATTTCTAAGTTGTTTGAGTCCTGACGCTGAACTCTAATCCTATGAGTAACTGGGCTATTACGCCCTCACATTTCCCCCTCTGTCTTATTCTTTCTTTCTTTTTTATTCATTTATTTTTGTGAAGTGTATTGTGATAGAATTGATTTTGATTTCTCTTTCCCCTCCCCTCTCTTTTTCTCTCTCACACACTCTCACACATATTAGAGAGAGTGTGTGACAGGGAGATTGAGAGAGAAAGACAGCGTTGATGAGGAGAGTGCTGTTGTTTTACCTCAGAGATAGTCACTGGTTGCTGTGCATCAGTCAGACTGTGGGTGTTATGGTTCACATGGAGGAATCGTAAACCCAAACGCTACTGGTGAAACAGCTGTTGTGTAAGTCATTAACGCCCCGCAATGAGGACTAGAATTAAAGGGAGAGGGATTTGGGCTGTGCAGCGTGTCTGCATTGCTCTTCAGTGCCTCACATTGGCATTTCTTAGTTTCGTTTGTGCAAAGTAAAAGTACTCGCAGTATTAAAAAAAATAACAAAATAAGAAATGTTTTATTGTCACATACACAAGATAGGTGCAGTGAAATGTGTTGTTTTACAGAGTCAGCCATAGTAGTACGGTACCCCTGGAGCAAATTAGAGTTAAGTGCCTTGCTCTAGGCTACCTAGAGCTTTCCCAAACAGTAGGCTGCCTTAGACTAGTGTGGATTAGAGTGGATTCCCCTGTACTGCATGCTGCGATGGAAAACAAAAACTCAGAGTAAATTCCTTTACTCACAAAGAAAATTCCTTTCTATCTCTATGAGCTTCTCAATTTCTACAAAACAAAGTGCTAATACACATGAAGAAATCTAGGAAGAGTTATTCAGAGGAACTTTTTTCACAGTGTCACAATGATGGCCTTTTTGGTATATCTACTAATTATATGTTTTTTTATTTTCCTTTATATGGGATGTCTTCCTGAATAATGTCCACTTATTGATTGGTGTTTTATGCCATATGAAGGGAGGACAGAGAGAGCAGCAACTCTACCCTGCTATGATGAGTGGTTTGTATTGAACTTGTTTATACTATGGGGAAATCCTTGCGAAATCCACTCTGCACAAAAGCAAACAATGACATCAGGGACCTTGTATCGGAATATTGCTGGGAATGTAGGATGCAATGCATCTCCATTCACTCAAAATTTGGCAAGGTTGTGCATATATCAACAGACGATGTTAAGCTAAGATTGTGGGTTCAATATATGAAAGGTGTGCTGTAGTATTACCAGTTTCATGTCAGGTTAGTGCTGTCTTGAGGTAGTCATAACTGCATGTTACTTAAAATAATTGATATAATTGTGTGTACACACACACACACACACACACACACACACACACACACACACACACACACACACACACACACACACACACACACACACACACACGAGATAGCAAACTTGTCAGAACACACTGGACCTGCTAAATGTTAAATGTCATATATTGTCAATTCAGAGACAAACACACTTTCTTCAATAATGTTTAAACTTGCATTTCCCTAAAAATGTATAATACAGAATGGCAGTATCATCACATGTATCAAGTATTATCCTCATAAAAACGTTGTTCAGCAGCTGGACTTCTGATGATTCAATAGAAAATGTAAATGCATTAGTAGGCTAAGCTTCATGAATCATGGCATCAGTGGGAATCAATGCCTAGTGTGGGAAGACAACTCCTACTCTTTCCAAAAACACAACCGGAATTGGGATCACTTCTCAGGAGCAAGCACCAACTCAGAAAAAAATACCACAGAAGAAGCCCTGAAAACAGAAAAGTGATGCTATAACATCCATTGTGTATGTTGTTAAAACGAAGACGTCTTGTTTAAGTGGCGTTTTACTGTTATTATAGCTAGTAGGTGCTAACACCTATCTAACGTGCTAAAATAACTTACCGTTTGCACATCGTCAGCAGAACTGCAGTGTGTTTGAGATATGAGGGAACCAACCATTTTTTTAAACTTTACTTCAAAAGATGTGATCCCTTACAATGCTACAGCACAATTCTGTAAATTTGAGACGTATAACATAGCATGCTGGCACTCGGTCAAAGCAAATAAATGTTTGTTCTAGCTATTGTCTGAGATTATTATGCAAATACACACACATAAGAGTACGTACGTACTAACACATTTCTAAATGTTTTCTGCACTCTGCACTTAATATGTTTTAAAGACAAGGCCAGGCGTAAACGTTCTGTTATAAAAATGTTTTTAAGAATGTCTGCTAATAGTGCCTTGGGCCCCCTCAAGGTCATACCACTTATGTATATGGGAATGTCTCACCATACACTCTAAGGGAGGTCTTGTAGTCTAATGATCAGAGATCCACCAGTTTATGATGTCATCCTGTGAGTGCCTACCTGGGAGGAGAGTGAGCGTGGGAGCACAGAAAAAGGCATTGCTATGGAAACAAGGAAACAAGGGTAACGGTCAAGGAAAAAGGCATACATAGGCCACAGCTTAAAGAGAAACTGTGCCGAGGAAGAAATCGTACCAAATAGGTTTGTCGATCGAACTGAACAAAGTACATGAATGGCATGAACCATTTTACTTGGTCGTACATCGATAGACAGATACAGCAGAACAACAAGCTGGCATCCATGCCTGATGAAGACCTAAGGGTCGAAACGTTGTAACAATAAAATCACCTTGGAGCATGAACAGTAGTGTACGGTATTTTCCTTTTTATTTTTCATGAGTTCACCTATAACTCCAGCACCTGCAAAATAAAAAAAAATGAGGCCCTAATTTATGGGTTTCACATGACTGGGTTGGACGTACAGCCAAATTCTCCAAATCACATTGAGGCAGCTTATAGTAGAGAAAGGAACATTCAATTTTCTGGCAACAGCTATGGTGGACATTCCTGCAGTCAGCATGCCAATTGCATGCTCCCTCAAAACATGATATATCTGTGGCATTGTGTTGTATGGCAAACTGCACATTTTAGAGTCGCCTTTTATTGTCTCCAGAACTAGGTGCACCTGTGTAATGATCATGCTGTTTAATCAGCTTCTTGATATGCCACACCTGTCAGGTGAAGAAATGCTCCCTAACAGGGATGTAAACATTGAGAAAAATAAGCTTTTTGTGCAATGAAACATTTCTGCAATATTTTATTTAAGTTCATGAAACATGGGACCAACACTTTACATGTTGTGTTTATATTTTTGCTTTATATCTAATTGTATTATATACACTATAAACACTGGAAGCTATATGATCCTGTGTTCAGAGTCAACAAGTCTCTTTCACCACAATTCCCTTTGGTCTTCTCAACATCAACAGTGATTTGAAAAGATGGCAGCGTACAGTAGGAGCACCGTTTTGCGAGCTCCAACCCAACTTGCTATTTTGTGATTCTTTTGGCGTTTATTTTTCATTCCTTATAACCGCTATAACCGCTATAGTTCTTAGAAACTACAATAACTTTTCAACATCAGATTGGCAGTTACTTACCTCAATTCCGGCTTTAACTTTGACTTTGACTCATCTGCCTTTGGCTTTTTCTATAATTCCGACCGGAATATTCAAGTGGAAATGCCGGCATTACAGAGGCAAGACAGGGGGAGTCCTGGTGAGATTAAGGTGAACGGAAAACCGGCCACCTTTTCCCTCCATTCCATTCACCAGTCACTTGATAACAAGATGGATGACCTCCGATCACGGATTTGCTACCAATGGTACTGTTGTAACTGCAATATTCTCTGCTTTTCTGAAACATGTCTTTCAGACAAGATACCCCCCATGGCTATCTAATTAGATGGATTCTCCATTCACCGAACAGACAGGCCAGTGGAGTCAGGCGTATCGAGAAGGGGCAGGGTTTGCCTCTCAATTTGCCTGACTCCAATGACCTGTCCGTTCGGTGAACAACAAATGGTCTGCTGACTCAAGCGCAGTGGAAGTCTATTTATAAGCATTTTCCTGCTTATAAATAAGCAGGAAAATGTGCAGTTGCTGCTTTTCTTATTGCTGGCAATTTTAATTAATTAAGACATGGGATGCCCAACTTCCATCAACACGATAGGGGCGAAAATGTCCTAGAGCACTGTTAGTCTACCCAGAAGCAAGCATACAAGGCACTCCCTCATCCCCCATTCGGCAAATCAGATCATGCCTCCTTACTCCTGCTTTCTGTTTACAAGCAGAAGCTCAAATAGTAAGTACCTGTGACCATTTCCATTGAGAAATGGTCATCTGAATCAAAGATTATGCTACAGAACTGCTTCGCTAACGCTGATTGGAATATGCTCTGAGACTCCGCTGATAACATCAACTAGCTAACCACCTCCATCACTGGCTTCATTAGGAAATGTATCGGCGATGTTGTCCCCACAGTGAAGGTTTGCTTCCTCCCCAATCAAAAGTCCTGGATTAACACAGAGCTAAAGGACATGGCTGCTGCACACAGTGCTATTGCAAACAACCCTGAGGACAGGAACAAGCACAAGAAGTCCTGCTACTATCTCTGCAGAGTCATCAAGTGAGCAAAAGGACAATATAAGAATAAGGTGGAGTCATAGTACACAGGCTCCCACGCCTGCCGCATTTGGCAGGGGCTGCAGTCCATTATGGATTACGAAGGAAGACTCACCCTTGATCTGCCCAACAATGCCTCTCTACCAGACTAATTCAATGCATTTTATGCACGCTTCGACAATAACAACACCGTGCCGTGCGTGATGGGCCCCCACTAACCCAGAGGACTGGGTGATCCGGCCAACGTGAGTAAGGCCAGACGGTATTCCAGGGCGTGTTCTCAAAGCTTGCGCAGAACAGCTGGCAGGCATATTCACTGTCATTTCCAACCTCTCGTGTAACCAGTCTGTAATCCCCACATCTCAAGAAGACCACCATCATGCCTGTCACCATCATTCCTGTTCCCAAGGCTTCATGCCACAATTACTACTGCCCTGTAGCACTCACATATGTAATCATGAAGTGGTTTGAAAAGCTGGTTATGGCACACATCAACTCCATCATCCCAGACACCCTAGACTCATTCCAATTTGCATACCGTTCCAGAGATGACCCAATGTCAATTGTACTCCACACTGCTCTCACTCACCTAGATAAAAGGAATACCTATATGAGAATGCTCTTCATTGACTACAGTTCAGTGTTCAACACCATTGTCCCCTCCAAGCTTGTCACCAAGCTTAGGACCCTGGGACTGAACACCTCCCTCTGCAACTGGATCCTGGACTTCCTGACGGGCAGACCCCAGGTGGTGATGGTAGGCAACATCACCTCTGCCACACTGACCCTCAACACGGGAGCCCCACAGGGGTGTGTGCTTAGTCCCTTCCTGTACTCCCTGTTCACTCACTACTGTGTGGCCAAGCACGACTCCAACACCATCATCAAGTTTACTGATGACACAACTGTACTGTGTCTGATCACCGGCGACGATGAGCCTACAGGGAGGAGGTCAGTGACCTGGCAGTGTTGTGCCGGGACAACAACCTCTCCCTCAATGTCAGTAAGACCAAGGAGCTGATCGTGGACCACAAAAAAAATGGGGGGGCGTTGAGCACGACCCCATCCACATCGACGGGGCTGCAGTGGAGCGGGTCGAGAGCTTCAAGTTCCTCTGTGTCCAAATCACTAAAGACTTAAAATGGTCCCCACACACGCGCTCCTCAGGAGCTTGGAAAGGTTTGACATGGGCCCTCAAATCCTCAAAAGGTTATAGAGTTGCGCCATTGAGAGCATCTTGACAGGCTGCATCACGTTTGGTATGGCAACAGCACCGTCCTCGAAAGCATGGCGCTACAGAGGGTGATGCAGACAGTACATCACTGGGGCTGAGCTCCCTGTCATCCAGGACATCTATATCAGGCGGTGTGAAAGGAAGGTCCGGAAAATTGTTAAAGACTCCAGCCACACAAGTCATAGACTGTTCTCTCTGCTTCCGCACAGCAAGCAGTACAGGTGTATCAAGTCTGACATCAACAGGCTCCTGAAAAAGTGTTGGTCCAATGTTTCATGAGCTGAGATAAGATCCCAGAAATTGTCAACACATACAAAAAGCTTATTTCTCACATTTTTGGCACAAATGTGTTAACATCCCTGTTAGCGAGCATTTCTCCTTTGCCAAGATAATCCATCCACCTGACAGGTGTGGCCTATCAAGAAGCTGATTAAACAGCATGATCATTACACAGGTGCACTTTGTGCTGGGGACAATAAAAGGCCACTCTAAAATGTGCAGTTTTGTCAAACAACACAATACCACAGATGTTCAAGTTTTGAGGGAGCTGACTGCAGGAAGGTCCACCCTAGGTGTTGCCACAGAATTGAATGTTCATTTGTCCACCTTAAGCCACCTCCAACATCATTTTAGAGAATTTAGCAGTACGTCCAACCGGCCTCACAACCGCAAACCATGTGTAACCTCGCCAGCCCTGGACCTCCACATCCGGTTTCTTCACATGTGGGATCATCTGAGACCAGCCTCTAGGACAGCTAATGAAACTCTGGGTTTGCACACCCAAAGAATTTCTGCACAAACTGTCGGAAATCGTCTCAGGGAAGCTCATCTGCGTGCTCATCGCCCTCACAAGGGTCTTGACCGGAATGCAGTTCGACATCGTAACTGACTTCAGTCGGCTAATGCTCACCTTAGATGGCCACTGGCACGCTGGAGAAGTGTGCTCTTCACGGATGAATCCCGGTTTTAACTGTACCGGGCAGATGACAGACGGCGTGTATGGCGTCCTGTGGGCGAGTGGTTTGCTCATGTTGTGAACAGAGTGCCCCATAGTGGCAGTGGGTTTATGGTATAAGCAGGCATGCGCTATGGACAACAACCACGATTACATTTTGTCGATGGCAAATGAATGCCAGAGATACCGTGACGAGATCCTGAGGCCCATTGTCGTGCCATTCATCCGCCGCCATCACCTCATGTTTCAGCATGATAATGCACTGCCCCATGTCGCAAGGATCTGTACACATTTCCTGGAAGCTGAAAATGTCCTAGTTCTTCCATTGCCTGCATACTCAGCAGGAATGTCACCCATTCAACATGTTTAGGATGCTCTGGATTGACATGTACTACAGCGTGTTCCAGTTCCTGCTAATATCCAGAAACTTTGCACAGCCATTGAAGAGGTTGGGGACAACATTTCCCAGGCCACAATCAACCAACAGCCTGATCAACTGTGAAGGAGATGTGTCGAGCTTCACACCAGATACTCTACAGGTTTTCAGATCCACACCCTTACCATTTTTCAAGGTATCTGTGACCAAAAGATGCAAATCTGTATTCCCAGTCATGTGAAATCCGTAGATTAGGGCCTAGTGAATTTATTTCAGTTAACTGATTCCCTTATGTGAACTGTAACTCAGTAAAATCTTTTGTCACACACATGTAACATGCACACACATTTATACTGACTCTACAAACACGCACATACAATCATCATATACTGTACACTGGTGCTACTCTGTTCATCATATATCCTGATGTCTAGTCACCTTACCCCTATACGTATATACTTCTATTGGAACTGACCCTGTATATAGCTTACTTACTTTCTTTCTTATTTTTATTTCTTGTGTGTTTTTGTTCCAACTTATGTTATTTGTAGTACTATATTGATATTGATTACTGCATTGTTGGGTTTAGAAAGGCATTTGCAAGAAAGGCATTTCACTGTACTTGTGCAAGTGACATTAACCTTTTACTGCAGTGGGCTAAGTCAGGATCACACAGAGTGTTTCTTGGTAGTCTTAAACAAATCTACTTTGAAACCAAAGTACACACCTCACACATATGGTTATGAGCTTAAAGAAAGACATCTGTACTATGCCAGATATTGAATTGAAATGTATTTAATTTTGAGTTTGTATCCCAATATTACACTGTATATATAACAGAAGACTGAAATATAACAAAACTGTTTGACATAGAAATACCAGATTTTTGGCTGGTTATGAAAAATATTAATAACATTTCACCCATGAGGTCACTCGGCACTTGACTGCAGGAAAAGGCTACAACTGAAAACTGAATTGAAATTGAAACTGATCTCACCCCAAAACTCATCCACAGGGTCAGTGGTTGTCAATCAAGCCAGAAGCTCCTCCCCTTTCCCCAAATTATAATGTAACTTAGCTCCTCCCCCACATACATCAACTGGGCTAGTGCTAGTAGGCCTAGCTGATGCATGTTTATTTCCATCCCGTTCTAGCAGAAAGATGCCTGTCTGCCTGCCTGTCAGTTGGGAAATGTGCTTCTCTCATTGGTAAATTGGAGCAATGAAATGGCAGAATAACCATAATTCCACAACTCCAAGCCGAGGAACAAAATATAGCTGGAGTGCAGTGGGTGGACAGGAGACCATCAAGCTAGCGTGGCCAATATCGCACATGGTTGGCTATAGGATTAAGTACCATGAAATATCTACAGAGGATGAGTGGACAGGACAATGTCCAGCCAAAGATAACTGTAGAAGTTAGCAGCACATATAATAATTAGTTCTAGGTTACTGTGGCGAAAGTGGTAGCCACTATAGGAAAATATATGCTTATATTTTGTATAAAGATATTTAAAGAGGTTGTCTTCTGTATGTAAGACGTTCCACAAATGAGGACTTGAATAGGGATAGTTCACCCCAATTACAAAATTACACATTGGTTTCCTTACCCTGTAAGCAGTTAATGTAGAAGGTATGATAGCAATCCATGCTTTGGTTTTATTTCTCTGACACTGTTTCCAAACGTTTTAGCATTTGTGGCACAAATCCCAGTCAATTCATGGTACTGATATTAGCATTTTTCACACATTATGCCCAAATCATCCAAAAGTATAAAATTCAAATTGATTTTGAAGCTCAACAAACTCACTTATAGATTATTTGAACATGGTGTGTGAAAAATGCTAATATCAGTACCATGACTTCAATGGGATTTGTGCCACGTGCTAAAACGTTAGCATTTGGAAACAGTGCCAGTGAAATTAACCCAAGCATGGATTGCTGTCATACTTTGTCCATAGACTGCTTACAGGGTAAGAAAACCAATATGTCATATTGTAATTTGGGTGAATATCCATTTAACATGGAGTTAAGGTAATAACCATATCAATTGAAGAGATTGTGGCTAAAATGATGTACTTCTATTGTTTCATTTGGGAAATGTTGTAGCGATGCAGCTGTGAGTGACGAGAGCTGTAGCCCCTGTTGTACATTGGATTAAACTCTAATCTTCTTTTAGCCTGTGAAGAATCTGATTGAGTTTATGACCCTCATTTGACAGTGGCATCCCCTTACTGGGGGTAGGGGAGGGGCGGAATGGAGGGGGCTGCATATTTGGCTAAAGAGGGCGCGAAAGAGTAATCAAATGCAGAGTAACACCAACCTCAAATGCACTTACAATCCCCATTATGTCAATATTACACATGTACCCAAGAGATGGAAAGTATGCATTATGGTAGCTGTGGTGGAAATTATTCAGTACATTTGTAAAATATTTTTAATAGCAGATAATACCTCATAATTATATAAATTATATAATTATTATTATAATACCTCATAATACACAGCATAAGCAGCCTTTTTGGACATGCCATCCTTCAACTGGAACAGATGAATGGGAAGTATGGCCTGAGATACAAAGCAAAGATGATTACGAGCATTCCTTCAAAGGCCTAGTTCTTTTTAAATGTCAACCTTGTAAAGATTGTGAAGAGAAAAGAAAAGTTAATAGCTAGAGTGTCTTAAATCTGCTCGTTGCCATTTTTTATTGCTCGGTGCCAGAGTGATTTAAGCCATCCCAGTGACATAGCCCGTGGGGTAATACCCTACATTTGCACTAATTCAGTTTCACTGACAAACATCAAGCACTGGGAGCTCCCCTCCCACCAATTGACTAGTAATGGCCAGCAGAAAGAGAACATAGCTGGCCGAGAGAACAGCCATGGTCCAAATTGTTATTAATCAGAAATTACACTGGAATGACGACGCTAGAATGTCGCACATGTAGGTCCAAAAGAGTGGTCAACTTTATGTGTGTACATCTCAAAATGGAGCACGACATCCCGATGCAGTGCTGCAACCGTAGGCGTATTTTCATGTAAAAATGACTTTTTTATAGCTGCAGGGTCTAACTATCTGTAGGCGTCGAGGCATGCACTCTAATCTCTATCAATTGAGACCACACACTGTTTTGTGGTGGTCGTGCAACAATGCAGGACATCATGAACACTTTGTTTTCCCTGGTTCTTTAGAGATATTTGATAAATATGCAAGTTTGTTTGTCATGTGCAGTTTGCGCATCTCTAGGTGTGAATGAAATGAAATGAAATCAAACTGTATTTGTCACATGCACTGAAAACAACAGGTGTAGGCCTTATGGTGAAATGATTACTTACAAGCCCTTAACCAACAATGCAGTTCTAAGAAAAACAAGTCTTAAATGATTTACTAAAATAAACTTAAGTAAAAATAAATAATTATATATATATATATAAAACATTAAAGAGCAACAATAAAATAACAGTAGCGAGGCTATATACAAGGGGTACCGGTACAGAGTCAATGTGCGGGGGCACAGGTTAGTCGAGGTAATTGAGGTAATATGTACATGTAGGTGGAGGTAAAGTGATGATGCATAGATAATAAACAAAGAGTAGCAGCAGCGTAAAAATCTATGCAAATTGTCTGTGTAGCCTTTTGATTAGCTGTTCAGGAGTCTTATGACTTGGGGGTATAAGCTGTTAAGAATCACTTAGGACCTAGACTTGGTGCTCTGGTACCACTTGCCGTGCGATAGCAGAGCAAGCTGTCTACGACCTGGGTGGCTGGAGTCTTTGGCAATTTTTAGGGCCTTCCTCTGACACCACCTGGTATAGATGTCCTGGATGGCAGGAAGCTTGGCCCCAGTGATGTACTGGGCCATATGTACTACCCTCTGTAGTGCCTTGTGGTCGGAGGCCGAGCAGTTGCCAGACCAGGCAGTGATGCAACCAGTCAGAATGCTCTCGATGGTGCAGCTGTATAACTTTTTGAGGATCTGAGGACCCATGCCAAATATTTTCAGTCTCCTGAAGCATTGTCGTGCCCTCTTCACGACTGTCTTGGTGTGTTTGAACCATGATAGTTCGTTGGTGTTGTGGATTCAAGGAACTTGAAGCTCTCAACCTGCTCCACTACAGCCCCGTTGATGAGAATGGGGGCCGTGCTCAGCCCTCCTTTTCCTGTAGTCCACGATCATTTCCTTTGTCTTGATCATGTTGAGGGAGAGGTTGTTATCCTGGCACCTCACTGCCAGATCTCTGACCTCCTCCATATAGGTTGTCTCATCGTTGGTCGGTGATCAGACCTACCACTGTTGTGTCATTGTCAAACTTAATGATGATGTTGGAGTCATGCTTGGCCATGCAGGAATGGGTGAACAGGGAGTACAGGAGGGGACTGAGCACACACCCCTGAGGGGCCCCTGTGTTGAGGATCAGCGTGGCAGATGTGTTGTTACCTACTCTTATCACATGGGGGAGCCCATCAGGAAGTCCAGGATCCAGTTGCAGAGGGAGGTGTTTAGTCCCAGGGTCCTTGGCTTAGTGATGAGCTTTTTGAGGGCACTATGGTGTTGAACGCTGAGCTGTAGTCAATGAATAGCATTTTCACGTAGGTGTTCCTTTTGTCCAGGTGAGAAAGGGCAGTGTGAAGTGCAATAGAGATTGTGTCATCTGTGGATCTGTAGGGGCAGAATGCAAATTGGAGTGGGTCTACGATTTCTGGGATAATGTGAGCCATGATTAGCCTTTCAAAGCACTTCATGGCTACAAACATCAGTGCTACGGGTCGGTTAGCAATTTAGGTGGGTTACCTTGGTGTTCTTGGGCACAGGGACAATGGTGGTCTGGACGAAACATTATTGGTCAGGGACAGGTTGAAAATGTCAGTGAAGACACTTGCCAGTTGGTCAGCGCAAGCTGGCAGTACACGTCCTGGTAATCCGTCTGGCCCTGTGGCCTTGTGAATGTTGACCTGTTTAAAGTTCTTACTCACATCGGATATGGAGAGCGTGATCACACAGTCGTCCAAAAAAGCTGGTGCTCTCATGCATGCTTCAGTGTTGCTTGCCTCGAAGCAAGCATAGAAGTCATTTAGCTTGTCTGGTACGCTCGTGTCACTGGGCAGCTCTTTGTAGTCCGTAATAGTTTGCAAGCCCTGCCACATCCGACGAGCGTCGGAGCCGGTGTAGTACGATTCAATCTTAGTCCTGTATTGATGCTTTGCCTGTTTGATGGTTCGTTGGAGGGCATAGAGGGATTTCTTATAAGCATCCGGGATGGAGTCCAATCCTTGAAAGCAGCAGCTCTACCCTATAGCTCAGTGCAGATGTTGCCTGTATCCATGGCTTCTGGTTGGGATATGTACGTACGGTGACTGTGGGACGACGTCATTGATGCACTTATTGATGAAGCCAGTGACTGATGTGGTGTACTCCTCAATGCCATCGGAAGAATACGGGAACATATTCCGGTCTGTGCTAGCTAGCAAAACAGTCCTGTAGCTTAGCATCTTTATCATCTGACCACTTCCGTATTGAGCAAGTCACTGGTTCTTCCTGCTTTAGTTTTTGCTTGTAAGCAGAAATCAGGCTGATAGAGTTATGGTCAGATTTACAAAAAATTAGGGCGAGGGAGAGTTTGTATTCATCTCTGTGTTGGGAGTAAAGGTGGTCTAGAGTTTTTTTTCCCTCTGGTTGCACATGTAACATACTGGTAGAAATGAGGTAAAACGGATTTATGTTTTCCCTGCATTAAAGTCCCCGGCGACTAGGAGCGCCGCCTCTGGATGAGCATTTTCTTGTTTGCTTAATGCCTTATACAGCTGGTTGAGTGCGGTATTAGTGCCAGCATCGGTTTGTGGTGGTAAATAGACAGCTATGAAAAATATAGATGAAAACTCTTGGTAAATAGTGTGGTGTACAGCTTATCATGAGATACTCTACCTCAGGTGAGCAAAACCTCGAGACTTCCGTAATATTAGATTTCGGGCACCAGCTGTTATTTACAAATAGACACAGAACTCCACCCCTTTTCTTACCAGAGGCAGTTATTCTATCTTGCCGATGCACGGAAAACCCATTACAGATTTGAATGTCCCTTATTATGGTCCCGTGTGGCTCAGTTGGTAGAGCATGGTGTTTGCAACGCCAGGGTTGTGGGTTAGATTCCCACGGGGGGCCAGTATGGAAAAAAATTTATGAAATGTATGCATTCACTACTGTAAGTCGCTCTGGATAAGAGCGTCTGCTAAATGACTAGAATGTAAATGAATGTAATTATCCAATGATTGCAGATTGGCTAATGGGACTGATGGTAGAGGCAGATTACCCACTCGCCATCGGATCCTTACGAGGAACCCCGACCTATGTCCCCAATATCTCCATCTTCATACGAATGACGGGGATTTGGGCCTTGTCCGGTGTCTGAAGTAAATCCTTTGTGTCCGACTCATTAAAGAAAAAATCTTCATCCAGTACGAGGTGAGTAATCGCAGTTCTGATTTCCAGAAGCTGTTTTCATTCATAAGAGACGGTGGCGGAAACATTATGTACAGAATAAGTTAGAAATAACACAAATAACACAATTGGTTAGGAGCCCGTAAAACAGCAGCCATCTCCTCCGGCGCCATTAGTGAATGAGGCCCATTGTCTGTAGATATTACAGTATTGTGAAAAGGATTCCAGTGTTTCACCAGTAGAGCATGCGAATATTTGCATAAATACACTGAAATACTTATCTCCTTGTGATTTTGCTGACAATAGACCACAAACATTTCAAATACTCTTTATCAGACCATTTCACGAATACCTTAGCAAGCAGGTGGAAATCTGATCAGCCCAAAAACTTGCAGACAAATTTGGGCTAGTAAATAGGCTCCCTTGTTTCCCTTGTTTCCCCTAATACAGCACATTCTCAGGCAGTGTAGCAATTTATAGAGACATTGTTCTAATCACCTTCTAATCGCACCACAGTCAGTTCCCCTGCGCTCCTGTTCTCCCTCGCCCCGGCATTTAATTTATTCTTGATGCATCGATTTAGGATCAGAGTGCAGGCCAGCCTTAATGACGCTCTCTCTATATTATTCATATGATTATTGAGAGCCCTGTAAAGTTCTCTGAGACCCGCTATTCCCCTCTCTGTGATAAATTCACCCAGGGCTTCAGAGACAGGTGATTTGAATGATTTATCCCCCTCCTTATACATTGGTTTAGTTTCCTTGTTAAAGTAAAATGCTGCAGTGTGCTCCGGCACTTTGCTGATTGCGGATCCACTTCTGCAGAATACCTTGCGGAAGATTGTCATTTTTATTTTACCATTTGCTAATTACAAACTAAGTACACTTCATGACCAAAAGTATATGCTCGTCGAACATCTCATTCCAAAATCATGGGCAATAATATGGAGTTGGTTCCCCCTTTGCTGCTATAACAGCCTCCACTCCTCTGGGAAGGGTTTCCACTAGATGTTGGAACATTGCAGCAGGGATTGGCTTCCATTCAGCCACAAGTGCATTAGTGAGGTCGGGCACGGATGTTGGGCAATTGCGCTTGCAGTCGACGTTCCAATTAATCTCAAAGGTGGTCGATGGGGTTGAGGTCAGGGCTCTGTGCAGGCCAATCAAGTTCTTCCACACTGATCTCAACAAACCTTTTCTGTATGGACTTCGCTTTGTGCCCAGGGGCATTGTCATGCTGAATCAGGAAAGGGCCTTCCCCAAACTGTTGGAAGCACAGAATTGTCTAGAATGTCATTGTATGCTGTAGCGTTAAGATTTCCCTTCACTGGAACTGAGGGGCCTAGCCTGAACCATAAAAAAACAGCCTCAGACCATTATTCCTCCTCCACCAAATTTTCCAGTTGGCGCTATGCATTGGGGCAGGTAGCGTTCTCTTGGCAACCATCAAACCCAGATTCGTCTGTTAGACTGCCAGATGGTGAAGCGTGATTCATCACTCCAGAGAATGCATTTCCATTGCTCCAGAGTCCAATGGCGGCAAGCTATACACCACTCCAACCAATGCTTTGCATTGCTCATGGTGATCTTAGGCTTGTGTCCAGCTACTCGGCCATGGAAACCCATTTCATTAAGCTCCCGACGAACAGTTATTGTGCTGAGGAAGCAATAACTGTTGGAACTCAGTAGTGAGTGTTGCAAAAGATGACAGACAACTTTTACGTGCTACGCTCTTCAGCACTCAGCAGTCCCGTTCTGTGAGCTTGTGTGGCCTACCAGTTTTCGGCTGAGCCGTTGTTGCTCCCAGATGTTTCCACTTCACATTACAGCACTTACAGTTGACCGGGGCAGCTCTAGCAGGGCAGAAATTTGACCAAATGACTTGTTGGAAAGGTGGCATCCTATGCCACGTTGAAAGTCACTGAGCTCCTCAGTAAAGCCATTCTACTACCAATGTTTGTCTATGGAGATTGCATGGCGGTGTGCTCGATTTTATACACCTGTCAGCAACAGGTGTGGCTGAAGTAACCGAGTCCACTATTTTGAAGGGGTGTCCATATACTTTTGTATATATAGTGCATCTTCTCAAACTTGATAGGTACTGTGACTTGGCTGCGGTGCTTTTGCGTGATGGTGAAATGTTCTATTGTGATTAAAAACTGTGGTGGTTTAAAAATACTTTGACATGAACATTTTATAAGTTTCAATCTCATTTTTATCTCAAGTATCAAGACAACCGTGTTTTACAGGCAGAGTTAGCTATGTTTTTCTTCTCGTATCCCATGGCCACGCATCTAAATGACCTAGTGGGTTTGCTTGTATTTGTTTCACGTAGAGTACACTTGTTGGAAGGGCAGTGAACATGAGATAATGATACCCAGACAGGGTTTGGTAAGTGGTCAGACAGCTGCTACACTAAGCAGATGGACTGATGTACCCTTTACTGAGCTGAATGTCATTCGCTGGCATTTCCTTCATGTCTGAGGGAAAGACAGCTGAGAAATGGTCTGGAGAAAGACAATCTGTCGAAAGCCAAGAGAAAAGCAGGTCAGGTTGTGATCAGGTTCTCAACGAGCGATTGCTGTAGATTCCTATAGGTTACATCAGACATTAGTGGTATTTGCATCTCTCTTGTTCTGAACAAGGTCAATATTTTCTAATTTGTCAGAGAAGAAACAGTTCTCATTTCACATCTGGGCCAAATAGTTGGATTTACATACGTTTATGTTTGCTTATGGTCTTTGAATGTTATTAAATATTTCTGTGAATAGATGGATTGGTATACAGTAATACATTTTCCCCATACGTAATATAGATATACTAAACATGGTGGGGAAGTAATTCCCTGTGATACTACCAGTCATGTCTCATAAAAGATTGCAAGCTGTCTCCGAGGGAGTTATATATCTAGTAATGAAGTTAGATTTAAGTAATAAGGCCAGAGGGGGTGTGATATATGGCCAATATGCACGATGCAACTCGGAGTGCCTGGATACAGACGTTAGCCGTGGTATATTGGCCATATACCACACAATCCCGAGGTGCCTTATTGCTATTATAAACTGGTTACCAACGTAATGAGAACAGTAAAAATAAATGTTTTGTCATACTCTGGGTATACGTTCTGATATACCACGGCTGTCAGCCAAACAGCTTTCAGGGCTCGAACCACCTATAATTTCTGTTATATCCTCCAGCCTCTTATTCTTAACCAGTCCGGGCTTATTGCCCGACTTTAACCTTCCAGGTTCTTGTCCTTAAAGTCATTATTTTGGTGAGCTAATGTTACATTCTGTGTGGGGGTTTCCAAGTCATAATTTGCTGTACCAAAATCTGGCATTGACGTGTTGGGATCATTCTCACATTGTCTCTCCATATTAAAAACCGGGGACCGGCATTGTATCTAAAGAAAACAACGTTGTTTTTATGAGGATGTATACATTTTTTGTAGCAATCAGTTCCGACAAAGTAGAGATGGGAATAGGAGCAATGATAAGGTTTAAGTGTTTTTCCCCTCCTTTAATTTGGAGACTGCCATTGGCGGTAGTAATAACTCTAGATTAGCACTATGGGGATTTCTCATGGGAAAGGGGCTACATGGAGAAAGCCTTCCAAGCCCGATACCTTTTGGCAAATGTTTTTCTTTCCAAAGGCCAGATTTCTCTTCTTCTTTGTCCTTCGCAGATCCCATATTTTCCCCTTTTACTGCTCTTCTGTGGGACAATTTGTGTGTCGGCTGTAGTTTTATTTGTTGGTGCTCGGTGGAGGGTAAGTGAGAACATCAAATGAAAGCCATTCATCACCTCACAGGCTGTAAGAGATAATTGTGAAGGGAGAGAGGAAGAGGTAAGGGAGAAGATCCCAGGGAGGGAAAACAAAATAAATCAGGAAGTGTAGTGTGGGGACTCTTACAAGTGCCATATAACAACCATGCCTTCAATTTCTTCCCATCTCTTTTTGCCATGAGTATGAGAGAAGTGTGATGGAGTGCTGGGAAAAGTTAAATATCTGCAAAAATAGATCACTTTTCAGGGCGTGTTGCTTCGTTGATGTCCCAATATGTGCGGTTTGATTATGGTATGGATGTAAACTCACAGAGGTACAGTGCCTTCATAAAGTATTCACACCGCTTTACTTTTTCCACATTTTGTTGTGTTACAGCCTGAATTTAAAATGGATTAAATTTAGATTTTTGGGGGATACTGGCCTACACACAATACCCCATAATGTCAGTGGTATTATGTTTTACAAATTAATTAAAAATGAAAAGGTGAAATGTCTTGAGACAATAATCCACGAATTTTGTGTTAAACGCTCTACAACAAAGCTTTCTTAGTGTCCAACAAGCTTTCTCTGCCCTTAACCTTGTTCTGAACACCTCCAAAACAAAGGTCATGTGGTTTGGTAAGAAGAATGCCCCTCTCCCCACAGGTGTGATTACTACCTCTGAGGGTTTAGAGTTTGAGGTAGTCACCTCATACAAGTACTTGGGATTATGGGTAGACGGTACACTGTCCTTCTCGCAGTGCATATCAAAGCTGCTGGCTAAAGTTAAATCTAGACTTGGTTTCCTCTATTGTAATCGCTCCTCTTTCACCCCAGCTGCCAAACTAACCCTGATTCAGATGACCATCCTACCCATGCTAGATTATGGAGACGTAATTTATAGATCAGCAGGTAAGGGTGCCCTCGAGCGGCTGGATGTTCTTTACCATTCGGCCATCAGATTTGCCATAAATGCTCCTTATAGAACACATCACTGCACTCTATACTCTTCTGTAAACTGGTCATCTCTGTATACCTGTTGCAAGACCCACTGGTTGTTGCTTATTTATAAAACCCTCTTAGGCCTCACTCCCCCCTATCTGAGATATCTACTGCAGCCCTCATCCTCCACTTACAACACCTGTTCTGCCAGTCACATTCGGTTAAAGGGCCCCAAAGCACACACATCCCTGGGTCGCTCGTCTTTTCAGTTCGCTGCAGCTAGCGACCGGAACGAGCTGCAATAAACACTCAAACTGGACAGTTTTATCTCAATTTCTTCATTCAAAGACTCAATCGTGGACACTGATTGACAGTTGTGGCTGCTTTGCGTGATGTATTGTTGTCTCTACCTTCTTGCCCTGCTCTACCTTCTTGCCCAATAATGTTTGTAGCCTGTTTTGTGCTGCTACCATGTTGTGCTTCTGCCATGTTGTGTTGCTACCATGTTGTTGTCATGTTGTGTTGCTACCATGCTGTGTTGTCATGTGTTGCTGCCATGCTATGTTGTCATCTTAGGTCTCTCCTTATGTAGTGTTGTATTGTCTCTCTTGTCATGATGTGTGTTTTGTCCTATATTTTTATTTCATGTATTTTTATTTTAATCCCAGCCCCCATCCCCGCAGGAGGCCTTCTGCCTTTTGGTAGGCCGTCAATGTAAATAAGAATTTGTTCTTAACTGACTTGCCTAGTTAAATGAAGGTTAAATCATTTTTTTCTATAAAAAAGAAGTATTCAACCTAAGTTCAGGAGTAAAAATGTGCTTAACAAGTCACATAATAAGTTGCATGGACTCACTCTGTGAGCAATAATAGTGTTTAACATGATTTCTGAATGACTACCTCATCTCTGTACCCCACACATATAATTATCTGCAAGTTCCCTTAGTCGAGGAGTGAATGTCAAACACATATTCAACCACAAAGACCAGGGTTTTCCAATGCCTCGCAAAGAGGGCACCTATTTGTAGATTTAAAAAAATATATATAAAAAGCAGTCATCGAATTTCCCTTTGAGCATGGTGAAGTTATTAATTACACTTTGGATGGTGTATCAATATACCCAGTCACTACAAAGATACAGGTGTCCTTCCTAACTTAGTTGCCGGAGAGGAAGGAAGCGATGGTGACTTTAAAACAGTTCGATTTTAATGGCTGTGATTGGTCAAAAACTGAGGATGGATCAACAACGTTCTAGTTAGTCCACAATACTAACCTAGTTGACAGAATGAAAAGAAGGAAGCCTGTACAGAATATATTCCAAAACATGCATCACGTTTGCAACAAGACACTAAAGTTATATTGTTAATGCGACAAAGCAATTCACTTTTTGTCCTGAATACAAAATGTTATGTTTTGGGCAAATCCAATACAACACATTACTGAGTACCACTCTCCATATTTTCAAGCATAGTGGTGGCTGCATCATGTTATGGGTGTCAGATAAGAGTTCTGCAGGAGGGGTGAAGTCAGGCGCAGGAGACTCAGGTACGTGAAACACGTAGTTACTTTAATGAAGGAAAAACCAGTCCAAAAATTCAAGCCGAAAAGGCCAGGGAAAAATATTCAAACAGAGGAAGACTAACACAGTTTTCTGAATATATATCGGGACGCAGCCCAGCAACCCTAATGCCAAAACTCTAAAATAATAATGGACCAGAAAAGAAAATCCCCCAACCTACAATAACAGACACGAAACAATCCCACACAACCCCAAACACAAAACAGACAGACTAAATACCCCACTAATTACTAAACACAAAACAGGTGCTACCCTAACCAGACATTACCAAACGAAAACAGAAAAGGAAATTGGTGGCAGCTAGTAGGCCGGCGACGACGACCGCCGAGCGCCGCCCGAACGGGGAGAGTCGCCACCTGTGGACGTTGTTTCAATGGGTATGCTTGTAATTGTTATGGACTAGGGAGTTTTTCAAGATAAAAAAATAAATGGATTAGAGCTAAGCACAGGCAATATCCTAGAGGAAAACCTGGTTCAGTCTGGTTTCCACCAGACACTGGAAGATGAATTCATCTTTTAGCAGGACATTAACCAAAAACACAAGGCCAAATCCACACTGGAGTTGCTTGCAAAGAAGTCATTGAATGTTTCTGAGTGGCCTAGTTACAGTTTTGACATAAATCTGCTTGAAAATCTATGGCAAGACTTGAAAATGGTTGTCTAGCAGTGATCTACTGTAAGGAGTGACGCAGGAGATGAGAAGCAGGTACAGGGAGTGAAGGTTTAATAGCTGACGGACATGAAACGGAACAGGAACAGCGTCTGGACAGGAACACATAACAACAACTAATGTGGACTCAGGGAACACCACCGAGGAGCAGACAGATATACAGGGGGTAATCAACAACGCGAAGGAGTCCAGGTGAGTTCAATGAGCGCTGCTGCGCGTAATGATGGTGACAGGTGCGTGTAAAGAAGCGTCAGGGAGGGGGAGCGGGTGCAGGAGCGACATCTACAATCAATTTGATAGAGCTTGAAGAATTTTGAAAATAATAGTAGGCAGATATTGTACAATCCAGGTGTGCAAAACTCTTAGAGAGTTGCCCAGAAAGACTCACATCTGTAATCGCTGGCAAAGGTGATTGTAACATGTATTGACTCAGGGATGTGAATACTTATGTAAATTAGATATTTCTGTATTTTATTTTCCTTAAATTTGCCAAAATTTCGAAAAACATGTTTTCAGTTTGTCATACAGGGTATTGTGTGTAGATGGGTGAGAAAATATATATGATATATTTAATACATTTTTAATTCCGTCTGTAACAAAATGTAAAATAAGTCAAGGGGTATGTGTTATAGAGTGATAAATGATGCTGGCTCATCTAACCAATAGGCAGCGCTATCACGGGTCCTAGGTTGGTAACCGTTCTGTGAGCAATAGAAATAGTTAGTTGAGTATTGGTGTCCATGATAGATAGTGGTGTAAATCAGTTCCTAATAAATGACAAGTAAAGATTACATCCTGTGTCCTCCAATTATATGTTGGTCTATGCAAGATACTACAGTATGAATACTTTCTGAAGGCACTGTATACTGTATATCTGAAGGAGCTTTGACATTCCCCATATCACACGTCCTTGTAAAGCTCTCTACTCAAACTGAAATGAGAACAGGGAAGGAAGTCATGCTCAAAAGATGCAAACCATGATTAAAGCTGCAATATATAACTTTTTGGGCAACCCAACAAAATTCACATAGAAATTTGCGTTATAGATCTGTCATTCTCATTGAAAGCAAGTCAAAGAAGCAGTAGATATGTTCTATGTGCACTATTTATATGCTTCCAGTTTTTCAACTTCGTTTTTGCGTCTTTTACTTTCGGTGGTGTACACCAGCTTCAAACAGCTGAAAATACAATATTTTTGGTTATAAAAAATATATTTCACAGTGGTTTAGATAGTACAACGATTCTCTAAACCAGGTATTCCCAAACTGGGGTACGCGTACCCCTGAGGGGTACGCCATCGGGGGTACGCCAAATAAAAATGTGATTCACTTCACATTTCCATTTTCCAACAGGGCTATACATTTGGGTGAGTTTTATTTCTTGGCTGAGTAGCCTCGTTTCACTGCCAAAAATAAAATTAAACCATCTAGTGTTCAGCGAAATAACAACAAAATGTCAAATACAGGTAGCCTAGTCAAATCATTAACATCCAATCACATTAACCGTTACTCTCTTGCGGGAATTCCACTAACGGTCCATATGTAGCCAAACGTAGCTGCTGCTCATGTTGGTATCTGTACTGATGGTGCAAAATCCATGACAGGGAGACATAGTGAAGTGGTAACGCGCGTGCAAGCAGTTACTCCCCACGCCAGTTGTATAGACTGCAGCATCCACCGAGAGGCTTTTTCTGCCAAGGGAATGACTGGCAGCTTGAAAGACGTTTTGGACACTACTGTGAAAATGGTTAACTTTGTTAAATCAAGGCTCCAGAACTCTCGTGTATTTTCTGCACTATGCAATGATATGGGCATCGACCATGTAACGCTTTTACAACATATACTGGTGCACTGGTTATCAAGGGGCAAAGTATTGACACGTTTTTTTGAATCGTGAGACGAGCTTAAAGTTTTCTTTACTGATCATCATTTTCACTTGTCATGAAGACAAGTTTCTCACACGACTGGCCTATCTGGGTGATGTTTTTTCTCGCCTGAATGATCTGAATCTAGGATTAAAGGGACTCTCCAAATCTATATTCAATGTGCGGGCCAAAATTGAGGCTATGATTAAGAAGTTGAAGCTCTTCTCTGTCTGCATTAACAAGGACAACACACAGGTATTTCCATCATTGTATGATTTTTTGTTTGTAGATGAACTCAAGCTTACGGACAATGTAAAATGGGATATAGCGAAGCACCTGAGTGAGTTGGGTGCGCAATTACACAGGTACTTTCCCAAAACGGATGACACAAACAACTGGATACATTATCCCTTTCATGCCCTGCCTCCAGTCCACTTACCGATATCTGAACAAGAGAGCCTCATCGAAATTGTAACAAGCGGTTCTGTGAAAATTTAATTTAATCAGAAGCCACAGCCAGATTTCTGGATTGGGCTGCGCTCAGAGCAATTCGCGCTGTTAAGACACTGATGCCCTTTGCCACCACGTACCTATGTGAGAGTGGATTCTCGGCCCTCACTAGTATGAAAACTAAATACAGGCACAGACTGTGTGTGGAAAATGATTTAAGACTGAGACTCTCTCCAATACAACCCACCATTGCAGAGTTATGTGCATCCTTTCAAGCACACCCTTCTCATTAACCTGTGGTGAGTTATTGCCCATTTTCAATGAACAAATAAGGTTTAATATGTAAGATGGTTAAATAAAGAGCAACATTATTGATTATTATTATATTATTATTTGTGCCCTGGTCCTATAAGAGCTCTTTGTCACTTCCCACAAGCTGAGTTGTGAAAAAAACTCACACATTCTTATGCTAAATAAATGTATTGTATTGTGTGTGTGTGTAGCAGGCGTACAATGATGGCAAAAAACAACATTTGAGAGTGCGCTGACCCTGGTGCTAGAGGGGGTACGCAACTGGAGGTTGAATGTTTGAAGGGTTACAGGACTATAAAAAGTTTGGGAACCACTGCTCTAAACTATACTTGCTTGTTTTTTCATGTAAACTGAAATTAGGCAAACTATTCGAATTTTTCAACCAGGAAATGGCGGAGCGATTGTTGCGTAATGCATCATTAATTCAAGCTTTACATTAAATAACATGCTATCATCATGTTCCAGATTTGCTCATGTAAAAAGAGTTTCTAACAGAGATGAAATGTACCATGTTGTTGGATCTTTTGTAAAATGTTCTCTCAATATTTTTTACCGATATGGGAATTTAGTGGTGCACAGTCAGAATCCCACAATTCAATGCGGGATTAGTCTGCATGTAATATCCCTTTTACTCCATATTTCCATGATTTACATTTGATGTACCGCAAATGTGACCATGGTCATTTGAAACAATGACCTTACGTAATTTCCTAGAATGTACCAGATCATTGTGGATCAATGTGGTAAATGAGTATATTCGGTAATTGGGACCTTATTTAGCTCATCAATGTTAATAGTCCTCCTTTCTTGTTCTGATCAATTCTATAAATGAGGCCATAAGAACCTATTGACTTATTGCAAATCTTCTGTTTTTCAGAGAAACCACAATACTCTCTCACAGGATATCTTTATATCCTAACTGTGGTAGGGCCAGGTATTGTTAACTTTTTGTGTGCTTCAGAAGGCAATGTGCTGTGATTGAATTCTTCCCTTCAAATATATCCTGAGCATGATGGGTAGTGATTATTCTGCCTGTGGTCAACGAAAAATAATAGCATCTAATTGCAAATGTAAATGTAAATGATTTGAAATCAGTTAGAGAGCTATAGTCCCCCTGGAAGTTGCCAGATGTCCAAACCAGACACACTTTCATTAGAATTATTTGAGTCTCAGCAGCTCAAACGGACATTTCAGAGAGAATAGGTTTAAATATTTTGTATTTGTTGTCAAATACTTCCTTACTTCATAACATATTCTGTAATTACTGTGAGAGATGAATTGATGATTGAACTTAATTGACCATAAATACTTAATAGAGCATTCAGTGATACATTCAGGCCAAATAAATCTTAACAGAATTCTCATAACATGTGGTTAAAATTTTTTTTTTTTTAAGGAAGCTAATTATTTCCGCAGTCCTAATGGCCTCCGTTTACTGTTTACTGAACCTTGGCTGTTGACTTTTATGAAATATCAGCCCTTCAGATATGCAAAACTGCAATCCAAACCCAAGGCTTTTGATTTAATGACCAATTAGGTGAAAAGCATTCAACCTGCTAGTTCATAAATCTATATGTCAATGAGGAATTGACTTCTGAGACCTTATGACATTTGCTGATATTATCATTGATTGTAATTGAGTATGGGGAGTTGTGTAGGTTTTGACTATCACATTACATACCGTACAGCAAACGTTTGTTATGGTACTAACACACTAAATCAGAAGCAACGGTAACACTTAACATGAAGTTGCTCTTACCTGTGTAACACTATAAATACCCAAGTAACAGCATTGTATATGTTACATACTACTTTAATGATTGCATTGTAATAGAGTTAAGTGTGTTTTATACTACACAAGTGGAATAGTACATATTAATATGAGGTTTGTATTAGAAATTTCCAGGTGAACAAAAAGGAGAGCAGTCGTTGATAAAGTCAATAAAAAATCGATCTGGTTTATTATAAGTTGCAACAGGGAGACACCACCCAGCAAAGAAGCAGAGAAAATGTCTAACTGGCTTTCTCTGAGCAGGCCCTTATATCCCAATGAGACAGCACCATATGTTCTGTAAACACCAGCCTCAGGGGCTTTTAGGAAGTCAAAACAAAAGGCAGTGACTTTGTCAGCTACTACAGAATCACAACCTTCATTGAATCTCATCAATACAACAGATAATAATCAGTGTGTCCTCGGTCCTTGTACCTCCAGTCTGGTGTCAACCACAATCAACAGATATGAGAATAATCCAGAACAAGTCTAGTGGCTTGTGTTAGAAATAGAACACTGGAAATTATGTGTATTACACACACTCAACATATGCCAAACATTATGTTGTTCATTTAAAATGTAATACGAACTTTAGTCTTAAACTTCAGTGTTAAAAATCCCCATTACAAGGTTAACAGTAATTACAGATCAAGTTTATCGAGCAACTTCATGTAGTGCCATCAAAGCAGATTTCCCTAGCTCTCTAGGGTACAAATACTTTTTTATTAGACGTTATTTGATATATTCTTCGTAGATATACAGTATTGTGAACTTCATGACCTGCAGACTACCGATCTTACCTCAGATAGCAAAGGAGTCAACAAGACCGTACAATTGCAATATCCACAGCATATCATTTTTAACTCTTTGAAGACTGAACTGTAGTATGGAAGTCTTCACACCTCCTCCATTTTCTGAATCGAAAGTAGGGAGAATTCTTTTTGAGTGCCTGCTTTTAGAAATGCCAAAAGCCTCTGTTAAATTCACTAATTACTACCACTCTCCTACATTATTTTGTACAGGTAAGGGCACCTGAAAGCAAAACTCAAGAGAGGATATTTGTGGTAAGCTCATTAAAAGGATGCTCACTTTTATTCTCTTTAAGTCTCTGCTTTCAGAAGAGGGCCAAGATCAAATGCATATTAAAAGCACACTTTTGTTAATTACAATTGTTTTAAGAGTTGTCAAGACAAGCTATACAGTTGAAGTCGGAAGTTTACATACACTTAGGTTGGCGTCATTAAAACTTGTTTTTCAACTATGCATTCCTCAGTCCCTTCTTCACAACCAGTGTCAATAAACCAATGAGCATTTTGCTCAGCTAAGCCTGTCAGTTCATTGAAGTCACTATTGACCCCTCACTCTCACACACCAGCCATATACAGTGCATTCAGAAAGCATTCAAACCCCTTCCCTTTTTCCACATTTTGTTACGTTACAGCCTTATTCTAAAATGGATTAAATAAAAATAAAATCCTCATCAATCTACACACAATACCCCATAATGACAAAGTGAAAAGAGGTTTATAGAATTATTCGTTTTTTTTACAAATAAAAAAACAGAAATACCTTATTTACATAAGTATTCAGACCCTTTGCTATGAGACTCGAAATTGAGCTCAGGTGCATCCTTTTTCCATTGATTCCATTGAAACATTGGAGAACTTGATTGGAGTCCACCTGTGGTAAATTCAATTAATTGGACATGATTTGGAAAGGCATACACCTGTGTACAGTTGAAGTCGGATGTTTACATACACTTAGGTTGGAGTCATTAAAACTCGTTTTTCAACCACTCCACAAATTTCTTGTTAACAAACTATAGTTTTGGCAATTGGTTAGGACATCTACTTTGTGCATGACACAAGTCATTTTTACAATAATTGTTTACAGACAGATTATTTCACTTATAATTCACCATATCACAATTCCAGTGGGTCAGAAGTTTACATACACTAAGTTGACTACTAAGTTGACTGTGCCTTTAAACAGCTTGGAAAATTCCCCAAAATTATGTCATGGCTTTAGAAGCTTCTGATAGGCTAATTGACATCATTTGAGTCAATTGGAGGTGTATCTGTAGATGTATTTCAAGACCTACCTTCAAACTCAGTGCCTCTTTGCTTGACGTCATGGGAAAATCAAAAGAAATCAGCCAAGACCTCAGAAAAAAAACTGTAGACCTCCACAAGTCTGGTTCATCCTTGGGAGCAATTTCCAAATGCCTGAAGGTGCCACGTTCATCTGTACAAACAATAGTATGCAAGTATAAACAGCATGGGACCACGCAGCCGTCATACTGCTCAGGAAGGAGACGCGTTCTGTCTCCTAGAGGTGAACGTACTTTGGTGCGAAAAGTGCAAATCAATCCCAGAACAACAGTAAAGGACCTTGTGAAGATGCTGGAGGAAATAGGTACAAAAGTATCTATGTCCACAGTAAAACAAGTCCTTTATCGATATAACCTGAAAGGCTGCTCAGCAAGAAAGAAGCCACTGCTCCAAAACCGCCATAAAAAAGCCAGACTACGGTTTGCAACTGCACATGGGGACAAAGATCGTAATTTTTGGAGAAATGTCCTCTGGTCTGATGAAACAAAACTAGAACTGTTTGGCCATAATGACCATCGTTATGTTTGGAGGAAAAAGAGAGGCTTGCAAGCCGAAGAACAATCGTGAAGCACAGGGGTGGCAGCATCATGTTGTGGGGGTGCTTTGCTGCAGGAGGGACTGGTGCACTTCACAAAATAGATGGCATCATGAGGCAGGAAAATGATGTGGATATATTGAAGCAACATCTCAAGACATCAGTCAGGAAGTTAAAGCTTGGTTGCAAATGCGTCTTCCAAATGGACAATGACCCCAAGCATACTTCCAAAGTTGTGGCAAAATGGTTTAAGGACAACAAAGTCAATGTATTGGAGTGGCCATCACAAAGCCCTGACCTCAATCCTATAGAAAATTTGTGGGCAGAACTGAAAAAGCGTGTTCGAGCAAGGAGACCTACAAACCTGACTCAGTTACACCAGCTCTGTTAGGAGGAATGAGCCAAAATTCACCCACAATAACTTATTGTGGGAAGCTTGTGGAAGGCTACCCGAAACATTTGACCCAAGTTAAACAATTCAAAGGCAATGCTACCAAATACTAATTGAGTGTATGTAAACTTCTGACCCACTGGGAATGTCATGAAAGAAATAAAAGCTGAAATAAATCATTCTCTCTACTATTATTCTGACATTTAACAATCTTAAAATAAAGTGGTGATCCTAACAGGGAATTCTTACTAGGATTTAAATGTCAGGAATTGTGAAAAACTGAGTTTGAATATATTTGGCTAAAGTGTATGTAAACTTCCCACTTCAACTGTATATGGATATTAGCTAGCAAAGCATTTGTGAATAGGGTGGTTGGTCTCAATATGGTCTAGTCAAAACAATCTTTCCTTGACAGTTGACAACTTTTTCTCTGTAATGGTTCACTTGATATTGGTATTGGGTATTGGAATTGTAATCAGAATTGGACTCGGCATATGTATCGGGCCTGATATTGGTATTGGTATTAGTATTGGCTTGTGATACTTTTCCCACCCCCTATTATTAAGACACTAGGAAAGACTCTAACCAGAACTCTTGCCCGGGGGCATGCATGTGCCCACTGTAGATCCCCTTAACCATGGGGAGGGAGAAATCGGGATGATCCACACATCAACTACTGTTTGGGGTGTTCTCTAGTCTAGTTCACTAATGGGAGGGACACAAGCCACTGAGTAGTAAAAGACTAAAGCCATCTGACAGATACATCTCCACCATGACCTTGTGGTGCAGAGAATAAATGGAGCTCATGGATCTCGAGGTGATACAGACATATTTCATCATGTCAAGAGGTCCTTGGATTTATTGCCCATCGTTCCATCCTACATAGGCCAAGGGGTGAGTGGAATCTCCACTCCCAATGACACCACCCACACCTCTAGCCCAACAACACCACACAATTACTCAGGCTACTCCGTCCCAATAGCCCCCAACAATTCCCCCTGTTTTCCTCCCTTATTTCACATTGTCTTTGAGGTAAACCTTTATTAATACCAGGAAATGTTCTCTCTACTGTACTGCTACGCAGGTGGTATGTGGCTGGTTCAATAATCAATCACCTATGTTAACAACATGTGTTGTATTGGAATCAGTTGGAATGTATTGGAAGCAAGGAATTGTGTGTGTGCGGTATCGGAAATCACTGCTTGATTGTTTACATTTAATATTTTAGTCATTTAGCAGACGCTCTTATCCAGAGTGACTTACAGTTAGTGCATTCATCAAGATAGCTAGGTGAGACAACCACATATCACAGGCATTTTTCCTCAATAATGTAGCTTTCAGTAGAGGGGGGTCAAAGTGACCAGGAGGATTATTTAAGATACTCTTTGAAGAGGTAGGGTTTCAGATGTTTTCGGGAAGATGGATAGGGACTCTGCTGTCCTAGCTTCAGGGGGAAGCTGGTTCCACCATTGGGGTGCCAGGACAGAGAAGAGCTTGGACTGGGCTGAGCGGGAGCTGCCCCCCTGTAGGGGTGGGAGGGCCAAGAGACCTGAGGAGGCTCGGGTTGGGGTGTAGGGTTTGAGCATAGCCTGAAGGTAGGGAGGGGCAATTCCTGCTAGAATGTCCAGTAAGGTCTGAATTCACTCCAACACGATGACTCATATCAAATACAATTTCATTAGTCACATGCTTTGTGGACAACAGGTGTAGATTAACAGTAAAATGTTTAGTTACGGGCCCTTCCCATTCAGAGAGAAAGAAAAAAGTAGAGAAATAATAGAAAAGTAAAACACGTAATAATAAAAGTAATAATAAATACACCATGCATTCATAAGCCTACTTTGTACAATGATAGACATCTTTCTGCACTGTGAGCCTGTACTGGTGTTCAGTCACCAGACCCCACAGGTAGACCACATTAATCTCGTATCGTTGTCTCTTTATCTGACACCTGAGATGTGAGATGTGAGGCCTCCACTGAATCCATAGCACACACCATTCTGGACTAATAAGATTACAAATATTTACAACAGACCTTTCTGGACTATTGAGATGACAAGTATTGAACTTTAACCCTGAGATGAGGCTCCTGTTCATTGGTGATAATAACATGGATACCACCTGGCCAGCAGCTGTTTCAAAACTGCAGTCAATTGTATAGCAATGCCAGTCTGACTCTGGTGCGACTATGTCTCATTCTCAAGAATCAGAGATCGCTGTAACAGGAGCAGTGCCAGTGCCAGCTAAAGAAGGCCATGAAGACTCTAGGGTGCTTTTTTAAGTGAGCCACTGTCCCAGACATTTCAGATAAGGAACTCTACTGAAATTGAACTACAAAAGTGGTGGTACATGTGTCTTTCCGTGGCAGACAGTGAGGCAGGCTCCCTTACATATTGGAAAATGCATGAGACAAACTTTCCAGGAGCCACTTTGCTTAGAAGATTTTTGTTTTCCCAACTAGTGCTTCATCCAAGAGAGAACCGAACACTGTCAGTGACAATGTTAGATGCCCTCCGACAGGTCAGTTGAGGTTTTTCTTTTACCAAGAATGTGTTGATTTTGGTAATTTTTGTAAAACACAAGAAAACAGTAGATGAAAATAACATTCACTCAAAGCAGAGACTAAATTGTCTTCCTGCAGACTTCTGCAACAGCAGTCGAGTGTTATGCTGTGTGATCCTTGCGGAGATGCTTGGGTGCAGATAGCAGTGTTATCCTGGGTGTATGAAAAGCAGTATCATGACCCAGCTTGATGTTTAATTAATTCCTGACAAGAAAATGCCTCACGTGACAACACAGGAATACAATATCAAAATGTGCACATACTGTATGCTTATTCATCCATAATGAAGGCACAACCAAGCCTTTATCAAACCTCAAAATGAACCCACATGATCTTTGAGAGTAAAGTAGCCTAGTGTGTGAGTGTAGTGAGTAATGTGTGCCTTTGATGCTGACATATGGGAGGCTTAAAAGGAGCTTCTATGGCTAGACACCAATTGATATCTAAAATGCCTGATATATTTTTGCCCAATCTCTTCCTTTTTTAAACATTTTCAGATTTTCCCATTTGCAACTGCTCATGTAGAAACTTGTGAACAGACTGCCTAATGTTGAGGACAAAATACAGGTCCTTGATGGAAAAATGCCTATTGCCTAGAAAAAATGAAACTTGTCGCCTTCTTCTTCAGTTAAGACTGTGTCCAATCTTTGTGGAAAACACATTAAGCTTCATTTATATTCTGCTCTTGCCACGTTTCATATCGCTGTGCAATAATAATTCTCTGGGCTTATCGACGTCCCCCATTCTTTCCACAATGATTTTGTCTCCCTTTTCACATCAGAAAGATACATTATTTGATACCAATCACAATGGGACAGACGGGACACGGGGCATTCAAATGGATACCTCCTTCATCTTCTTCAACCACGCAACTTTGTCAATAGTCCACGTTCCACACAGGCTCACACACCGAGGCTTAGATTGTAGCCAACAACTTTGTGTGTGTGTGTACATAACCTAACGTAGCAGGCGTAAAATAAATGCCTGAAACAAGATCCCCTACATACTGACGAGAAGGGAAAAAACTGTGTTCTGCACTGTTCAACCAATCCAGTAAATGTAGAGGAGGAGTTAAATGGAGTGTCGCCTTGTTAACAAAGACAGTGCTGTTAACATCCAAAAGGGGAAGTTGGGTCACAGGCTCTCTTTCCATTTCCCCTGGAAAATACTTTTGTTGGGGACTCGGCAGAGGGTAGTGTCTACACAATCTTCCTCATTGCCCCAGCATTAGGTGGGGCACAAGGTCCCGAGTTTATGATATCCTGCGTTGTTGTTCGACTGATGCCACTGGAACTCGGATATATGACAGTGTCCGAAATTAGTTTTTGTCAAGTTACAACAGTCTTTGGGCTGTTCTTCGCTGTCACAGCCAATAAAACAGAATGTATAATAGAACGTGACTCAGTCTGCTGTATCTTTCTGGGAGAAATCTCTCAGGACAGAGGACACCCAGTGTGGGGTATAAAGGCGTTGCATTAATAAGCTCCTTGTGAAGCTAATTAGCCGCTACAAATTCACAGCCACCGTATTCGGCGCTACCTGCTTCTGAGGAAACATGGAGCATCAAACAGAGACGGCTGCTGTACTTGGGAGCCTGAATCCCTTGTTTCGTTAATTAGGAAGATGGCATTCTCTTTTCAAATACCTCAACTTACAAGATCAGTTGACACGTAATACAGAGAGTCAAGGTTCAGCCGTAAATTGTGATACAGCAGTAATTGGGGATTTAAATTGGTTGTTACAGAGTGACAGAAGTAGTTTGCAGAAGTTGATGAACAATCTATAATGAACTGCTGACCATGATACAGAAATGTACAGAAATGTGTGGAATTTTAATTAATCACACCAGTGTATGAATTGTGTTTACCACACGTAAAAGTGTGTTCATTGTGAGTTCATTTGTTTGTTTTGATGGATTGCAGAGCGAATACATGCATAAGGTGCTTTATCACTCTAATTGGCTTGTTGTGATAGTCTTCATTGCCCTTTATGCATGGTTTCGTTATGAGATGTTGAAGTTTTTCTTGTAACTTAATATGTTCACATCGTTAAGGATGCCTTTGGAATCCTGTTTGGAGTGTTTGGAGGGTGTAGGGCACACAGACATGTTCTGACCCAGTGAAGTCTTCAGAACTGCTACTGTACATTGCTAGACACACAGTGTCAACCCAGATAGTTTGAGGTACATTCCAGGTATTAATAATGAGCCCAGTTCTTCATTGTTTCACATTCAGTAATCATAGAGAGTGGAAGATTATGCTCTCTCGCTCTGCTGAGACTGACCGTCAGATGCAGGCACAATCAGCCCATCAGCCCAGTAAAAAAAAAGAAGCTAATTATTGAAATGTATGCTCACTCAGCTGTGCTTAACAAATAATACAACAATGGATATATTACCGGTGTGATCATACAGCCTACCTCAAATTTTGAAATGTAATTATATTTTTTCATCCCGAACAGCAATGCATTGGCAGGGCAATTCAAGCAAAGCCAATATGCAGTGATAATGTATTTTGCCTATAGCTTACTGCACCAACTTCATTGCTCCAGTACTGTTTTTAATTGGTTTATGTTGCATAGGCTTACATTTTTAAAGTCATGTTAAAAAAAATCTTGGCTTGCATTTTAACTCAAAAGTGATCATGGGTTGGTGACCGCTGTTCTAGAGTTTTCCCTGTTAACACTGGCAATGTTTCCCCTTACTGTGATCGAATCAACACAATATTAGCCACTTTCAATGCAACATACCAAAACAACAAACTATGCAACCTCTCCCTCAACGTCAACAAAACTAAGGAGCCGATCGTGGACTTCAGGAGACAGCAGAGGGAGCACGCCCCCATCCACATCGACAGGACCTCAGTGGAGAAGGTGAAAAGCTTCAAGTTCCTCTGTGTACACATCACTGACAATCTGAAACGGTCCACCCACACAGACAGTGTGATGAAGATGGCGCAACAGCGTCTCTTCAACCTCAGGAGGCTGAAGAAATTCGGCTTGGCCCCTAAGACCCTCACAAACTTTTACAGATGCACAATTGAGAGCATCCTGTCAGGCTCTATCACCGCCTGGTATGGCAACTGCACCGCCCGCAAAAGATCATCAAGGACATCAATCACCCGAGCCACAGTCTGTTCACCCCGCAATTATCCAGAAGGTGAGGTCAGTACAGGTGCATCAAAGCTGAAAAACAGCTTCTATCTCAAGGCCATCAGACTGTTAAATAGCCATCACTAGCCGGCTACCACCCAGTTACTCAACTCTGCACCTTAGAGGCTGTTGCCCTATGTACATAGACATGGAATCACTGGTCACTTTAATAATGTTTACATACTGTTTTACTAATTTCATATGTATATACTGTATTCTACTGTATTCTAGTCAATGCCACTCAGACATTGCTCATCCTAATATTTATATATTTCTTAATTCCATTCTTTTAGTTTTAGATTGTGTGTATTGTTGTGAGGTGTTAGATACTACTGCCCTGTTGGAGCTAGAAACACAAGCTTTTCGCTACACCCGCAACAACATCTACTAAATATGTGTATGTGACCAATAAAATTGTATTTGATTTGAAGAGATTTTTATGTAGACAGAACGCATCGGAGTAGGATTTTATTGCATTGACACGCATTACTCAGCCCGTACTCTACACAGACCAGTGTGGCATAAACAATCAGAGCTGCAGTAGGTCTATATGTAAATAGACCATTGCCATATACAGTGGGGGGGAAAGTATTTGATCCCCTGCTGATTTTGTACGTTTGCCCACTTACAAAGAAATGATCAGTCTATAATTTTAATGGTAGGTTTATTTGAACAGTGAGAGACAGAATGACAACAAAATAATCCAGAAAAACGCATGTCAAAAATGTTATAAAATGATTTGCATTTTAATTAGGGAAATAAGTATTTGACCCCTCTGCAAAACATGACTTAGTACTTGGTGGCAAAACCCTTGTTGGCAATCACAGAGGTCAGACGTTTCTTGTAGTTGGCCACCAGGTTTGCACACATCTCAGGAGGGATTTTGTCCCACTCCTCTTTGCAGATCTTCTCCAAGTCATTAAGCCTCAAAGGTTTCGAGGCTGACATTTGGCAACTCGAACCTTCAGCTCCCTCCACAGATTTTCTATGGGATTAAGGTCTGGAGACTGGCTAGGCCACTCCAGGACCGTAATGTGCTTCTTCTTGAGCCACTCCTTTGTTGCCTTGGCCGTGTGTTTTGGGTCATTGTCATGCTGGAATACCCATCCACGACCCTGAGGGAAGGAGGTTCTCACCCAAGATTTGACGGTACATGGGCCCGTCCATCGTCCCTTTGATGCGGTGAAGTTGTCCTGTCCCCTTAGCAGAAAAACACCCCCAAAACATAATGTTTCCACCTCCATGTTTGACGGTGGAGATGGTGTTCTTGGGGTCATAGGCAGCATTCCTCCTCCTCCAAACACGGCGAGTTGAGTTGATGCCAAAGAGCTCCATTTTGGTCTCATCTGACCACAACACTTTCACCAGTTGTCCTCTGAGTCATTCAGATGTTCATTGGCAAACTTCAGACAGGCATGTATATGTATTCTTGAGCAGGGGGACCTTGCGGGCGCTGCAGGATTTCAGTCCTTCACGGTGTAGTGTGTTACCAATTGTTTTCTTGGTGACTATGGTCCCAGCTGCCTTGAGATCATTGACAAGATCCTCCCGTGTAGTTCTGGGCTGATTCCTCACCGTTCTCATGATCATTGCAACTCCACGAGGTGAGATCTTGCATGGAGCCCCAGGCCGAGGGATATTGACAGTTCTTTTGTGTTTCTTCCATTTGCGAATAATCGCACCAAATGTTGTCACCTTCTCACCAAGCTGCTTGGCGATGGTCTTGTAGCCCATTCCAGCCTTGTGTAGGTCTACAATCTTGTCCCTGACATCCTTGGAGAGCTCTTTGGTCTTGGCCATGGTGGAGAGTTTGGAATCTGATTGAGTGATTGATTGCTTCTGTGGACAGGTGTCTCTTTTACAGGTAACAAGCTGCGGTTAGGAGCAGCTCGTTACCTGTATAAAAGACACCAGGGAGCCAGAAATCTTTCTGATTGAGAGGGGGTCAAATACTTATTTCCCTCATTAAAATGCAAATCAATTTATAACATTTTTGACATGCGTTTTTCTGGATATTTTTGTTGTTATTCTGTCTCTCACTGTTCAAATAAACCTACCATTAAAATTATAGACGGATCCTTTCTTTGTCAGTGGGCAAATGTACAAAATCAGCAGGGGATCAAATACTTTTTTCCCCCACTGTATGGATCTGTGCCATTTACTTTTAACTGGACTGTGTTTACAGAATGAGCGGTTGTTTGTAAATCAAAGCGAGAGCTTTGCTAGATAGAGTTATTAGCCATGTTTAAGGTCATTTGTAGTTAGCAATAGGGGGGTGATTGCTTCCTACAAGAGCACAAAACGTATACATTTCTAGACATCTTTGAAAAGCGAGTCAGTTAAATGTTTTTTTTAAAGGGCCAGTGTTGCATTTTGAGAAAGGCTTGAATAAGCTAAATAGCCAATAGCCTGAGGTTAGCATAATCGGGCCTACATTGAACACCACACATTGGCTGTTACTGGTGGCTGAATGATAGAACAGCTAATTCCATGTTAAAATGTTATGGGATGCATGTCAAAAAATTACCTTTGGCACGGGCACCAATGAGGTGATTTGGTAACCTGTGCAAATTGTTCTCTCTAATTCATCAAACCACACTGACAACCCAATTTCCATTAAATATAATTTGTCAGTTTAACACTGGCCATCTAAACCAATCAGGTAGACACAGGTATTGTGCTGTGTCTTTAATTATCTAGCCTCTTCAACAGCTGCTCTGTGTTTGTTTCTCCTCTCCCTTAATAGTGTGTGTTTTCCCCCCCTCTCTTTTCATTATGTTTGTTTCCTTTTCGTCTCAGAAAGACAGTATGTATTCCCAAATGTTAGTTTTTCTCAAGTCTAACCATTACCACAGAACAATGATCAGGATCCAGCTTCTCACATTCATAAACTCATTGTATCACATTGTCTGGGTCGCAGGCACGATTGAAGAAGTCGATGATACCGAATCACAGATTCTGTTGTTCTAGCTTTTAATTGGTGTGAAATTACTTTTTTGGTGGAGGCATAAGCAGCTCACTTCGCTGGGTGTAATTGAGTTTTATATGGCTGACAGACAGCTGATGGAAGTTGTGCACTGCTTGACATTGCGTCGTTCTAGTATAAACAAAGAAATGTCAATGGTTTTCCAGGCTGGGGGAATGGGGCCGTCATTACACACCCAGGTGCACTTGCACAGCCCACCACATCCCCATTACATGAGTAGCAAATGAGCCAGGCAGCTCTGGGACTTATACCCCTATCCTTAGTCATAAATACTGGATTACATCCTAACATGTTAGCTGGAATAGCAGGCCTACCTTTTGATATTCATTCAATTTAACTGTCAATGAGAACTGCAATCTACAGGCGGATTGCTGCTTCCACATGTTTGCTCTTACTCTTTCACTGGATATTTGTGTGGCGCCTCGATTCATGTCCAGACAGAGTAAACATTTGCTTGGACAAGGTTTGGTCTGATGAAGTACTTCACACAGCATACAAAATAAGTCCCGTATTTAACAGTGGGCTAGCATAGAGCTATTCTGCCTGTAGAATTCCTGTGGAAACCAAAATAGGGGTCCAGCTGGGGTGGTGGTGATAGAGAAGAAAGCAGGTATATGTAAATTGTAAAGTCTTGTCTGTAATGTATTTTTTGTTATATGTCGGACCCCAGTAAGACTAGCTGTTGCCACTGGCGTCGGCTAATGGGGATCCTGATAAATCAAATCAGATGAATTGTACAGATCACAGGTAATTGGGAGACAAGGAGAGACTGAGTTGGAAATGTAACACCTTTTCCAGGTGCAAGTGTATATTTGCATTTTCTTCTGGTAACATCTTTAAATGGTACAGACACCTGTCAGGAGAGTGTCATCAAAATATAGGTTATAGTGAGGGTCCTCCTCAATGTCTGTACATACAAATAGGTTGTGCCAAAATAGGTTGTATTCTTGTTTCTTATGGCCTTGGCTTTGACTGCTACGGAGCACAGCGTTAGATTTATTTTTCATTACACAAGCGTGGAGGCGTTATTAGATTCACAGAGCACATTAATGTCATGGATGCAGCCAAGACCTGGAGCATGTGCCCTATCTCCAGCCACGCTACTCTACAGTCACAGATCTATCCCATTCTGACTACCTGCCAAAACCTTTTCAAATGTTTAAAAATGCTGGGTGGGTGGCATGTTTCTGTTACATATGAGTGTTCTGGTATCAAAGAAAATTATGTAATTTTATGAATTTTTTACATACATTAACCACCAGCCAGTGATCTGGCAGTTGCCCATTTAGAAAGCTTCTGAACAACCACCAATCCAACGTAATCGCCTATTTTTTCAGGTCCATCCACCTATGCACAGCACATGAAAATGCCAGGGATGAAAGTCATTTCTGCAATTTAATATATCTATGTTAAATAGCTGCCAGAGAGAGGAGATGAGCAAACAAACAAACACAAAAAACACCCCCACACAACCCACTCATGTGCTGGCGCATTGATTTTTTATGAAGCGCGTCAGACTGCAAGGTCCTCATTTCTGTTGCTTTGTAAAGTCTCCTCGGCCCTGTCCTTGGCCCAGACGTGGCTATACACCTGCAGGGGAAGAAGGGAACAAACAACCAGTCAACAACCAGCCAGTGCGAGTTATGCAAATGAACAAATGGGACGAGCTACTGATTGACTGGGGGCAGTGTTCCTTGCTGGTAATTGGCTTAAGTTAAGATCTTAATACGTTCAACAGATGTTTGCAGTGCCCTAAGCTATGGGACAGCCAACTATGGAGAGATTTGCCCTCGTTGTGGTGGCAGCTTGTCCTTGTTTTGAGCGGCTCCAGTTCTGACTGTCTGACTTATTTCTGCTCAACATTGTGACATTGCTTTGGAGTTGAACTGGATTGTGGTTCTGAAACACAGACTGGCCTATGTTGGTCTGATACACTGTAACAGCACTACTCAGTTGTCCTTTGAGCCTGTATGGTGGAGGAAGTTGTTAATGTAGGAGACAATTCAGTTTAGAGTGTCCATAGGGTTTGATACACTACATGATCAAAAGTATGTGGACACCTGCTCGTCTAACATCTCATTCCAAAATCATGGGCATTAATATGGAGTTGGTCCCCCCTTTGCTGCTATAACAACCTCCACTCTTCTGGGAAGGCTTTCCACTAGATGTTGGAACATTGCTGCGAGGACTTGCTTCAATTCAGCCACAAGAGCATTAGTGAGGTCAGGCACTGATGTTGGGCGATTAGGCCTGGTTCACAGTCGGCGTTCTAATTCATCCCAAAGGGGTTCGATGGGGTTGAGGTCAGGGCTCTGTGCAGGCCAGTCAAATTCTTCCACACCGATCTCAACAAACAATTTCTGTATGGACCTCGCTTTGTGCACGCGGGCATTGTCATTGTAACAGGAAAGGGCCTTCCCCAAACTGTTGCCACAAAGTTGGAAGCACAAAATCGTCTAGAATGTCATTGTATGCTGTAGCGTTAAGATTTCCCTTCACTGGAACTGAGGGGCCTACCCGAACCATGAAAAACATCCCCAAACCACAAAATTTCGCACTATGCATTTGGGCAGGTAGCGTTCTCCTGGCATCCACCAACACCCAGATTCATCCTTCGAACTGCCAAATGGTGAAGTGTGATTTATCACTCCAGAGAACACGTTCCACTGCTCCAGAGTCCAATGGCAGCAAGATTTACACCACTTCAGCCGACGCTTGGCATTGCGCATGGTGATCTTAGGTTTGTGTGCGGCTGCTCGACCATGGAAACCCATTTCATGAAGCTCCCGATGAGCAGTTCTTGTGCTGGCATTGCTTCCAGAGGCAGTTGGAACTAGTTAGTGAGTGTTGCAGGCAATTTTTACACGCTACGCACTTCAGTACTTGGCGGTCCCGTTCTGTGAGCTTGTGTGGCCTACCACTTCGCAGCTGAGCCCTTGTTGCTCTTAGACGTTTCCACTTCACAATGACAGCACTTACAGTTGACTGGTGCAGCTCTAGCTGGGCAGAAAGTTGACAAACTGACTTGTTGGAAAGGTGGCATCCTATGACGGTGACACGTTGAAAGTCACTGAGCTCTTCAGTAAGGCCATTCTACTGCCAATGTTTGTCTATGGAGACTGTATGGCTTTGTGCTCGATTTTATACACATGGCAGCAACGGATGTGGCTGAAATAGCTGAATCCACTAATTTGAAGGGGTATCCACATACTTTTGTATATATAATGTATGTAGATTTACTGTATGACAATCTACATTTCTGTGACCAACAATGAACCATACTGAGGATGTGGCCTGCATATTGTTTCACTATACAGTATGCCTGCTTCTGTCACTGACACACCATTTCACCACAGATAGCTTGTTAGCTCCCGTAATCTCACTTCACTGCATTTGTCATTAGAGCGATGATTAATTCATCACAAATTGACAATACATTTTCATTAACTGCCACAAGTCGCATTATGTGGGCTCAGTGACACACAGTTCAGCTTGATGACATTCGTATTTCTTGCCTTGGCTCCGATGCAGAAGTTAATGGAGTGTGATTCATAGCGTGTTCCCACTGCAGTCACACGCTTTGATCATCTGCCACCCTTCCCTTTCAAATTCAGTGGTTAACTTCTCACTTCACACAATCAAACAATGCATTTGTTCCCTCTCTCTTTCAGAGTGTTTTCTTCTTGTAACCTTGCTAGAGTTCATCATTGGCTTCAGTATCATATCAGATTCTCCTGCTTCTCCTTATCACATTACAATGTGACGAAGGTGACCACATTTAAAATACCCAATTGAGGGACAAACGGATGATTTTGCGGGACATTTACTGGACAGTGTAGCGTACATTAATGTTATTTTGCCTCACGCAAATGTGGTCATGCAGAAACGAGACCAATTGTGTGTCTGTTTTAGGAAAATCTGGGAATACTTGTCCAAGGAAACATTTCTGGTTGCTCTCAGGGAATATAAAGCAGTAAGGAAGGGAGACTTTGAAAAACAGATTTAGTGAGTAGCAGAACATATGTTAAATGAGAAACTAATGAGCATGGAGAGCGGTACAAGTTTGACAAAATCACCTTGTATCTTTTCAGTTTAATCACCTTATATATATTTTCAGTCTAATTCTAAGTCTATTTACTTTTGTAGCTCTTTTCTAACTGTCCTCACCAAGTTTAGCTGGAATTGAAACTGAACGGATTTTACAAATGTGATTGGTTGACGATATGACATATCGCCTTGCACTGCGCAGAATATCAGATCTCAACAACGATTGGAGAAGTGTTTAACATCACCAGTACCACATCCTTATGATTTATATCTTGTCAAAAGAGCAACGTGACTGCAAACAGAGAGCTGTATATAATGACGAGATGCTCATGTCTCCACCCTAACAATGGGAGTCGTTGTCCCACAGGTGAAAAGCTTATGTCCAAAATAAGCCCATAGCAATGTATTGGGCATATTTTGGACAGATATTGGAGAGTGAAACCTCTCGCTTCGCCTCTTCCGCTCTGCTGCAAAAGAGACAGGTTGGAATGCCTGACTGAAATACAGTAGCGGTGCGTAGGTAAATCACCGGGGAAGCCAATCCAGAAAAAAATATTACTGCCATATTACTGTACAACCTATCAAATAAAATACATTTTGATTCGTCACATGTGCTGAATATAACAGGTGTAGACCTTACAGTGAAATGCTTACTTACAAGCCCTTAACCAACAATGCAGTTTGAAGAAAATTCCCCAAAAAATGTAAGAAATAAAAGTAACAAATAATTAAAGAGCAGCAGTAAAATAACAATAGTGAGGCTATATACAGGGGTTACTGGTACAGAGTCAATGTGCGGGGGCATCAGTTAGTCAAGGTAATTGAGGTAATATGTACATGTAAGTAGAGTTATTAAAGTGATAATGCATAGATTATAACAGAGAGTAGCAGCAGCGTAGAAGAGTGTAAGTAAATTGTAAGTCAATTTGATTAGATGTCAGAAGCTGGGTAGAAGCTGTTTAGAAGCCTCTTGGACCCAGACTTGGCACTCAGGTACCGCTTGCTGTGCGGTAGCAGAGAGAACAGTCTATGACTTGGGTGGCTGGAGTCTTTGACAATTTTTAGCGCCTTTCTCTGACACAGCCTGGTATAGAGGTCCTGGATGGCAGGAAGCTTGGCCCCGGTGTTGTACTGGGCCATACGCACTACCCTCTGTAGTGCCTTGCGGTCGGAGGCTAGGCAGTGATGCAAACCGTCAGGATGCTCTCAATGGTGCAGTTGTAAAACCTTTTGAGGATCTGAGGACCCATGGCGAATCTTTTCAGTCTCCTGAGGGTAATAGGTTTTGTCATGCCCTCTTCACGACTGTCTTGGTGTGCTTGGACCATGTTCGTTTGTTGGTGATGTGGACACCAAGGAACTTGAAGCTCTCAACCTGCTCCACTACAGCCCATCGATGAGAATAGGGCGTGCTCCTTTTCCTGTAGTCCACAATAATCTCCTTTGTCTTGATCACGTTGAGGGAGAGGTTGTTGTCCTTGCACCACACTGTCAGGTCTCTGACCTCCTCCCTATAGGCCGTCTCGTCATTGTCGGTGATCAGGCCTACCACTGTTGTGTCATCGGCAAACTTAATGATGGTGTTGGAGTCGTGCCTGCCCGTGCAGTCATGAGTGAACAGGGAGTACAGGAGGGGACTGTGCACGCACCCCTGAGGGTCCCCTGTGTTGAGGATCAGCGTGGCGGATTTGTTGTTGTTACCTACCCTTACCAGAAGTCCAGGATCCAGTTGCAGAGGGAGGTGTTTAGTCCCAGGGTCCTTAGCTTAGTGATGAGCTTTGAGGGCACTATGGTGTTGAATGCTGAGCTGTAGTCAATGAATAGCATTCTCACATAGGTGTTCCTTTTGTACAGCTGTGAAAGGGCAGTGTGGAGTGCAATAGAAATTGCATCGTCTGTGGATCTGTTGGGGCAGTATGCAAATTGGAGTGGATCTAGGGTTTCTGGGATAATGGTGTTGATGTGATAATTGCGTTGTTTACTCTATAACCTCTTAGTTGATATGCCTTGACACTGTGATATATAGGTCTAAGGCCGAGGCAATAAGAAGACACAGTGGTAGAATAAACTAAAATACACATTTGTTTCATTACAAAAACAGAAAGCAACATCTGTCCAGTGAAGTCCACAAAACTTATTGCAAACAACAAACAGTTACATGACCTTCTGCATGGTCAAGCAAGGTAATTGATTTAGAACCACGGAGAGTTACCTCATGTCGCAAAGGAAACAGGAGCTGCCTCCACTGTTCCAGCACCATTTCAACTTCAACATTTCACCTATGCTTAGTCTAATACGGTGACAACTAAAACATACCAAAAACGATTTAGTCCAATCAATGTACGCTAAATACGATGTGTCTGTCAATGGTACTTATTTATGTGTGTGTGCGTGCAAGTAGAAAAACATGTCACCCTACTTGTAGAGAAACACCAATGCCATCCTCCTCTTTCATGTTTCCTAAATGGTCCATGACTCTGTCATACAGTACACGCTTTTAGTTTTTGTTGTCCTAGGCTACCTGGCTAAAATACTTGCTCGCTAGGCGAACTTCCTTTCATGGGCAACGATACACCAGGCCAGTTAGTTAACATTAGCATATTACATCTAGCTACATGATTGACTATTATTTTATTTAAAACAATATCAAGTGCTCGATGGCTTCCCTTGCATTTAATGCTACAGGTGGCAAAAATGTCATACTCTTTCTTAACCCTTGTGTAGTCTTAATAATAAACAACCTGTGTACTCCCCTTGTCCTAAGGGTAAAAAAATGACCCGCCTTCACTAAACCCCTAAAATAAAGCAGCTTAATTGAATTTTAAATCACAAATCTATTTTGCATGAAGAAACAACCTGTCATTGTCACGGGTGTCGTAGGGTTTAGACCAAAACACAGCGGGAAAATGTATACTCATCTTCTTTTATTAACGGACAAAGAAGGAAAACCAAAACGTTTACCCCAAAAAACACACCGACACAAAGCACATGCCGGTAAGGCACAAAGCTATACACAGCAACAATCTCCCACAAACTCCCATGACAAAAACACTCCTAAATATAGGACCTTCAATCAGAGGCAACGATAGACAGCTGCCTCCAATTGAAGGCCCCAATCCCCATTACCAAAACATAGAAATACAAAACCTAGACAGAACATAGAAATAAACTAACATAGAATGATAACCCAAAAACCCCGGAATACATAAATCAAATACCCCTCTACATAAACAACCACCCCAAACCATATAAACCAAATACCCCCTCTACATGAACACATACACAAACACACCCTGAACCACATAAAACAAATACCCCCTGCCACGTCCTGACCAAACTATAATAACAAATAACCCCTATTACTGGTCAGGACGTGACAGTCATTCATCACACACTTTGTGAATATCTGGGTTTTCCCTCTTCACAATGCAGAAAGACTGCATTTAATCTGTGACACCACTCATTTTTATTACAACACACCTGTCATAATTGTTTTCTTTACTAAAGTAGAGGTTTATTATTATTATTATTATTATTATTATTATTATTGCTAAAGGTACTGCATAGGTGTAAACATAATTTTTTTAGCAAGAGATAGCACTTGTATAGCCTAAGAAAGTAGCAGAAATGTGCAGAAAGTAGTTTGGAATGCATTTTATTGAAGGGAAACAATAACAGTCTTGACATTTTTTGGCAACATAGTGATATATTCTTATATTGTACAATGAGGAATTCAACTACAAAATACTAGTCTTCTCCCATTTTTTGAACCATTGCCCCCACCCACAAGGTGTATAAACAACAACAATAAATAAGAATAAAATAAGATAATAGATACGTAACAAAAACGTGAAGAACATAAATCAATCAACTCTAATTAGCACATGTAGGACAGTATGCAAGTGTGTGTGCATGGACTTTGCAGAAGTATCTCACATGTGTAGCACATAATATTTGTTTTACAGTGCTTTTTGGGGGGCAGAATTGGCATTGTCTCCTCTTGCCTGCCCCAGCTGCAGCCTCATGTGGATCAGGACAAGATTGAGCCCCCTGAACAGCTTTCACTAGTGCTGCAGAGGCTGCTGTGCAGAGGAGCCGCTCCCCATTCTTTGAATGTGTGGGGTTACAAGTGCCTTTCCCAGCTGCTCCAGGAACACCCTCCTCTTGTTCCGCTTTTCAGGCATCCAGGTAGGGTTGATGTTGTTCCATATCACGAAGGCATTGTATGAGGACACATCAATGATGTTATGGAAGATGACCAGGGGCCAGCAGGCGGTCATCCTCCTGCAGCTGTAAGTTCCAATCACCTTGTCCAGGTTGTCCATACCTACTTTGTTGTGGTTGTAGTCCAGGATGATGGCTGGCTTCCTGTCCTCATGATCACTGATCTCAGTCGTTTTGTGCAGTGTGCTCAGGAGGACCACATTCTTGTTCCTCTTTGGGAGGTAAGAAACTAGAGGGGTGGTGGGGGTGAAGGCAAACTTTGATGAGAAGGCCTCTCTCCCCCTTGTTATGAAGAGTGAAGGGGGGAGCTCAGGCTTGTTCTTTCTAACTGTGCCAACCATAGTGATCTTCCTCTTCAGGAGCTGCTGGCTGAGTTCAATCAGTAGCACACACAATCTCAATTTCTCATTGTGTGTGTGTGTGTGTGTGTGTGTGTGTGTGTGTGTGTGTGTGTGTGTGTGTGTGTGTGTGTGTGTGTGTGTGTGTGTGTGTGTCTTTGTGTGTGTCTTTGTGTGTGTCTTTGTGTGTGTCTTTGTGTGTGTCTTTGTGTGTGTGTGTCTTTGTGTGTCTTTGTGTGTCTTTGTGTGTCTTTGTGTGTCTTTGTGTGTCTTTGTGGTGTGTAAATTATTTTATAACTGCCGGGTAAAAAATGACCCTAAGACAATCTTTGTACCCTGGTGGTGTACAGCTTTCATGGAAATATGAACAAAGGCGATGTTTCACTTTTTCTAATGTTGGGGTCACTCTAGGAAAGTCATCAAATTTCAAGTTTAAAAAGTATCATTTAGGGGGCTTTCTCTGCTGTTAAACATAGTGGCGGGTCATTTTTTACCCTTAAGACAACAGACAGCATCAGATAGATACGCTACACATACTGAGACAAAGGGGCACTGTTTCGTTTGCTCAGATGATTTCTCTGGTGAGATACATTCAGCCTCTTGGGAATTGAAGGAAACATTTGAAACACAGAGAGTCGAAAGGTTGCTGGTTCGAATCCCTGAACCAACTATGTGCCCTTGATGTGCCCTTGAGCAAGGCACTTAACCCTAATTTCTCTTGTAAGTCACTCTGGATAAGAGCATCTTCTAAATGAATAAATGCAATAATAATAATAATTAATACACACTGAAATAAGGAAGAAATCTACCTTTTTTGTATATTAGTGGTGTTAGAATTTTTTTATACAATGCGGGTGTCACGCCCTGACCTTAGAGAGACTTTTTTATTCTCTATTTTGTTAGGTCAGGGTGTGACTTGGGTGGGCATATCTATGTTTCTATTTCTTTGTTGGCCTAGTATGGTTCCCAATCAGAGGCAGCTGTGTATCGTTGTCTCTGATTGGGGATCATACTTAGGCAGCCCTTTTTCCCCACCTGTGATTGTTGGATCTTGTTTGTGTGTAGTTGCTTTCTGCACTGCATGTAGCTTTACGTTCGTTTTCGTATTTTGTTGTTTTTCCCGGTGTCATTGTTAAATAAAAGAAAATGTACGCCTACCACGCTGCACCTTGGTCTCATTCCAACAACGGACGTAACAGCGGGACATGATTGTTTGGTTGCGAGAAGTGGGACAAAGGGCAAATATGCGGGACTGTCCCGCACAATCCGGGACATGTGGTCACCCTAATGCTGCGTGACAGCTGTAATTGTGTTTCTTTATAAATGCCTCGAGGATATTAACCTCGCCTATTAATGGCTAACCTGTGCTTAGTGAGGCTAGTTTCCAAGGGTCAGTTTCATTGAATCATCTGGTAGAACCCTTCAAATTCTCTCTGTTTAATATGGAAATGTATTCAGCCCACTTCAATTATCATAAGTGTAGTCTCTGGAAATGTTTTTTGTTTTCTTCCCTTTGTCCTCAGAGGACAGTTATGTTTCTAAATAGAGCAATGAGCCGCAGTTTATTTGCATTATTAAATAATGAATTAAATAGTTCAATTAAATTGCACAAATATGCTGTTCCAAGGAAAACAATGTTACAGTGGTTTAAAAGATGATTCAATTTACAGATACTTGAAAATACTTGAATGTTGTTTCCAGAGATTCCAGAAATAGGACTTCTGGAATCACTGTCCCAATTAGTTGTCTATAACTTTTACTAAGAGAACGAAAGCTCACTTAATGATAAGTATTTTTATTATTGTGCATAGTAGTGGTTCTAGTAATCGTAGTAGAATGAGTGGCCTACTTAGCATTATAATTTCATGCCTGAAGGCTAGTCACAAAGTGCTCTTCTTCATTGTCTAGCTGTAAGAACCACAATCATTGAATTGTTAATGTTCGACCCTCTTTCTGCCATTGCACATTTACTCATTTTCTTCTCTAGATTTGATAACTATCTTCAAAAAGAAGCCACCCAAAATGAACTCTACTGTTTGGCTGCCTATCTGCAGACAGACAGCATATGGACTCAAATGTTCCTGAATATGATCACTGAACCTGCAAAGAGAATCTCTTAGACGTGTTGCTGTCTAGTCAGGAGGAAATACGAATGGGAGTAGTAGTATGTGATCCTTTTCAGGCAAATTAATGCTGCAGATTTAGGTAAGGGTGACGTAAAGGTGAAAGCCTCCCAGACGGATTGTACTTTCTGGATTTATCACAGTAATGTAAAATTATCCATCCGTTTCTCACTGCGACCATTAGGACTTAAAAAGCAATTCTGAATGTCTCAGACAAAGAGTAAAACTTTGAATGTCTTAGACAAAGACTAAAGCCATTCACCCTTGAATTTGCAGGAGTCATCCCCTTCTTCCCTTCCAGTGGCGACCCGTCATTCAGAGCAGGTGGGGCACAGCCTGTTTTGAGCCCCACCTGTTTTGAGCCCCATGTTTTGCATGTTATTTTGAAAATAATACGTGTCACATATCAGTTTCCAAACCATGTAAAAATATATAATTTTATTTATTTAACTAGGCAAGTCAGTTAAGAACAAATTCTTATTTACAATGAAGGCCTAGGAACAGTGGGTTAACTGCCTTGTTCAGGGGCAGAACGACAGATATATACCTTGTCAGCTCGGGGATTTGATCTAGCAACCTTTCAGTTACTGGCCCTGCGTTCTAACCACTAGGCTACCTGCCTCCCCATGATTAATAATCATTGAGTTAATAAGCCGCATACATAGTTGGTCTCTTTTGCTTTCTTGAGTAAGGCAGCTCCAAAGTACAGTTGTTTCAGCCTAGCTCAGTGCTGTGGTGGTGGGGCAGCCAGTGTAAAATACGGAGCGTAGGGGTTGGTAATGTTCTCCAGTTGCGCCATGATTAGGTAATGTTCTCCGCCGTGATTGGCTCAGTGTTCTGTCACTCACGGGGACACTATGTCACCACTAAATCTAAGTGTAGAGCTCAAAAATTCAAGCCCCTTGGGTGCTGCCATAGAGTTACAAGGCTCAAGGTCATTGGCCACAGATAAAATTACGTCAAATCACATTATATCTACAGAAGCTTTGATTTGGATGATCATGTCAACATCATACTTTAAAAATCTTAGCTAGCAAGCTACCAGTCATCATCATGAATCAAGTCGACAATCTACCGGCAAATGCTTTTTAGTCCTTGTCATATGGAGATAAATAATGATTAGAAATTATAGATAAAACGTTTTGGTGCTCATCGGCCATTGGTGGCTAACTGCAAGCATTGCAACGCAATCACTAGCCTGCTTTATAGTGGAGTGGGTGTGTGGTTCCAAGTCTGGGTTTATGTGTCTCTTTTCCAAGCTTTAAAGGATAAACATTCAACATTGGCCATGCTGTCAATCCAGCATGACTTCTGCTGCGCTCAAAACAACTGGAAACTCAGAACTGGGAAATCTGACTTTAGTGAGTTCAAGACAACTGGGAACTCTGAAAAAAAATGAGCTCTGACTGGGAAAATATGTTTTGAACGGTCATCCAACTTGGAATTGCAAGTCGGGGAACTCAGGCCTCTTTCTAAAGCTCCGGCCTGAAGATTACTGACATCATCCTGATTCAACCTTGTTTTTTTCCAAGTTCCCAATTGTCTTAAAAGCACCATAAATCCAGAGAATGACAGACTTTGATGACAAAGCTTGATGACAAAATTTGTCCACGAAGGACCGCCCAGCCACCTTCCTGTTCAAGTGAGCACAGCACAACAAGGTGAGTCCAAAAATGTCTTGTATGACGCTGCATAAAAGATGTAATATGCCAGGGAGATATTTTTACTGTAGCTAAGAAAGTAATACTAAGTGTATGTTGTGTAGTAAGCTGTTAGTAGCCCATGTGCCTCACCCTAATAATTTGGTCCCTTTTCCCCCTCTTAATTTTGCCTACTGTTCTGACTTGGTGGTGCACATGTAGCCTATAGCCTGTTTTAGAGAAATGTAATCATCAAATACAGTAAGACCTTTCATTGTCTGCTTATATGCCCCCTTTATTTACCCTACGGTTCTGATATTGTGTACAGGGAGAATACTGTAAGAACGGCCCATGTTCTGAATTCTGTTGCTGTACATTTCAAAAGTGCTGAACAAATTGTTATATTGACTACATCCATCCTAGCTCGCTCATTAATGTCTTAATCGAAATTAAGGATTGCATCTTATGCCATAGTTTGTACATCTCAATATTCAGTAGAAATCACATTTGTTTAAGAAAGTCAGCCATATCAGCTATGTTTTTTTTAAAGGCAGTAAATGAGGCTGAAGAACTGTTTCGCTGCCAGACAAGGCTCAGCTGATAGCCAGGTGTAGCAAGGTAAGGTGTTGGGACTGCTGTTGGGTCTCTGCTGTTGGGACAATTTATGTAGGCCCTAACAGTTTCTGGGCACCATTTGCCATTGTTATAGTGTGATTAATGTAGTGTTTAGTGTTGTGTTGTATAGTGGCTTTGCTGGTATGCATAACATTTTTTTTTAAATTGCCTCACCAAGATAGTCACCCGAGCTAGCTTACTGCCTCTATCATGGGTGGACTGGCAACACAAATCGGCCCGGGCATTTCTAACACACTGACCCATTTTTTTCCTTGAAATCCCATTATTAGCCAAATAATGGTCATTCTGCATTCTGCATTATGTGACCGACTGACTCGATTCGGTCTTATGTAGCAACATGTATAATGGTGTTTTTTACATTGGATAAAAGTAGAGACTCAGAGCTAGAAAATGGTATATCATACACTACACTGCTTTGAAAGTTGATCAGCTTGGAACCTCACTGTTGAGAAAATGGCCCTTGAATGTTTTGGTAAACCTACTTGAGAGCTCTTCTTTGTCTACACCCATTCAACATTGTTCACACACTCTTAAGCCTTTGCCCTACCCATCTTAAGGATTCACGTGAGGCCATGTACTAAACAACGAAATATTTCAAGACTAAAGGCTGGTTTATACTACGTCTATCGACAGTTATCGCAGTGGCATCATGAACACTCTATTGTCGTCCGACATCAAACTTGTCGTTGTCGTTATGAAAGAGTATAAACACAAAAACTATCAGGAGCCAAAAGTGCATAACTAGTGTATTTTAACACCAATAAACCCACCCGTTAAAAAAATGAATTTAGTATATGTCAATCTAGCAAACCAGGAAACTAAAAGCAACATTCTAAACAATGTTTTGGTTCGTTTATAGCTTGTTAGCTAGCTAGCTAATGTTAAGTTAGCTGGCCTGCCAGTTCAAATAATGACCATATCATATAGCTGACATCTTCACTTTAGCTCATTTGTCTTCATTATTAAAGGGAAATCAACTCACAAGATCATTATTCAAAAGTTAATGGCGAGCCAATTACAGAAAATAGCTTACGGTTGTGAGTATGAAAAAAATATTTTACTGGAGAATTTTAGAACTTGGACACTGACTCGGTGGCCTAACGTTACATCCTAATTTGACTTTGTTGCAAATCATGTTCTTCACATTACCGTCTCTGGTAAACACATACTATATCAAATAAAATCAATGTTTATTTATTACATGCACTGGATACAGAAGGTGTAGTGAAATGGTTACTTGCATAGTGGAGTATTTTGTTTAGTCATGTAGCTAGCTAAACAATGAACCATAATCCCAACTCATAACGTTACTACCTAGCTTACATTAGGCTATAACTAACAATGCAAATGGCTCTGAGATACGAATAATATTTCTACACAGATCATACACATAACGTTAGCTAGCGAGCCAGCCAGCTAACGTTAGCTGGCTAACAGTATGCTTTAGCTTGAAATGAAAATGACTTTCTGACAAAATTAGAACGTATAATATCTGAAAATGTGGCCAGCTAGACTATCTTACCCGTTTACATGGATGGATACTTCTCTCTCTCTGTCACGGATGCCATGACTGCCCATAGTTTGAAGATGTAATCCGGAGACAGGTGTTTCATACAACAGCCTGTTCTCTTTTCGACTCCCTCTGCATATTGGCAATCAAACACCTGAATTTTCTTCATCTCCTTAGCTATCATACTTTACAGTAATTCCACCAGGCATTCCACTGATTTCAAAACTCGGTCCTCCAGAAAGTGGAGAGCGACACTTTTGCAGTTCTACTATGTACAGTTCTACTGCAGTACTACTAAGGATTATCTACACATACTGACCAGCTCATGTTATATATTTGAGTACAAAAACTATTTAGACAGGCCCACTTCGCTAAAGATGGACCAGGCCATCAGATATTTGCTAGAACTGCCCTATGTCCATTCCGTCCTTCTCTATTGTAATTTCACATTTATTAGAAATTCTCGGGGGACATAAAACAATTATGCCTACTTCACATGTTTTTTCACAATATCAAAAAAAGTTGACATAAACCCACACCAATGGCTTTCTCATTTCCCTAGTTTCATTCTGGTTGCCAGGGAGAGACCCAAATGTAACACTGTGGAGGATTCTCATCTTCTCATTTCCTGGATTTGTTGGAACTGACAAAATCCATGGGAATAACAAAGGGATAACAGAGAAAGATAATTTACACTCAATACTTTCATGTGACCTGTATGTTTATAAATCTCTCTGGATTAGAGTTAATGTTTGTTCCAAATTTGATGTATTATACTGAACAAAAATCAAACGCAACATGCAACAATTGCGAAGAACTTACTGAGTTACAGTTCATATAAGGAAATCAGTCAATTGAAAAAAATTAGGCCCTAATCTATGGATTTCACATGACTGGGAATAAAGATATGCATCTGTTGGTCATAGATGCCTTTTAAAAAAAGGTAGGGATGTGAATCAGAGAAATGCTTACTAAAAGGGATGTAAACAAATGTGTGCACGAAATGCGAGAGAAATAAGCTTTCTGTGTGTGTGGACCATTTCTGGGGTCATTTATTTCAGCTCATGATACATGGGACCAGCACTTTACATGTTGCGTTTATATTTTTGTTCAGTGTATATAGTATGGAAATGCATTTGCAGGCTTTTTGGTGGATTTTTTCTTTAGTGGCTGTATTCTCTCTGCTGATTTGCAGAATGAATCAATACTATGTTATCATAGTTATAGCTTATTAGTGGATTTCACTGCACTCAACTGGTGTGTTCTTTGTTCCTTCTTATTAACTCCCTTCCCAAAACTCAGACCCACAGAGATCATGACTACGGGATTATTCAGTGTAGTTCATTAATTGCAACATTGCATAGAAATGTAATTTATCGAGCAACGAGATTTCAAGTTTGTTCTACACAATTCATTTCTATCTGTCCATTATGCAATGTTGCCCCCCTGAATTAGCCTCCTCAGAGAATACCTACCTAAACCAGACAGAGCACAGACAGATGCAGTTTGAATAACTAAGGAGCACTACACAATTAATGCACTGCATGTCAGTGTTTCCCAAAATGGTGGTTTGGGACCCATTGGTAGTTTGTGGACAAATTATAATAGGTGACATTTTAAGAATGGCCTATGAGCTACAAACTTCATCTTTCTCTGGGGTCAAAATGTATTCTGGAGGGATTATGCCGTGGTTTCACCATAGCTGCAAAGTAACAAGGAATCTCAGACAGCAAAGGCATGCAAGATGGCATGTTGGCTCCTAGCCTATCCAGCATCGCTTCTAATTTGCATACATTTGGGACTTTCTGCTCAAATAGTCGACAACAGTTAACTTGTTGATTATCTCTTTTTGTGTTTTCCTTTCATTGAAAGTGACTGATCTCAGGTAGTTTGATCACTAGAGGAAATGCCTGGGCCGTTAGATGGGTCATGCCCCCAAAAAGTTTGCGAACCACTACATTTCGTTACCCAATCATCCCTACCAGCCACCAGTGTAGACAGGTAGTGTCTGGGCTCCATTTGGGCTGTGCGTTCTGGGCCCTATATCCTCAGTGAGCACAGTGAGTGGGAGGGTGGGAATTAAACAAGGGAATAAATAACAGCAGTGCCAGCAGATAACAGGTTATATCTGCTTCTCACCCTCCAGCTAAAACCCAAACAGAACAGGAGTAGCTTTCCAGCATCTCTTGCGCTAAAGCCTTCCGACGAGGTGTTCTCTATCCCCTCGAGTGACTAGTGACTGATCGTGCTTTCACATGGGCTTTACATATTAATAAAGACGTTCTGAATAGGACATGGTTTTTCCATCTGAGCAGATGGATTCATCACAAGGTTTCATTCAGGGCTGCTGATTGTGTTTTTCTTCTCCTTTTTTGTTTTTCTCCCCTCCGTGAACAGCAAAGTTAGCTCCAACAGAATTACCCACTTGCATGTCTTTGGAAAAGGTTTTGAAATATTAACAGTGAGTGGTAAGGTTGGTGGAGAGATCATCTTGAGAATCATTGTCCTGTCAAGATGACATCATGACCACTAAACTGGTCTCTCTTGAAAAAGAGATTTAATCTCAATGAGAAGAACCTGCATAAATAAAGGTTGAATAAACAAATGAGTCGGCCAGGCAGGCCATGTTAGGTCTCAGTACAAGTATAAAAACGCAAATAATTAAACATTTTAGGGGGACATGGGACTGTTCTAATCTTACTGAAGTTGCACTGCTGTTATTACAAGGGATCTCTAGGAACTGCTACAGTCAATGATAAAATACCTCTATCAGCTGTTGTAGAGGAGAATAGACCGATGTGCTGTTGTAAAGGAGCATACAGGAGCCATACGTTTCTGGAGGAGACCTCTATGTGCTCTTAGAGGAAACCATTATGTTCTGAGATGGTATAGAGGAGAATGAGCTATATAATAAATGCGAACAAGCCACAATAAGTGAACAGTGGTGCTACATGAGAGTAAACTGTGATGGGGAAGGATGGCACCACCAGGGCCCATCCAGCCTCCAGTCACATGCACCACAGAGGAGGGATGGCACTCAAGAAAAAAGCAATTTATTTGTTGAACACACCCTCTGGATTATTTATGACTGTTGTTCATGGGACCCATCCGGCAGAATTTCAATATCCCCTCAGCTGCCTGCACAACTCAGGTAAATCAAAGTGACTGTTTCAGGGAATGAGGTATGTAAAACCATTAGGGCAAATTGCAGAAGCCGTTGGAGATAACATTTCTAGCCTTCTGGAGAGCAGAACTTTGAGAGTGAACGCTGTGTATCACGAGAGAGGCATAACTACTTGAAAGGGTGTTTTGTGCCATTGAGGTCGCTTGTCAAAAGAAGGCAACAGTGTGTGAAAGTGGATTCACGTACAGAATGTGAATATTTCTCTGTCAACCAAGGAGACAAATGGATGTATTTGGAATTATATGCACAGTCACATGTTCTGTACCTCAATGTGACCTTTCCTGCCTCGTAGAACCATGCGTCTCTCCTAACCCCTTTTATCAGACATGGTGATTAGATGACATTAAAGAGTGCTGCACTTAGCCTCTCATACTGCTGATGCACAATTAGTCATTGTCATTTATTTTTTTAACTCTAGTTACATTTTTCTGCTTTTAGTTGATTCTAGTTAAGGTCTTTGTTTTTGTATTTTTTTGCTGTTGATGATTTAGCCATCAAAGTAGTTATCAAATTAGTCTCTGAATGTTACAGACACGTATTTGGTAGGTACCACTGTGTATAAGAAACCCACTGGGCACAAACTGGTTGAATCTAAGATGTTTCAACGTAATTTGTCAATGTATTGTGATGTGGATTCTATGTGGATATGAAAAAAGTCATCAACTTGTTTTGCGGGTAAAATTTCTACCACAGGATTATGTCATCAGGGTAACCAAATTTCAACATAGACAAACCTTGTATAAAATATTCGGAAAAAAATATAAATGCAACATGCAACAATTTCAAAGATTTTGCTGAGTTACAGTTCATATAAGGAAATCAGTCAATTTAAATAAATAAATTAGGCCCTAATCTATCGATTTCACATGACTGGGCAGAGGCACAGCCATGGGTGGGCCTAGGAGGGCATCGGCCCACCCACTTGGGAGCCAGGCCCAGGCAATCAGAATTTTTATTTTTCCCCACAAAAGGGCTTTATTACAGACATAAATACTCCTCAGCAACCTGCCCTCCACCCTCTGACGGTCCCGCAGGTGAAGAAGCTCGATGTGGAGGTTCAGGGCTGGCGTGGTTACACGTGGTCTGCTATTGTGAGGCAGATTGGACGTACTGCCAAATTCTCTAAAACAACGTTGGAGGCAGCTTATGGTAGAGAAATTAACATACAATTATCTGGAAACAGCTCTGGTGGACAGACCTGCAGTCAGCATGCCAATTGCAGCTCCCTCAAAACTTGAGACATTTGTGGCATTGTGTTGCATGACAAAACTGCACATTTTAAAGTGGCCTTTTATTATCCCCAGCACAAGGTGCACCTGTGTAATGATCATGCTGTTTAATCAGATTTTTGCTATGCCACACCTTTCAGGTGAATGGATTATCTTGACAAAGAATAAAATGTTCAAATTTGTGCACAAAATTTGAGAGAAATATACATTTTCTGCATATGGAACATTTCTGGGATCTTTTATTTCAGCTCATGAAATATGGGACCAACACTTTGCATGTTGTGTTTATATATTTTTTTGAATTTGTAGCTTTTAAACAACATCAGATCTTCAATGTTATATCCACTATCAGAAAAAATATATATAGGCTGGGCAGCACCTCCTACTGGAGAATGGATCTACCCTTTGGTCTATCCTTTGGTTTCCCATCCAAGCCCATTTAACCAAGCCTAGCCCTGCATAGCTATGATATTTGTCACTTACAAATGTGCTATCGTGAGAATGATTGTTGAGAGAGCTCCACTTAAAAACAAAATATATTCACTGTTACTATCGAAGTCATTCCAAAGTGAAATAATAGGACTAAATCAAATCAAACTTTATTTAAAGTGCATTTGAAGTTTGATTTCATTTGATTTAATATTTTTCTTTAACTTGGATTTTTGGTTGAGATGGAAACGGGAATCCAACATATTAATTATTAATTTGTAGAAGAACTGGAATTAAAGCCAGACTAAGTCAGTGGCACAGATGGAACTATCCAAAAAGAAGATAAATCCCCTTTAAATACAATAAATAGCCTATTATCTTGTCGACAAGTTAACAAATGGTATGTTGGATTCATATCTCCAACTCAACCAGTTAAAGAATGGGATTAAGCCAGTTGCTCAGACAGAACTATCAAAGCAGTAGATACATCTACTTTAAATGTTTATATTTGGTTGCGTTCAATATTACATTTGTAATACAGTAAATAGCCTAAAGTTAACAAATGGTATGTTGGATTCATATCTCCAACTCAACCAGTTAAAGAATGGGATTAAGCCAGTTAGATACATCTACTTTAAATGTTTATATTTGGTTGCGTTCAATATTACAAACTAATGTAACATTCAACCTTAAAATTATTAACACATTAATGGTCACATTCTGAGGTGACTGTAACTATACAAGAGTACATGTTTAAGATAGCCTTCATTGGTCGTCACAAGTCTGTGGAGATCTTCACAATTGGTGTAATAATTTGTGAAAAATCTTGAACGGCAATGATCACTTGCACCATGTACTTTTAATGCAAATCAGGTCATTTGGTTCTGCGGTTAGATGAAGCACAGTGATATAAAACATTAATCTGCTGTATAAATAAACAAAACATCTGACATTGTATTCCTGTTTGAACTTTGCTGTGCTTTTAAATGGTTGAAAGCACAGTGATAGACATTTGGGTGACAACTTTACCAAAAATCATACATTGTTTTTCCATTGGAATTTGGTTGTGCTTTTAGATGGTTGAAAGCATAGTGATAACACATTGGAAATTCAACTAACTTTTGACTGTCTTTCTGAGTGGGTGAATATAGATTGTAATCTCATTGACCAATGTCTTAACCAAATATTATCCAATTATCCATGTTGAAATGATGTGGTGTGCTCAATGGAAAGGGACTCTTCTTTATGTCTGTTTTGTGAAACAGAAAAACCTTGTTTTCGTGGACCTTTCCCCTGAGAATCATGCTTGCTTTCCACAACTTTCCTCTACAGTGGCGGGAACCCAAGATGAAATAACTTGGTATTCAACAACATTGTTGGCAAAGATTTGATTATGTTGGAGGTCTTTGGCTATAGCCACAGTCCAGGCACTTGCACCGGTGCCCCCCTACAGGTGCCCTCCTTCACATGGGTAATTTTTATGTTTTTTAGTTTTGATATATAGCCTATATGTTGTTTGGTGTGCTCTCCCCCGACCATACGCTCATTTTATTTCAAAACAAGTTCAGTCTGCTTTGCTTGGTTGCCATTTACAACAATTCTCCTGTTCGGGGTCACATTTTCTCTCTCTTAATTAATTAAAACCAAAATGTGTAGCAATTGCCCTAAACAGGATTAGTAGGTCAATAAAGGAACCAGGACAATAACGTATCTTTGGTAATATTTAATATGCAGTATCCCTCATACCCTTTTTGGACCCGCTTGCTGTGACACTCAAAAACAAACCTGTTTCTCCTTCATCAAAGATTAATGCCTCTAATATCCTCGAATAGCATTTTCTTTCAACTCATTTAATTTATTTTCCATCATCTTGTGATGTGACTTTGAAGGTTAAGCTTAACAGCAATAAATAAGACACATCAAACCCTTTGCTACTCCTTTCTTTCCGGTTGGTTATTTTCCAATTGTGATCCCGTGTCGAATGAAAAAAGCTATCAGTGACACTGGTATTCGTGTCCGTAATTTCAGTGCTGTGTCCATTTTGCGTTTTCCATGGCTGCCTGTCACATCCACTTAGTGTGAGGAGAGATTGGGCACTTTTTGAGCCGGAGTGCTCTTCAGTCCGCTTGGACAAATGCACCCTGGGAATAAAAACAAAACCACAGGATTCCACTCCATGAAACACTTCCCCCTCCTCCTCCTCCTCCGCCTCCTCATCAGAGATCTGCAGATGAAGAACCAACCTATCGAACTTTAAAAACCAAATGGACCGATACAAAAGACCACGTCCCGGTATTATTGTGTTTACTCTGGGTGATAAAGGAATGCACGTCCTCATTGTTTATGTGGTTTCGCTCATGTACTGTATTGTATTGTAGTGCACTGTCCAGGGGGAAAGTAAAGGAAGCTGCTGACAGCTGATGAGAGTAGGAGAAGTAGGCTATAGACTTTTGGCCACTGAGGAGTGTTCAATCCACTCAAGCTTACACATACTATATGCTTTAACAGTAGACTTGGGATATATGCAATGGCTTGGGACTGTTTTGAATGACTGTGTATTCGCAACACAAAAACTGTATTTCAATTTGGGTTGGTGGTGAACTGCACTGTACTCAAATAGTTGGAACTTATTCATTGTGCACTTACCAGACTTGCCTTTAACATGGCTTAACTTCAAATGAATGGAAAATCACCAATGTTCGCTAACTGTATCGTGTGCAGGCAGCAAACCATCACACAGTGTACCTTTCCCGGACTGACGAAGACCTCGCAATTCCACCCACAAGTCAATTAACAAGCAGATCTGAACCATTGAAGAACTCCCACGCATCTCAGATCAGTCAACTCAGTCTAATGGATGCGTACAAATTACCCGTGATATGGGCTGAGCGAGCGGTGGGTCTGTGAGAGAGAAGCAGCGTGGCGTGTTGACAGTGAAGCCCCTGACTCGGTGTAAGTGGATGGGCCAATCCATGCTGAGCTATGGATGTCTCTCCTTCGTGCTGCAGTGTCTCCAATGGCTTAATGAGGCGTTATTTATTCAGATCAGGGTGAATGATTACCTCATCATTTCCATTCTCCTGAGCTCCCTTCCCTGCTCATCCACTCTCTCTGTACTCTGCCAAGTACATTTACCGTATGGTAATAATCAACATCTCACAGTGTGAGACCAGTTAATATTCTGGTAGAAGAAATCTGGAAAGGAATGGTAAAAGTATTAGGGCCAGGAGTTTATAAGAACAAGTCATACATGACTCTGTTCAAATCGACCGTCGTATAGTAGTCGTTGAGAGACCTGATTAAATTACTAGTATCAGTTTTCTTTATTTTCTTTCATTTCTGTATCATCTGTTCTCCTTTGGTTGGGCTGTACTACTCCCACCAGCAGATCTCCAACAACAAAAAGAACACAGCCTAGTGTCTCTCTCCCCCTCTGTGCAAAGACTAGTTGCCTAGCAATGAAGTCTGATTTTGTGGTTTGTGAGGCTTACATCCAGAACAAAAAGACAAAACCCATCAGGATTAGATGGGGATAGTGTAGCACCTAGGCACTCTCTACTCTTGGATGTGTGCATGAAGTTCCTGTATATCAGGCTATCATGGTATAGAAAATGATGACAGGAAGAGGAAAGCAAACAGTGCAGCACAGCTAATCCAGATTAATAATCCTAGGCAGAAGATGACACATCACTCTATGATCTAACTGTAAGTCATGTATTATTACTATCTTATCCAATTTGATGAAATAATGTACAAAGTTACATCCCGAACACATCACAAGGTATTATGCATTTCAGTTACATAACACTAGGCATGCATGAGAAGATCCTTCACATTATGCTTATTGAAAAGTTACCATACATGTTTTTACGTTTGAATTAAATATTGCATTGAGCACCCTAATTAGTTTTACAAATATGGACAAGTATAATTTTTTATTCGTTGGAAAAGTATATGGCACTTTAGTTCCAGGTGTGTTGTCATCTTCATCTGCTCCCTTGCTCCATTCACCTGCTCCCTTGCTCAATTCATTTTCTCCCTTGCCCATTCAACTTCTCCCTTGCTCCATCAACACAATTGTGCATGTGCTCAACCCATGTAAGAACAAATTGCCCTAAAAATGACTGCAGTGGAGAAATCGGAGGAGAAAAAAAACATTTTTATGTTACGTACCAGAAGAGAGCGTGAGAGTGGTCTCGCTCTGAGGGAAGTGTGTGCTGATGTTCTTCTGCATTTTTAATTAACTTTATCCTTACACTTCTCCCAGTAGCCAAAGCTCTTTAGCTAGAGAACACAAGGGAGAACTAAGAAAGGCTCCGCTTCACATGGCATCTCAAAAGGCTGGTGGATGACAGAGCCCATTTTAACGTGTGTGTGTGTGTGTGTGTGTGTGTGTGTGTGTGTGTGTGTGTGTGTGTGTGTGTGTGTGTGTGTGGCTTGCATGCATGTGCGCATGTGTATTTGTGTGTGTGTGAGCGAGAAAGGCTAGAGAAAACATGCATCTTCATCCAGTCTCCATCTCCAAGCACATCATCAACTCAAGGAGGGAGCTCATATCCTTTCCGCCAAAAGGCTGGGGGTGAATTGACACGCCGAGCTAGCAGCCTGGGCAAAATTGACAATGAAAGTTACTCAATTCAGATCAAAGTCAATACAGCCGTTCTCAAGCAGTCAATAGTTTCAGTGCATTAGAGGTTACATAACGGGTTGAAGAACTTGCTACCATCTCTCCTTCACTCATTCTATTGATGCTTTCTTTCTCTCTTGACCTCCCATATATGCCCTTGGTTCCTTCTCTCATTTTCTCTCATCAGAAACTCCTTGCGTTCTCCTGTTTGCTCCTCTTTTCATTGCTTCTCTCTCCCATTTGCTCAAGTTCTTCTTGTTTATCGTGCCATCAGCGGTGTCTGTCCTTCATAGTGAGGGTTCATTGAAGGTTCACCTTTTCATTCCATCCCTCATCATGATATTCTTCTCCTCTCACAGTTACCTATCATTCCCACAATGTCCTTCAGCAAAATAATCAATTGAATAGACGGAATACAGTCTAAATGAAACAACATTACAAAACAAAACCAAACAGGTATCTGCAGAATAACCACTGTAATTTGAGATAAATTGAGTATTTAAAAAAAACAGTTGACTCTTTTGTTGTATAAAGTGTTGAGAGGTAGATTTTTGGTGTAAATGTTTGAGTAGACAAAGATAGATGATCAAGACTGACAAAAGTTATGATAGATGATATCAAGATCTTCAGTTCTTATGTCTGCAAGTTCTCCTTTTAAAGTAGACCTATAGCTTTTTCAAAAACCACAAAGTCTTGAACTTTGATTAAAAACAATATTTTGAAAAGGGTACCTTATTTAAGCTTTTGACACATGTGGAGGTAATGTGTTTTAAGAAGTACACAAAGCCAGTCGTCAGCTGAGTTAATTGTATAAATTACTGTCAAGACTTTCTGATATTCACATTGTATTTTTATTTATTTAATGTATTAAAATATTAGATCCCTCTGCTAATGTGCAATTCCATGGTAACGGAATTATGCTGAATATCAGATTTGTCACTTAAAATGTATACCAAAACAAAAAAACAAGACTAATAAAAGAAACTCCACTGGAGATGTTACTAAAATATTTTTACAGGAAGAACTGTGCAGATACAATGTTTGGTACCAAACTGCATCTGCACAGTTTTCCAGTACAATTATTTATTTATTTTACTATGTAAATCATTCAAAGTAGTCATTGTGCATAGAGTTGTATGGTTTGATAAAGTTAGAAAGCAATGGTTTTTGTTTGGCATCTCAGCGTAATTCCATTATCATGGAATTGCCCACAAATACAGCAAACTTTTGATGCAGAAAAGGAAATAAATGATTTAACACTCAGAAATATTTCAAACAATCCACCAAGCAGTAATACAAATATATGAGGTCTATGTAACAGCAGTTTTGATGGGGCTGTATATAAATGTTTTATTGCAATGGACTGAAATCACTTAGGAAAATGACATCAATGTTGTAAAAATTCATGATTGCCTGAAAACCCAAGAGGAGAGAATATTTTTATAAAGTGTAGTTCTCTGAAAAACCAAAATGGCATGTTCAACTCAATACACCACGCTAAATGTGTCCCGTGTGAATTAAGTCATAATATATTTAAAGCACACCATGGTCCTCCTAGACTACTGAGGATTTCTACAGTTAGAAGCATTTCTCCCTCATCCTGTAGACTACATCCATGTTTCTTCTTGTCTATGAATAAGGCTACCAGAGCACTGAAAATGCTGGCCAGCTATAGTTTGATTTCCTTATTCCGGTATTCCTTATTCAGCATGAGAATGGAAATGTAGGATTTGTTTCAGCCAGCGAAACCATAGCCACTCAACCTATTGGTAAAGCAACATCCTATCATTTGAATTTCAGGCCAAAATAAAAAATATTTCCACAAAAACAATGATTTCCAGACAAAAATGGTTCTTCCACATTTTGGGTAAACTCAGAGGATTGATGTTCTGATTCAAAATATGACTATTCTCTACAGTGGGCTTTTAATGCTTTGCTGCAGATGCGTCAATTAAGACTACGCATGAGCGCTTCCCCATAATTGCGGGAAAATGTTTTGTCTAACGACAATATTCTAAACACCAGGAAATCTAAACTGTGTTCAGATGACTAATTAGGTAAAAAAAAAAAAAAAAAAGGAAGCCTCTCACTCATACCAGCATGTTGACAAAACAAACTTAATGAGGTTTGACTCTAGATAACCTCCAGAAAGGTTTTCTCAAAAGCGCTTTTTAACGCTCAAATAGCTTTGATGTCAATCAACAGCACAGAAAGATTACTCGATAAACACATGCCAATCCTGTTAGAAATGGACACCATTTATGCGTAACCAACCAGATAAAAAAAAAACACAGCTTCATTAGATGCCATGGCTTTGTTTTCAACTGTCCGAAAAGAAGCAGATTGATTAATGGCATTTTATTTTTCACAGCAGTGTGGTAAACACTGAAGTCTTTTTTTTCTTTATTAGCAGCCACTCTTATCCAGAGCAACTTACAGTAGTGAATGCATACATTTCATACCATGCATTTTTTTTGTATTGGCCCCCTGTGGGAATCGAACCCACAACTCTGGCATTGCACACACCATGCTGGCGTTGCAAACAGCATGCTCTACCAACTGAGCCGCAGGGAAGACTAACAGAAAGGTGAGGTCATGTGGGAAATATATAATTTACCAGACAAACTGTATTTTCTTGTCATTGTTAAGCATCTTCATTATGCTTCATTCTTTAGCTTGAGGACTCCTGTTATCTCTAGGAGTGGTAAGTATAATTTTGGTCTTCATCTGTTGTTGTCTAGTACTGTCTTTTTGCTAGTAAGGGCCATCTACTTTAAGTGCTGCCTGTTTCCCCAGGAGCCTACTTGATATGTGAACTGCTGACTGCTCATAACTTGCAGATGATTGTTGACAAAACCAGGATTAAGGGGCAGTGTAATTTGTGACTGTTGTTGTTTTGATAATCAGTGGCTGTATTGGAGGGGGAGTGGTTTCTGCTCCTCTAGGCAATCAGCAATTAGTACCAGGAGGTGTGCTGTTCAGCTCTGCAAGGTAATTGGCAATTAATATTAGTATATTTATTTGTCTTTTTTAAGGATCCCCAATATCTTGTTGGGGTCCAGCAACATTAAGGCAGTTATATACACAATGAAACATATTACATGACATTACATTTCATAACACTTTACCCAATACATTTAGTGTGTTACAGCATCCATGTGTACTTATGTATAGAGTGTGTGTCTTATCATGTGTATGTGTGTCTGTGCCTGTGTGTGTGTCTCTTCACAGACCCCGCTGTTCCATAAGGTGTATTTTTTTATCTGTTTTTGAATCTGATTCTACTGCTTGCATCATTTACCTGATGTGGAATAGAGTTCGATATAGCCATGGCTCTATGTAGTACTGTGCGGCTCCCATAGTCTGTTCTTGACTTGGGGATTGTGAAGAGCCCTTTGGTGACATGTCTTGTGGGGTATGCGTGGGTGTCCAAGCTGGGTGCGAATAGTTTAAACAGACAGCTCAGTGCATTTAGCATGTCAATACTTCGTACAAAAACAAGTAGTGATGAAGTCAATCTCTCCTCCACTTTGAGCCATGAGAGATTTACATGCATATTATTCATGTTACCTCTTCATGTACATTTAAGGGACAGTCATGCTGCCATGTTCTGAGCTAATTGTACATTTTTCAAGGTCCCTCTTTGTGGCACCTGACCACATGACTGAACAGTAGCCCAGGTGCAACAAAACTAGAGCCTGTAGGACCTGTCTTGTTGATAGTGTTGTTAAAATGGCAGAGCAGCGCTTTACTATGGACAGACTCCTCCCCATCTTAGCTACTGTTATATCAACATGTTTTGACTATGACAGTTTACAATTCAGGATTACTCCAAGCAGCTTAGTCACCTCAACTTGCTGAATTTCCACATGTATTACAAGATTTATTTGTCCCAAATCAAATGCTTTTAGTTTTTGAAATATTTAGGACTAACTTATTCCTTGCCACACATTTTGAAACTAACTGCTGCTCTTTGTTTAGTGTTGCAGTGATTTCACTCGCTGTAGTACCTGACGTGTATAGTGTTGAGACATCCGCATACATAGACACATTGGCTTTGCTCAAGGGCAGTGGCATGTCATTAGTAAAGATTGAAAAAAGTAAGGGGCCTAGACAGCTGCCCTGGGGAATTCCTGATTCTACCTGGATTATGTTGGAGATACTTCCATTAAAAAGCACCATATGTGTTCTGTTTGACGGGTAACTCTTTATCCTCAATATAGCAGGGGGTGTAAAGCCATAACACATATGTTTTTCCATCAGCAGACTATGATTGATAATGTCAAAAGTGCACTGAAGTCTAACAAAACAGCTCCCACAATCTTTTTATCATCAATTTCTCTCAGCCAATCATCGTTTTTTTGTGTAAGTGCTGTGCTTGTTGAATGTCATTCCCTATACGCGTGATGAAAGTCTGTTGTCAATTTGTTTACTGTAACATAGCATTGTATCTAAGGGTTGGTAACATGCTGATTGGTCAGCTATTTGAGCCAGTAAAGGGAGCTTTACTATTCTTCGGTAGTGGAATTAGGGCACACACCTTCTGCTAGGCTTAGATTGAAGATATGACAAATAGGAGTTGCGATACCATCCATTATCATCCTCAGTAAATGTCCATCCGAGTTGTCAGACCCTGGTGGTTTGTCATTGTTGATAGACAACAAGAATTTGTTAATTTCTTCCAAACTCACTAGACGGAATTCAAAATTATAATGCTTGTCTTTCATAATTTGATCAGATATACTTGGACATGTAGTGTCAGTATTTGTTGCTGGCATGTCATGCCTACGTTTGCTAATCTTGCCAATGAAAAAATAATTAAAGTAATTGGCAATATCAGTGGTTTTTGTGATGAATGAGCAATCTGATTCAATGAATGATGAAGCTGAGTTTGTCTTTTTGCCCAAAATTTCATTTAAGGTGCTCGAACGCTTTTTACTATCATTCTTTATGTCATTTATCTTTGTTTCATAGCATTGTTTCTTCTTCTTTTTATTCAGTTTAGCCACATCATTTCTCAATTTGCAGTATGTTTGCCAATTGGTTGTGCAGAAAGACTTACTTGCCATTCCCTTTGCCTCATCCCTCTCAACCATACAATTTTTAAATTCCTCATCAATCCATGAGGATTTAACAGTTTTTACAGAAATTTTTTTAATGGGTGTATGCTTATTAGTAACTGGAATAATCAATTTCATAAATGTGTGAAGTGCAGCGTCTGGTTGCTCCTCAATTCACACCACAGACCAACAAATATTCTTTAAATCAACAACATAGGAATCACTACAAAACTTATACATTATATTAAGCCCAGCCTTTGGAACTTTGGTTTTCCTAGATGTGGCTAATATATTGTGATCACTACATCTGATGGATTTTGATACTGCTTTAAAGCAAATTTCTGCAGCAAATGAAGCATCATTACCCATCGCTCCACAAAAGCCACGGCCCTTGCAGAGCAAGGGGAACAACTACTTCAAGGTCTCAGAGCGAGTGACGTCACCAATTGAAACGCTATTAGCGCGCACCACCAACTAGCTAGCCATTTCACATCGGTTACACTCACCCCCCTTTTGACCTCCTCCTTTTCCGCAGCAACCAGTGATCCGGGTCACGGCACTAATGTAACAGTATAGCTTCCGTCCCTCTCCTCGCACCTACCTGGGCTCGAACCAGGGACCCTCTGCACACATCAACAACTGACACCCACAAAGCATCGTTACCCATCGCTCCACAAAAGCCACGGCCCTTGCAGAGCAAGGGGAACAACTACTTCAAGGAATCAGAGCAAGTGACGTCACCGATTGAAACGCTATTAGCGCGCACCACCGCTAACTAGCTAGCCATTTCACATCGGTTACACTAGTCAATATTTAAATCACCCAGAAAATATACCTCTCTGTTGATATCACATACGTTATCTATCATTTCACACATGTTATCTAGATACTGACTGTTAGCACTTGGTGGTCTATAGCAGCTTCCCACCAGAATGGGCTTTAGGTGAGGCAGATGAACCTGTAGCCATATTACTTCAACAGTATTCTCTCTAAGCTTGAATGTGGTTCTAAATATGAATGGCAACACCTCCACCTTTGGCATTTATGTATATTCTGTAGATGTTATAACCATGTATTGCTACCACTGTATCATCAAAGGTATTATCTAAGTGAGTTTCAGAGATTGTCAGAATATGTATGTCATCTGTTACTAGCAAATTATTGATTTCATGAACCTTGTTTCTTCAGCTACATATGTTAACGTGGGCTATATTTATCACTTTTCTGGAATGCTTGATTGTTTTCATTGCTTTACTGGGAAGCCTAGCAGAAGTAGACATGCTCATCTTATTTAGGTTAGTGCAGGGTGAGCTGCATATAGTGGACTTCCTACTAGGACACACCGCCTTAGTGCTAACAGTATAACTCATTGGTACATGATTACTGCACACAATAGCTGTAGGATCAGCAGAGGCATTCAGGGAATTTAGAGGGACATAAATTAGGCTATTTACATTGTGTATTCCAACGCCCAACGCCCCTGGGATAATGTACATTTGCTGAAGCATAATGACAATTTAGCGACACAATGGTAGGGATTAACTAAGCTAGGCTTGGGTCATTGATAAGTCATTGTCTCAATGCAGCATTATAATGCTGTGAAAGGATCCAGGAACCCAAATGATTTTGGTGGATCCCATCCTCCTTATAAAACAAGCTTTGTTTCCAGAAGGTATCAAAATTGTCAATAAATGTTACACCCACAGAGCTGTAATAGTCTCGTAGCCAGTTATGTAGGGCTAAAAGTCTGCTGAAATGTTCAATGCCACGATTTAGAGAGGGCACAGGGCCAGATATTATGGGGTGTTTGTTGGTATCAAGCAGAGACCCAATCAGTTCTTTAAAATCCATCTTCAGCTGTTCTGAGCTGCCCTTCATAATGTCCTTGAATTCCACAAGAACTATGATAGACTCAATTTCCTGATGCAGGTTTAAAATGTTTAGCAGCAGCTTATTGATGTCCTGTACCCGTGCTCCTGGATAGCACACCCAAAAGTATTCGTTACATTTTAAATGCTTAGCAGGTCAGGAAAATAGTCAAATTCACGCACTTATCAACCGAACATCCCGGGTCATCCCTACTGCCTCTGATCTGACAGACTCACTAAACACACATGCTTCGTTTGTAAATTATGTCTGAATGTTGGAGTGTGCCCGTGGCTTTCCGTAAATAAAAAAAATGGTACCATCTGGTTTGCTTAATATAAGGAATTTGAAATGATTTATACTTTTACTTTTGATACTTAAGTATATTTTAAACCAAATACTTTTAGACTTTTACTGAAGTAGAAATTTACTGGGTGACTTTTACTTTAGTAATTTTCTATTAAAGTATCTTTAATACAACACCCCTCCTCGCAGCCCTTCCTCAACCCGACCACTCCCCCCACCCCCCCCAAAATGCACCAAAAAATGTAAATCAAATTAAAATGATTATTGTGAACTAACACTCCCCTTTACTAACTCTGACTTTGCTGATAGCTACTTTATTGTGGTAAAATGTATTTACTATGACTGTGATATGTGGTTGTCCCATCTAGCTATCTTAAGATGAATGCACTAACTGTAAGTCGCTCTGGAAAAGAGCGTCTGCTAAATGACAACAATGTAACTGTGAAAAATGTGCGTAATTTGTCATCTACAGTCTCAGTTGATTGAGATTGATCCGCCTGTGACACTTCTGCCAGCTGATGAAATCAAATGGGTCGGATGGTAATTGGCTGTGATCAATTGTGCACACTCAAGCACCATTTGGTAGGGACACACAGGTTGGTGTTGAATTATTTATTCTTGCGGGATCTATTTTAAAAAATGATCTTATTTTGACTTGAGTGTGTAAAATTAACAAACTTAAATCTGTACAAACTCAAATCTTCAGAATACAGCCCAAAGTGTCAGAATACAGCCCAAAGTGAAAAAGTCATTGATAGAGGTACATTTGAAAGGACAGCGAGCTACAGTATAGCTGCAGGAGGACTTTTTTATATTAACTATTCTGTGTCTATAAGTAGCCTCCAATGTTATTGTGACAACACAAAAACAAAACTGTCTAGACACCTCTGACAAATGCTAGCCCAGGGATGGGCAACTTTGATAGGGTTGGGGGCCACAAAAAAATGTAAATTAGCAAAATATTTCAGTGGCCCCCCTCTTGATTGGGGAGAGAAAAATGTGAAGTTGTACAGTTATTTTCCTGCTATTCTACACATTATGCCGTTGGGCGTAGAGAAAATGTTCTAGTTTTAAAGCAAGTTTGCTGCAATTCTACACATTCTACCATGGGGCGGAGAGAAGATTTTGTAATTTTATGACCAATTTCATGCAATTCTACACATTTTGCCATGGGGCGGAGAGCAAAATTAGCAGTTTTACAGCTAATTTCCTGCAATTCTACAAATTATTCCATAGGGTGGAGAGAAATGTTTTCAGTTTTTTATATGATATTTGAGTGAGAGTGACTAACAAAATCAGTGGGGCCCCCCCAGTCAGTAATTCAACCATTATTTTTTTTTTTTTAAATTTTAACCTTTATTTAACTAGGCAAGTCAGTTAAGAACAAATTCTTATTTACAATGACAGCCTAGGAACAGTGGGTTTACTGCCTTGTTCAGGGGCAGAACAATAGATTTTCACCTTGTCAGCTCAAGGATTCGATCTAGCAACCTTTCAGTTACTGGCCCAACGCTCTAATCACTGGCCTACCTGCCGCCCCACTACAAGTTTAGATAGCTGGCCACTAGACTTTACCTATCAAAAAAATTATATTGACGGCCTAATTGAGTGGCTGACATAAGAGAAAAACTGCTAATGCAGAACCACATTTCAAAATTGCACCTTGTGTATTATACTATTTTAACTCTCAACTGTAAGTTGAGACCCCGACTGAATTCCAAAACTAAAAATAATGTTTTTTATTGATCCATGGGCCTACAAAAGGCACGCGCTAGACCATCTAAGGAGCATGATGCAAGCATCTGTAAACTGCATCTGTCCAGCAGTATAAAGAACAGAGTCAAACAAAGTAATATAAAAGTAGCTCTAATGTACCTATATTTAATTACAGCTTTCAATTCATAGCCAATTTACTTTTTTTACAGCTGAAGTTTCTGTCTGTGAATGTGATCTAAGACTGGTTCCTAACTGACCCAAGGGTAAGCTACAATGACTTGAGAAATTGGATACTATTCCCACTTTCCAATAGCTAAAGCTGCCCCTAATACCTGTGTATTCATGTGTTAAAATACTGTAATTACAAGTACTGCATAGTAACAGTATATGTACACAACTAAACATGTTTGCGGTATGCACAATTTCAAGGATTTGCAAAGAAGCTCACATATTAGAAAACTGATTGATCAGAATTATAATATATGGCTGAGAGGGGATTAAGTCATAGTAAGTCATAGTTAAGCCTAGTGCATATAATACCGTGTCATAACTTGTTTGTGGCAAATACACTTCTCTGATAAGCCATTTTCATACTATGAATTCCCTAGTGAAGCAGAGAGAATAGATAAGATGCTGTAACAAATTACAAATGAATTTCAATAGATCAATGTCCGTACAAACAGATGATGGTAATAATGATAATCTATCATTCAAGGTCACAAAGCAGTGAAAAAAGACTAACTCAAACAAATACAGGTGTAAAGCTGACTCAAAATTTACCCTATTTATCCTTTTCAGCTGAGACAATTGTTGTTTCTGGGGCTTTACCGAGAACAAAATGAATTTAAATTTGCTCCCCAAGTTAAACACCTCCTTGTAAAATCAGTTTATATGGTTATATAAACAGTGCACTGCGAATAATAGCACAAATTGAACATGTGGAACTAAGCACTACAACACTTACATTTTGGTTTCCCAGAGAAGATGCATTTATCCAGCTGGGGAAAGCAGCCATACTTCCGTTACCTATTATGAGCCTCTGGTCAGAGAGTCTATGGCTGTGTTCAAGAGCATCAATTGTGCTCACTCACTGATTGATCTACAACTAATAACGAGTAGTTATTTACGATGCACAGCAATATACTTTGTTTGAGTTATGTATATGTTACATATACAGTAAGGACCATAATTAGTGGCACCCTTGATAAATATGAGCAGAAAATACTGTATAAAATAAAAATACAAATACTGAGCTACAGTGCATTTGGAAAGTATTCAGACCCCTTTACTTTTTCAAAATGTATTCTAAAATGGATAAAATAATGTTTTTCCTTATTTATCTACACACAACACCCCACAAATGACAAAGCGAAAACAGATTATTAGAAATACCTTATTTACATAAGTATTCAGACCCTTTGCTATGAGACTCAAAATTGAGCTCAGGTGCATCCTGTTTCCATTGATCATCCTTGAGATGTTTCTACAACTTGATTGGAGTCCACCTGTGGTAAATTCAATTGATTGGACATGATTTGGAAAGGCATACACCTGTCTATATAAGGTCCCACAGTTGACAGTGCATGTCAGAGCAAAAACCAAGGCATACTGAGGAGTGGCTTCGGTCTGGCCACTCTACCATAAAGGCCTGATTGGTGGAGTGCTGCAGAGATGGTTATCCTTCTGGAAGGTTCTCCCATCTCCTCAGAGGAACTCTAGAGCTCTCTCAGAGTGACCATCGGGTTCTTGGTCACCTCCCTGACCAAGGCCCTTCTCCCCTGATTGTTCAGTTTTGCCGGGCGGCCAGCTATAGGAAGAGTCTTAGTTGTTCCAAACTTCTTCCATTTAAAAAGTATGGATGCCACTGTGTTCCTGGGGACCTTCAATGCTGCAGACATTTTTTGGTACCCTTCCCAAGATCTGTGCCTCGACCCTTCCCAAGAGCTGTGCCTCGGAGCTCAACGGACAATTCCTTCGACTTCATGGCTTGGTTTTTGCTCTGACATGCACTGTCAACTGTATGACCTTATATAGACAGGTGTGTGACTTTCCAAATCATGTCCAATCAATTGAATTTACCACAGGTGGACTCCAAACAAGTTGTAGAAACATCTCAAGTACGATCAATGGAAACAGGATGCACCTGAGCTCAATTTCGAGTCTCATAGCAAAGGGTCTGAATACTTATGTAAATAAGGTATTTCTGTTTTTTATTTGTAAAAAAAAAAGAATAATTCTATAAACCTCTTTTCACTTTGTCATTATGGGGTATTGTGTGTAGATTGATGAGGATTTTATTTTTATTTAATCCATTTTAGAATAAGGCTGTAACGTAACAAAATGTGGAAAAGGGGAAGGGGTCTGAATACTTTCCGAATGCACTGTATATGGCTGGTGTGTGAGAGTGAGGGGTCAATAGTGACTTCAATGAACTGACAGGCTTAGCTGAGCAAAATGCTCATCGGTTTATTGACACTGGTTCTGAAGAAAAGACTGAGGAATGTATAGAGGGGTGGGGTACCTCAAGGTAAAAGTGTCTGAGTATAGTATATCGAATGGGCACACTGTAATCGGTTTTGATTAACTGAGCTGGCCAGACAATGACACAAGTGGTAGAAAAGTGACCGATACAAGCATCCCAGTTGATGAAGACATGGTCCATACTCATTATTGACGTATGCATACTACACAATGAATAGGAGGACGGGTTGTTAAACTGGGCTATTTTTCTGGATTTCTGTCAGCTGACTCCAATCTAGTAATGGCACTTGATAGGAAGTGTTAAAACTAGTGAGCTGTGCGACATCTATATGAACATGGTATAAAAGCGTCTACGAAGGAAATAATAATGATGGTTTTCAATATGCTGATGAATGAGAGTAAAATGTAAAAGAAAATGTGCCAGTTTCTCTGTTTCGTCTTAAAGGAATTGTTCGAGATTTTGGCAATAAGGCCCTTTATCTACTACTCCAAAGTCAGAGGATATTGTGGATACTATTTTTATGTCTCTGTGTCTAGTTTGAAGGAAGTTAGAGGTAGTTTCGCAAGCCAATGCTAACTAGTGTTAGCACAATGACTGCTATTAGATACCCATAGACTTCCAGTCATTGTGCTAAAAATGGTATCAAATAGTTCATCTGACTCTGGGGAAGAAGATAAAGGGCCTCATTCCCATAATCCCGAAGTATCCCTTTAAATAAGGATTTGATTTGGATCTCTTTTAGTCCCAATTTGGACTAATCTTCCAAGAGTCCTTAAACATTAAAATACAATTTATAATACAAACACATTTTCACATATAACATACTATTTCAAACATACATAATCACCCAATAAATACTCAATCTAAAAAAAAATATTGATTCTTCATCTACTATAGTCCCACAACATTTCTATGTATTATATTTAAATTGTTTTAAAATAATGTTTAAATTTATATATTGAAAGGTTTCTGGTTTGCTCAGTTAATTTATTCCATTTCTTTATTGCTCTAAATTGAAATGTTCTTGCTTCATCTTACTTTCTTGGAAGAGAAAATGACTACTGAGCAACTCATGTAATGTCTCGATAGAACATTGGACTGTTTGAGATATTATAAATATTGAGTTATCAAATTGGTTTTGCTACCGGTGATGAAACATTTATTTTTCTGTTTTGATAAGATAAGAGAAAAAACATTATGTTCAGGAAGTGAAGGAACATTATCAATTAATCAGATACAATCAAATTTCACCAAGCACATTTGCCCCTAAGAAATATTTTTGAAACAAAACTTGCATCTCCAGTCACTTTTACATCCCTACATTTCAGCAAAATGATCTTTCATTTCAAGAATAAGACGCAAAGTATTACCACTGAATCCTTACATTTCCACAGCAAATAACACCAACAGCATCCTCGCCATACACTTAATCTCATTTGTCAACTATCAATTGTATGTGGTGTGCAGGAATTTTTTAGCTTTTGCTTTACATAATTACATTATGTAGGACACAGGCAGCCAGAAGCAATTTTTCTCTCTGGAACACTTGAGAGAGTGAATGGAGCAGATCTATTTAAAGAAGTGGGTTAATGGTGAGGGGAAGAAGCTTGATTCAGATAATAAACACATTTTTTACACATTAGGATGTTGGTTATTTCGCCATGATGCCCCCAGAGTCTCTGTTTAGTAGATTGCTGGAGCATCCCTACTATGAGGCATACAGTACATCAACATAAAGGGCCTTTCCACTTCACAGAAATGTCTCAATGTAATAATATGAATGCATAGAGTATATGCGTATCTTTCTATATAATGAAAGGGTGCAGGGAAACTTCTGTTGCTTGTAGAAGTTTTTTTTGCCCATAAGGTTACAATTGTGTTTTTCCTCGGTGCTCAGTCCAATTTGTAAAATTTTTCCAGTTCTGACTCTGATCTTGGGATATCAATAACTGTTTTGCACAAAGATTCACCATCAAAGAGCTATTCTAAAGTTCGACAAAAAATGTTAAACTTCAAGCTAATTTGCCTAACCAAACCCAGCAACCATCAAAGCCATTAACACTAGTCTCAATAGTGCTGCAAGAAAGTTTGGAATATACTCATCAAAACAAACCGTACAGTCTGAAACAAAAATAAACTGTGCTGCATATTGACATTCAACCATGCTTTCTCGCTCTGGTGCAATAATATTATTTTAAATTGTCCCTGAAACCTAGATACTGCTTTTGATTGAATGCAGCCTACTTTTACACACCTCTCAAAGCACTTCCATGCAAGTATTTACTGTAGGAGCTGATTTCCATTTCTATTGGCAGATAAGAGAAAATCTCAAATAAACCAAAATGACAAGCTAACGGTTGTGCAGACTCAAGTGCTCTTTGTACCGATTTCTTAGCATGACATGAAAGTGGTTGAATACGGTTTACTTTTAACCAGTTGAGGTACTGCTGCACAGGTTAAGGCAAATTAGTATATGCTCCCAAATTATAATTGATAGATTCACTTTGAAGTACCTTGGCACAGGTATGTGGCACAAAAGAAATCCTTTGAAGACAGATTCTCCAACATTCCCCCTGTGTGAGCTTGCCAGAAATGGAAGGCAGAAAAAGGAAGGAACTGTGAGAGGTAATGATACAGTAGTTCCAAGTTTTCCAAGACGTACATGTAGATACAGGATACACATGGTATACACCTTCCAACAAAATGCTTACTTGCAGGTTCCTTCTCGACAATGCAACAACAATAAGAAATAATAAAAGATAAGAACAGGAACATAAACTAAATGGCTCAGTAGAATAGAATAAACATTTTAGCATACTGTAAGTATAATAGAGGAAGGCACAATTTATAGTCCAATATTTACTTGTGTTTTTGGTTAGGGTTTATTGAGGGGCAAGGGTTTAAATTGTGCAGTATTTAAATCAAATCAAATTGTATTGGTCACATACACATATTTAGCAGATGTTATTGAGGCTGTAGCGAAATGTTTGTGTTCCTAGCTCCAACAGTGCAGTAGTATCTAACAATTCACAACAATACACACAAATCTCAAAGTAAAATAATGGAATTAAGAAATATATAAATATTAGGACGAGCAATGTCGGAGTAGAATACATTATATACAGTCCCATAGAAAAGTATTCAGACCCCTTTACTTTTTCCACATTTTGTTAGGTTACAGCCTTATTCTAAAATTGGAAATATCATATGTACATACGTATTTACATACGTTTTCAGACCCTTTACTCAGTACTTTGCTGAAGCACCTTTGGCAGTGATTACAGCCTCGAGTCTTCTTGGGTATGACGCTACAAGCTTGGCACACCTGTATTTGGGGAGTTTTTCCCATTCTTCTCTGCAAATTCTCTCAAGCTCTGTCAGGTTGGATGCAGAGCGTTGCTGGACAGCTATTTTCAGGTCTCTTCAGAGATGTTCTATCGGGTTCAAGTCCGGGCTCTGGCTGGGCCACTCAAGGACATTCAGAGACATGTCCCGAAGCCACACCTGCATTGTCTTGGCTGTGTGCTTAGGGTCGCTGTCCTGTTGGATGGTGACCCTTCGCCCCAGTCTGAGGTCCTGAGCGCTCTGGAGCAGGTTTTCATCAAGGATCTCTCTGTACTTTGCTCCGTTCACCTTTGCCTCAATCCCGACTAGTGCCCCAGTCCCTGCCACTGAAAAACTTCCCCAGAGCATGATGCTGCCACCACCATGCTTCACTGTAGGGATGGTGCCAGGTTTCCTCCAGACGTGACGTTTGGCATTCAGGCCAAAGAGTTCCATTTTCATTTCATCAGACCAGAGAATCTTGTTTCTCATGGTCTGAGAGTCTTTAGGTGCCTTTTGGTAAACTCCAAGTGGGCTGTCATGTGCCTTTTACTGAGGAGTATCTTCAGTCCGGCCACTTTAACATAAAGGCCTGATTGGTGGAGTGCTGCAGAGATGATTGTCCTTCTGGAAGGTTCTCTCATCTCCACATATTTCACCTTTATTTAAGTTCTCATTTACAACTGCGACCTGGCCAAGATAAAGCAAAGCAGTGCGACAAAAACAACAACACAGAGTTACACATGGGATAAAGAAACGTACAGTCAATAACACAATAGAAAAAGTCTATGTACAGTGTGTGCAAATGTAGTAAGATTAGGGAGGTAAGGCAATAAATAGGCCATAGAGGCGAAATAATTGCAATTTAGCATTAACACTGGAGTGATAGATGTGCAGATGATGATGTGCAAGTAGAGATACTGGGGAGCAAAAGAGCAACAACAACAAAAAATAACAATATGGGGATGAGGAAGTTGGGTGTGCTATTTACAGATGGGCTGTGTGATCGGTAAGCTGCTCTGACAGCTGATGCTTAACGTTAGAGAGGGAGATAATAGTCTCCAGCTTCAGTGATTTTTGCAATTTGTTCCAGTCATTGGCAGCAAGGAACTGGAAGGGAAGGCGACCAAAGGAGGTGTTGGCTTTGGGGATCACCAGTGAAATATACTTGCCCGAGCGCATGCTACTGGTTGGTTTGTTGCTATGGTGACCAGTGAGCTGAGATAAGGCGGGGCTTTACCTAGCAAAGACGTATAGATGACCTGGAGCCAGTGGATTTGGTGACGAATATGTAGCGAGGGCCAGCCAACGAGAGCATACAGGTCGCAGTGGTGGGTAGTATATGGGGCTTTGGTGACAAAACGGATGGCTCCGTGATAGACTACATCCAATTTCCTGAGTAGAATGTTGGAGGCAATTTTGTAAATGACATCGCCAAAGTCAAGGATCGGAAGGATAGTCAGTTTTACGAGGGTATGTTTGGCAGCATGAGTTAAGGAGGCTTGTTGCAAAATAGGAAGCCGATTCTAGATTTAATTTTGGATTGGATATGCTTAATTTGAGTCTGGAAGGAGAGTTTACAGTCTAACCAGACACCTAGGTATTTGTAGTTGTCCACATATTCTAAGTCAGAACCGTCCAGAGTAGTGATGCTGGTCGGGTGGGCGGGTGCGGGCAGCGATCAGTTGAAGAGCAAGCATTTAATGTTACTAGCATTTAAAGCAGTTGGAAGCCACGGAAGGAGTGTTGTATGGCATTGAAGCTCGTTTGAAGGTTTGTTAACACAGTGTCCAAAGAAGGGCCAGATGTATACAGAATGGTGTTGTCTGCGTAAAGGTGGATCAGAGAATCACCAGCAGCAAGAGTGACATCATTGAAATATACAGAGAAAAGAGTCAGCCCGAGAATTGAACCCTGTGGCACCCCCATAGTGACTGCCAGAGGTCCGGACAACAGGCCCTCCGATTTGACACACTGAACTATCTGAGAAGTAGTTGGTGAACCAGCCGAGGCAGTCATTTGAGAAACCAAGGCTATTGAGTCTGCCGATTACAATGCAGTGATTGACAGAGTCGAAACCTTGGCCAGGTTGATGAAGACGGCTGCACAGTACTGTCTTTTATCGATGGCGGTTATGATATCGTTTAGGACCTTGAGCATGGCTGAGGTGCACCCATGACCAGCTCGGAAACCAGATTGCATAGTGGAGAAGGTACAGTGGGATTCAAAATGGTCGTTGATCTATTTGTTAACTTGGCTTTCGAAGATTTTAGAAAGGCAGGGCAGGATGGATATAGGTCTATAACAGTTTGGGTTTAGAGTGTCTCAACCTTTGAAGAGGGGGATGACCGTGGCAGCTTTCCAATCTTTGGGGATCTCAGATGATACGAACAAGAGGTTGAGCAGGCTAGTAATAGGTGTTGCAACAATTTCGTCTGATAATTTTAGAAAGCGAGGGTCCAGATTGTCTAGCCCAGCTGATTTGTAGGGATCCAGATTTTGCAGCTCTTTCATAACATCAGCTGTCTGGATTTGGGTGAAGAAGAAGCAGGGGGGGCTTGGGCAAGTTTCTGCGGGGGGTGCAGAGCTGTTGGCCGAGGTAGGGGTAGCCAGGTGGAAAGCATGGCCAGCTGTAGAAAAAGGCTTATTGAAATTATCTAATTAGCGCTACAGGATGCAAATTTCTGTTTGAAAAAGCTAGCCTTAGCTTTCCTAACTGACTGTGTATATTGGTTCCTGACTTCTCTGAAAAGTTGCATATCGCAGGGGCTATTCGATGCTAATGCAGTACGCCACAGGATGTTTTTGTGCTGGTCAAGGGCAGTCAAGTCTGGGGTGAACCAAGGGCTATATCTGTTCTTAGTTGAAAGGGACATGCTTATTTAAGATGGTGAGGAAAGCACTTTTAAAGAGCAACCAGGCATCCTCTACTGACGGGATGGGGTCAATATCCTTCCAGGATACCCGGGCCAGGTTGATTAGAAAGGCCTGCTCGCTGAAGTGTTTAAGGGAGCGTTTGACAGTGATGAGGGGTGGCCGTTTGACCTATGAGGGTGCCGATGGTTACGGATTTAGGGTTGTACCTAGTAGGTTCCTTGATCATTTTTGTGAGATTCAGGGCATCTAGCTTAGATTGTAGGACGACTGGGGTGTTAAGCATATCCCAGTTTAGGTCACCTAACAGTACGAGCTTTGAAGATAGATGGGGGGCAATCAATTCACATATGGTGTCCAGGGCACAGCTGGGGGCTGAGGGGGGGTCTATAACAAGCGGCAACAGTGAGAGACTTATTTCTGAAAAGGTGGATTTTTAAAAGTAGAAGCTCGAATTGTTTGGGCACAGACCTGGATAGTATGACAGAACTCTGCAGGCTATCTCTGCAGTAGATTGCAACTCCGCCCCCTTTGGCAGTTCTATCTTGTCGGAAAATGTTGTAGTTCGGGATGGAAATTTCAGAATTTTTGGTGGCCTTCCTAAGCCAGGATTCAGACATGGCTAGGACATCAGGGTTGGCGGAGTCTGCTAAAGCAGTGAATAAAACAAACTTAGGGAGGAGGCTTCTGATGTTAACATGCATGAAACCAAGGCTTTCACGGTTACAGAAGTAAACAAATGAGAGCACCTTGGAAATAGGTGTGGTGCTGGGGGCAAAAGGGCCTGGGTTAACCTCTACATCACCAGAGGAACAGAGGAGGATAAGGACAAGGGTACGGCTAAAGGCTATAAGAACTGGTCGTCTGGTGCGTTGGGAACAGAGAATAAAAGGAGCAGATTTCTGGGCGTGGTAGAATAGATTCAGGGCATAATGTACACACAAGGGTATTTTAGGATGTGAGTACAGTAGAGTAATCCTAGGCATTGCATGATGATGAGAGTGGTTGTGTCTCTGGAGACACCAGTTCAGCCAGGTGAGGTCTCCGCATGTGTGGAGGGTAGTGAAAAAAAACAATAATAACTAACCTAAACAGCAGTAGACACGGCATATTGACATTAGGGAGAGGCATGAGTAGCCGGATGATCATAGGGTCCAATGAGCCGCAATAGGTGAGTCTTGGGGCTGTTTGGTAGTTGCTACTACGCTAGGCGAGCTGGATACACGGCGACTCAGAAAGCTAACAGGCCATGGCCAGCAGATGGATCTTTGGCGACATCGCAATGGAAAAGCCTGTTGAAACCACCTCGGATGATTACGTCGACAGACCAGTCGTGATGGATCGGCGGGGCTCCGTGTCGACAATAATGAGTCCAGGCCTATTGGCAAAAGAGGTATTGTAGCCCAAGAATTAGCTGGTGGACCTCTTCGGCTAGCCAGGAGATGGACCTAGCTCGAGGCTAGCTCAAGGCTACCTGGTGCTTGCTTTGCAACAGAGACGTTAGCCAGGAGTAGCCACTCGGATTGCAGCTAGCTAGCTGCGATGATCCGATGTAAAGGTCCAGAGTTTATAGGTCGGAATCCGGAGATGTGGTAGAGAAAAAGCAGTCCGATATGCTCTGGGTTCATATCGCGCTGCGCAGACTGGCAGGTATTGACCGAGCTGAGGCTGGCTGGTTACCGAGTTAACGGTGAAGACCGCTAGCAGTGGCTGACTGACTACGAGCTAGTAGCTAGTTAGCTGGCTAGCTTCTGATGGGGGTTCCGGTTCTAAAGATCTAAAGTATAAAAATAGCAGATCTGTACTACATTGGGTGTAGTGGGTTGCAGGAGAGTATATTCAGTCCGTAGATGGAAAGTGAGATTAAAATATATACGAAATATGTATGAGGAAAGCGATTATTTACACGGGACAAGACGGGACAAGACAGAACACATGTCCGACTCCTACGCCTTCTCCCCGGACTGCTCAGTTTGACCGGGCGGACTGCTCAGTTTGGCCGGGCAGCCAGGTCTAAGAAGAGTCTTAGTGGTTCCAAACTTCTTCCAATTAAGAAGGATGGAGGCCATTGTGTTCTTGGGGATCTTCAGTGCTGCAGACAGTTTTTGGTACCCTTCCCCAGATCTGTGCCTTGACACAATCCTGTCTCGGAGCTCAACGGACAATTCCTTCAACCTCATGGCTTGGTTTTTGCTCTGACATGCACTGTCAACTGTGGGACCTTATATAGACAGGTGTGTGCCTTTCCAAATCATGTCCAATCAATTGAATTTACCACAGGTGGACTCCAATCAAGCTGTAGAAACATCTCAAGGATTCTCACCTGAGCTCAATTTCGAGTCTCATAGCAAAGGGTCTGAATACTTATGTAAATAAGGTATTTTATTTTTTTATTTTTAATACATTTGCAAAAATGTCTAAGAAACTGTTTTTGCCTTGTCATTATGAGGTATTTTGTGTAGATTGAAAAAAACAATTTAATCCATTTCAAAATAAGGCTGCAACCTAATAAAATGTGGAAAAACTCAAGGGGTCTGAATACTTTCCGATGGCACTGTACATATGAAATTAATAAAACAGTATGTAAACATTATTAAAGTGACCAGTGATTCCCATGTCTATGTACATAGGTCGGCAGCCTCTAAGGTGCAGGGTTGAGTAATCGGGTGGTAGCTGTCTAGTGACAGTGACTAAGTTCAGGGCAGGGTACTGGGTGGAGGCCAGCTAATGATGGCTATTTAACAGTCTGATGGCCTTGAGATAGAAGCTGTTTTTCAGTCTCTCGGTCCCAGCTTTGATGCACCTGTACTGACCTCGCCTTCACCGGGGTGAACAGGCTGTGGCTCAAGTGGTTGATGTCCTTGATGATATTTTTGGCCTTCCTGTGACATCGGGTGTTGTAGGTGTCCTGAAGAACAGGCAGTGTGCCCCCAGTGATGCGTTGGGCACCTTCCAGGGGGCCCTGCTGTTGTGGGCGGTGCAGTTGCCATACCAGGTGGCAATACAGCCCGATAGGATGCTCTCAATGGTGCATCTGTAAATGTTTGTTAGGGTCTTGGGGCCAAGCCAAATTTCTTCAGTCTCCTGAGGTTGAAGAGTTGCTGTTGCGCCTTCTTCACCACACTGTCTGTGTGGTTGGACCATTTCAGATTATCAGTGATATGTATGCCGAGGAACTTGAAACTTTTCATCTTCTCCACTGCAGTCTCATCGATGTGGATGGGGGCGTGCTCCCTCTGGTGTCTCCTGAAGTCCACGATCAGCTCCTTCGTTTTGTTGACGTTGAGCAATATGTATGCAGTATGCCATGCAGAAGGGTCCATCCCCTCTTAAGCCCTCAGCTGATCCTGGTTCAGCTTCCATCTGTCACTGTCAGCACTGGCCCAGGGGAATCCAATATGGACACTAACCCCAGGGACAGTCAATGCACTTTGCTCAAGCACTTTGAGTTGCATCATGGCCCCGTTTGTTGTACATTTCTGTCCACACATTTTAGTACAGTTTAGAAGTGTACATGCATATATTCATAGGGATATTTAGATGAGAATATAGTTGTATAGCAGGGCCATGATCTAATGAAATACTTGTGTTTGACTACACATGCACATATTTCCTTGTAGGAGGTGATAACTGACATAATGCTTTATCAATAACAGGATCATTTTTGCTGATCTTTTGTTTTGAACAAATAATAGTTTTTTTCTGCTCACGCCTTAGGGATAGAGGGAGAAGAGAAGATGGAAAAGGAGGGAAACATTAATACAAATGCAGAACAAACTGATAAAGCAATATCATTGGGGGTGTTTGTTTTGGCTCACTTAGATGTTCAATCAATAGTCACCACGGAAGGAAAGGAAAAAGGAGTTCATCAAGATTAACAGTAGCAGTCCAGTTAATTGAATCTGTTTTTAACAGAAGAAAATAGGAAAAACCACTGCTGAACTATCAGTAACAAGCAGCTATAGAATTGAATGTATAGAGTATAATGTAATGTGTACACAGTGCATAAGTCTTCACACAGGGAGTTTTGTCATTCATTTGATGTAAAGGCATCAAACTTCAGACACAAACATGATGTTACAGGTAATTCCATGACAAAGTGAGTGATTGGACCAAGAGTTTTGGCGGGTTTCAAGACAGCATTACGGTGCCACACAAGGTACCGTGCAGGAAACTGGGTTAGTTATGGTTGATTATACAATTTATTATTATCCCACTGGGCACAGACGTCATTTCAACGTCTTGTTTTGATTTACATTTGATTGAGTTGTCAAATAACTTTAATTCAATGTGAAATCAACAGCAAAATATTCACCATGTCATTGGATTTAGGATAAACATTGGATGAAAAGAATACAAAATTCCCTTACATTGATGACTTTTTGCAAATCCAATCTATTTTCCACGTTGATTCAACGCCATCACATGAATTGTTTTTGTGGAAATTACGTGGAAACAATGTTGATTCAGCCAGATTTTTCCAGTGGGATGTAATGCTGTGCGTTATTCATGTTACACCTTTAAAATGAAAAGGCATCCTAGACCTCTACTGTCACTGAGGAAATGGCATATAATGAAGCGATGAACACCACTTCAGAAACATCATACATTTAGAGGTGATTGCCACGTGTAGGGAAGCTTTTGAGGCCCGGTTTGGAGAGGCAGGATTTGTTGAGCGAGGAGAGACATCAATGTTTGATGAGAGATTTGTTTCCAACATGCTTTTCACATCACCTAGTTTCTTGTCGCTCCAGTGAGCTCGTCTGCTCCCTTGGTATCCGATCCACTGAAACGTGTGGAAGTCGGCCACTGGTTTTATAACCACATTCATCATTGTCCTTTCCTCCTGTCGAAGTATACTCTTCTCTGCCCACTTTTAGGAGGAGCTGGTGGTTCCTCTTGTCAATGAGTGCATTTGAGACGAGGCCACGGGCATGTCCCCATTCTATTGAATGACTTCCTTTCCTCGTCTCCTTTCCTTCATCTCCACCAATGTGAATGGAAGTGATTTGTTGTCACAATATTGTAAATCATCCTTTCCTCGATTTAAAATCCTCAAAAGATCAGTGCTAATGAAGGAAAGGGAAGTTAAGGAAGTAATCTTATATGCTGACCAGACCGGACGCGTCGCGTGTGCGAGCGTTGCAAAATAAATGTACACATACATGTTATTCAATCATTGCACCCACACTGCTCGCGCGCGTCAGCGAGCGTCTGCGTAGCCAGGTGCTAAAACAGAACTTGTGGACTTATGGACTTGTGACGCATGACGCACTGCAAGTCCTTCCTCTTCCATCTCCTCATTGGTTTTAGGAGCATATACCAACGTGGGTGATTGAAAGATGAACTTGAGGTCCACACTCCAGTCAGCTGTGGTAATATACCTAAAAGTATATTAAAGTCATATAAAGTCCAAAGAAGAAGAAGAAGCCTGATGGAAGGAGGAGGGATGACTAGAAACGAATTCGGTTTACCGTTTTATCTGTGGATTAATTGTAGGAGTAGAGGACCTTTCAGGTAAAATAACAACCCAATGTTTAGATCCCAGGACAAATTAGCTAGCAACAGCAAGCTAGCTAGCTAAATTGCCATAAATGTTCAATGCTTTTCGACCTGCGTGTCCTGATCGTGTCTGGTGTGGGGGGTGATAGTGCACGCAGACGCACGCGTGCATGCTATCTGGTCAGAATGTTAGACTACTAGGAAAAACACTCATCCTCAGGGAGTTTCCTGTAAGTCCTTACACTCTCGTGGACATCTCTTTCCTGGAACCCTTTTCCCAGAGGAGTTGTACGTTCCACAGACTCTGGAAGAGATAGCTGTGTCTCCATGCAGACAGCCCTGGAGGAGAGGGGGAGGGGGAAAGAGAGTAAAGACCAGAGTTCAATGGCAATGGCTCTGACAGGCCTGAGAGTGCAGCACACTGATAACACTTTTCTCTTCCTCTCTCTTTCTTTCTTTTTGACTCTCTCTCACTATCTCATTCTGTCTTGTTCTTTTTCCCTCTCGCTCTCTCTCTCTCTCCTTTTCTTTCTCTGTCGGAGCAGAACCAGAGACACCCCGCGTGGGACAACCCAAAGTGGATCTGTTGTCGCTCCTACAACGCAAAGAGTGAAGTGAATCCCAGAACCACGACAAGACAGCTTTTCTCTCGCAAGACACACCGAGATAGGAGACAGAGGGATGTGTCTGCTGCTGGAGCTCTGACTGCCATCGTCCTGACTGACACCTCATTTATTCTGCCTATTAAGGGGAGGTGGCTCCTGGGGAACGGGGAGCGAGAGCCGCTCTGATATGGATCCAATGTGACATGGCTGCCTCATTCCTCACTCTGCAGTGTTGTTAGAGGCTGCCAGTCCCCCAGCTTTGTGAACCGCCCAGAGATGATCTTGAAATGAAGGGGAATTAAGTCAATCAAAAGTTACCGCTGCGTTCTAGTTGGACAGAGTTCCTTATTCAAGAAATTCGCTCTGCCCTTCTTTTGTTGTGGGTGCTAAGCTCCTTTAAACTGGGTCAAATAGTGGGCTAAATTAAGCAAATTTATTGGGACGTCAAGTTTGCAAAGGCAGGGTAGTCAAAATGTTAAAACGCTTGCTATCTAGAGTGAAATGTACTTCACGGCCCAGTTTCAATTATGATAAGGCTCTGTGGCGCATTTTATCAGTCCCAGTCAGTTAGAGCCAATTATATGCATGTCCAATGACTGATTTGATACACAAAACCAACAGGTTAATATTGATGTATGATGGAATCCACCAACCCTATAGCAACAACACTTCACTAACATTTTTGCATGATTACTTTGCAAATCATTGTCTCAAGAGAATGCACTTATCACATTGTCCAATCAACCAGACCATTTAAATGCACACCTGGGAGAATCCATGCTAAGTAAAGAGAGCTTGATTTGATTTACAAAACAAAACCAATCACATCCACACCAGTCACAAACATTAATTCATATGCTGGCTAATAGTATGGAGAGAAAGTCACCCTTCAGAAGAGTGACTTTCAAAACGAGTAATAAAGAAAGAGTACAAAAAGTTCAAAACATGAATACAAACAAATACAGTACAACATGCCTGAAAAAAGAGAGGATAATGTAGTGAAATGACATGGGAGGCTTATAGTAACGTAGTTCCTTTGTGGATGAAAATGGGAAGTCTCAATATTGCCATTATATTGGAAAACTCAACCCGGATATGAAGCACACAGACTGTCTCCTACAACCAAGTAACTGTTACCAATTAGAGAGAAACTTATCACTGGGCAAAGACTGGTTGAATCATCTTTGTTTCCATGTCATTTCAACCCAAAATATTTATGTGATGAAGTAATCAACGTAAGGGCATTTAGTCTTTTTTTCACCCAACTTGACGCATACACTGCTGTAGAACTACCTGCTGTAGAGCTAAACAGCTGCTATGAAACATCCACACACACACACACACACACACACACACACACACACACACACACACACACACACACACACACACACACACACACACACACACACACACACACACACACACACACACACACACACACACACACACACACACACACACACACACACACACACACACTGGACTACACACACAGGGCAGGCTCTCTCTCTCTCGCTCTCTCGTAGGAGGGAGAAAAGGTCCGACTGCAGTCCCAATCGCTCACTCAGGGATCCCACCTTGTAGCTGATGAAATCCGGAAGTCCCCGGCGTCTACGTCCCCGAGAGGATCCGACATTACCCGAGTCCCTCAAAGAGCCTCCGGAGACTGCCGATTCACCTCTTCCCGAGCCGATGCAGCTCGGCAGGGCTAGGATGTCTAGCCGAAAACGTACGCAGGCTTGAGACCCAGAGCTGTCTGTATTACAGTATTGCCGGTCATTTTGTGTCTACCTGTCCCTTCAAGAGAGCTAGCTCAATTGTTGGAGTGAGTACACTGGTGGGTCTGAAAGCTAATTGTTCTTCTTCCTTTACTCGCCCCCCTCTCCATGCCACCAGGCTGTGGGGCGACCAGTCCAAGCCTCCAGGTACTCATCGACTCAGGGGCCGATGTGAGTCTCATGGACGTTAACCTGGCATCCGAGCTGGGCATCCCCACGCAACACCCTCCATTCCCATTGGTGTTAGAGCGCTGGACGTGCGCTCTATAGGCTGGGTCACCCACCAGACCACCCCTGTCAAACTACGAGTGTTGGGGAACCACAGTGAGACTATCCAATTCCTGCTGGTTGAGTCTCCAGCGACACAATCCCTCCATTGACTGGGCTACTGGTGCCATCGTGGGCTGGAGCCCGTCCTACCACACTCATTGCCTGAAGTCAGCTCTGCCTGCCCCGGGACATCTTCCTGGGGCTTGGAAATTGCCCTGGACCTCTCCGCCAGCTCCACAGAGTACCAGGACCTCCGGGAGGGGTTCAGTAAGGCCCGGGCCACTTCACTTCCGCAGCACCGACCGGTATCCAAGAAGGTTAAGCCTGAGGCACTGGCACGTAGCTATAGGGCTGCGGCTACACCCCCGGAAGCCGAGACCTGTCACCCCCGCTCCAAGATCATCTGCTGTTCATCCTCTGTTGCCTCATACCCTCTGTATTTTTCCTACCTTTAGTCAAAACCATGTCTGACTGCCCCTTTTCTTCTGTTTCTAGGGCCATACCTCTCCCCGTGTCATCGATGGCCAGCCAGTATACACAGTGAGACCTCCTGAGGGTTCAACCACAGGGTAGGGGTTTCCAGTATCTGGTTGACTGGGAGGGTTATGGCACAGAGGAGAGGTGCTGGGTTCCCGCTAAAGATATCTTGGACCCGGCCCTCATCGCCGACTTTCACCGTCTGCACCCCAGTCTCCCAGGTATCCGTCCAGGTGGAGTCCCTAGAGGGGGTGGGGGGTACTGTCACGCCCTGATCTGTTTCAGCTGTCCTTGTGCTTGTCTCCAACCCCCTCCAGGCGTCGCCCATCTTCCGAATTATCCCTGTGTATTTATACCTGTTTTCTCTGTCTGTTTGTTGCCAGTTCGTCTTGTTTGTTCAAGCTTACCAGCGTTTTTCCTTTCAGCTCCTATCTTTTCCCAGCCTCTCTTTCTCGTCCTTCTTGTTTTTGACCTTTGCCTGTCCTGATCCTGTACCCACCCACCTGACCTCTCTGCCTGTCCCTGAGCCTGCCTGCCATCCTGTACCTTTGCTCCACCTCAGGATTACTGTACTCTGCCTGTCTCTGACCATGAGTCTGCCTGCAGTCCTGTATCGTTGCCTTACCCTGGATTATCGACCCCTGCCTGCCTTGACCTGTCTTTGCCTGCCCGTTGTTACAATAAACATTGTTACTTTGACAGTCTGCATCTGGGTCTTACCTTGATTTCTGATAGCGCAGAATACAACAGGTGTAGATCTTACAGTAAAATGCTTACTTACAAGCCCTTAAGTTACGGCTAGACATTCCGCTAGCCGACAACATCCGGTGAAATTGCAGAGCAAAATTCAAATTAAATTATTAGAAATATTTAACTTTCATAAAATCACAAGTGCAATACACCAAAATAAAGCTTAACTTCTTGTTAATCCAGCCACCATGTCAGATTTCAAAAAGGCTTTACGGCGAAAGCAAACCATGCAATTATCTGAGGACAGCACCCCATCATACAAACACATGAAAATCATATTTCAACCAAGCAGGTGTGACACAAAAGTCAGAAATAACGATATAATTCATGCCTTACCTTTGAAGATCTTCTTCTGTTGGCACTCCAATATGTCCCAGAAAAATCACAAATGGTCCTTTTGTTCGATAAACTCCTTCTTTATATCCCCAAAAATGTAAATTTATTTGGAGCATTTGATACAGAAAAACACCGGTTCCAACTCGCCCAACATCACTACAAATTATCTAATAAGTTACTTGTAAACTTGGTCCAAACATTTCAAACAACTTTCCTAATCCAACTTTAGGTATCCTAAAACGTAAATAATCGATAAAATTTAAGACGGAATATACTGTGTTCAATAGCGGATCAAATCAAAGTGGAGCGAGTTACAGGTCGTGCGCACCAAACAAGAGTCCACTTGACTTGACACTCATACTGAATAGCCGTACTTCTTCATTTCTCAAAGGAAAACCATCAACCAATTTCTAAAGACTGTTGACATCTAGTGGAAGCCATAGGAACTGCAACCAGGTGCCTCATAAATCTAGTTTCCCATAGAAAACCAATAGAAAACACAGTGAACCCTTAGGGTTTTGCCTGCCAAATAAGACATTATTTTACAGTTTTAGAAACTTTAGAGTGTTTCCGATCCAAATCGAACAATTATATGCGTATCCTAGGTTCTGGGCCTGAGTAGCAGGCCGTTTACTTTGGGAACGCTTTTCATCCGGACGTGAAAATATTGCCCTATTGGTTTTAAGAAAATACCCCAAAAAGATAAGAGCTAAGAATAAAAAATAATTAAAGAGCAGCAGTAAATAACAATAGCGGGGCTATATACAGGGGGTACCGGTGTCGAGGTAATTGAAGTAATACGTACATGTAGTTAGAGTTATTAAAGTCACAATGCATAGATAATAACCTAGAGTAGCAGCAGGATAGAAGGGGGCAGTGCAAATAGTCTGGGTAGCCATTTGATTAGCTGTTCAGGAGTCTTATGGCTTCGGGGTAGAAGCTGTTTAGAAGCCTCTTGGACCTAGACTTGGCGCTCCGGTACTGCTGGCTGGAGTCTTCAACAATTTTTAGGGCTTTCCCCTGACACCGCCTGGTATAGAGGTCCTGGATGGCAGGAAGCTTGGCCCGTTAATGTACTGGGCCGTACGCATTACCCTCTGTAGTGCCTTGCGGTCAGAGGCCGAGCAGTTGCCATACCAGGCAGTGATGCAACCCGTCAGAATGCTCTCGATGGTGCAGCTTTAAAACCTTTTGAGGACCTGAGGACCCATGCCAAATCTTTTCAGTCTCCTGAGGGGGAATAGGTTTTGTCGTGCCCTCTTCACGACTGTCTTGGTGTGCTTGGACCATGCTAGTTTGTTGGTGTTGTGGACACCAAGGAACTTGAAGCTCTCATCCTGCTCCACTACAGCCCCGTCGATGAGAATACATGCTCAGTCCTCCTTTTCCTGTAGTCCACAATCATTTCCTTTGAGGGAGAGGTTGTTGTCATGCACCCCACGGTCAGGTCTCTGACCTCCTCCATATAGGCTGTCTCATCGTTGTTGGTGATCAGGCCTACCACTGTTGTGTCATCAGCTAACTTAATGATGGTGTTGGAGTCGTGCCTGGCCGTGCAGTCATGAGTGAACAGGGAGTACAAGAGGGGACTGAGCACGCAACCCTGAAGGTTGAGAAATTGAGGATCAGCGTGGCGGATGTATTGTTACCTACCTTTAACACCTGGGGGCGGCCCGTCAGCTAGTTCAGGATCCAGTTGCAGAGGGAGGTGTTTAGTCCCAGGGTCCTAAGCTTAGTGATGAGCTTTGAGGGCACTATGGAACACTGAGCTGTAGTCAATGAATAGCATTCTCACATAGGTGTTCCTTTTGTCCACTGTTCAAAAGTTTGGGTTCACTTAGAAATGTCCTTGTTTTTTAAAGAAAAGCTACTTTTTTTCCATTAAAATAACATCAAATTGATCAGAAATACAGTGTAGACATTGTTAATGTTGTAAATGACTATTGTAGCTAGAAACGTCAGATTTTTAATGGGCTTACAGAGGCCCATTATCAGCAACCATCACTCCTGTGTTCCAATGGCACATTGTGTTAGCTAATCCAAGTTTATCACTTTGAAATACTAATTGATCATTAGAAAACACGTCTGCAGTTATGTTAGCACAGCTGAAAACTGCTGATTAAAGAAGCAACAAAAGTGGCCTTCTTTAGACTATCTGGAGTATCTGGAGCATCAGCATTTGTGGGTTTGATTACAGGCTCAAAATGGCCAGAACGTTCTTCTAAAACTTGTCAGTCTATTCTTGTTCTAAGAAATGAAGGCTATTCCATGCGAGAAATTGCCAGGAAACTGAAGATCTTGTACAACGCTGTGTACTACTCCCTTCACAAAACAGCGCAAACTGGCTCTAACCAGAATATAAAGAGGAGTGGGAGGCCCCGGTGCACAACTGAGCAACAGGACAAGTACATTAGAGTTTCTAGTTTGAGAAACAGTCCTCAACTGGCAGCTTCATTAAATAGTACCTGCAAAACACGTCTCAACGACAACAATGAAGAGGCGACTCCGGGATGCTGGCCTTCTGTAGTTTAGCATCTGCTTCATCTGACCACTCTTTTATTGACCGAGTCACTAGTGCTTCCTCCTTTAACTTTTGCTTGTAAGGAGGAATCAGGAGGATAGAGATATGGTCAGATTTGCCAAATGGAGGGTGAGGGAGAGCCTTGTACGCGTCTCTGTGTGTGGATTAAAGGTGGTCTAGAATGTTTTTTCCTCTGGTTGCACATTTAACATGCTGATAGAAATTAGGTAAAACTGATTTAAGTTTCTCTGTATTAAAGTCCCAGGCCACTAGGAGCTCCACCTCTGGATGAATGTTTTCCTGTTTGCTTATAGGAATACAGCTCATTAAGTGCCAGCCTCGGTCTGTAGTGGTATGTAGACAGCTATGAAAAGTACAGATAAACTCTCTAGGTAGATAGTTATCATGAGATACTCAAGCAGGCAAAACCTTGAGACTTCCTTAGATATCGTGCACCAGCTATTGTTTATAAATATGCATAGGCCCCTGCCCCGTGTCTTACAAGAGGCTGCTGTTCTGTCCTGCCGATAGAGTGTATAACCCGCCAGTTGTATGTTCTTAATGTTGTCGTTCAGCCACTACTCTGTGAAATATTAGATATTACAGCTTTTAATGTCCTGTTGGTAGGATATACGTGCTTTCAGTTCGTCCCATTTATTTTCCAGTGATTGAACGTTAGCGAGCAGGATGGAAGGCAAGGGCAGATTTGCCACTTGTCCTGATCCTCACAAGGCACCCTGATCTCTTTCCGCGAAACCATTTCCTTTTCCAGCGAAGCACAGAGATCTGGGCCTGGTCGGGTGTCTGTAGTAGTATATCCCTCCCATCCGACTCATTGAAGAAGAACTCTTCGTCCAGTTTGAGGTGAGTAATCTCAGTTCTGATGTCCAGAAGCTCTTTTCGGTCATAAGAGATGGTAGCAGCAACATTATGTACAAAACAAGTTACGAACAACGCAAAAAAACAAACAAAACAGCATGGTTGGTTGAGAGCCGATAAAAAGGCAGACCTCCCCTCCGGCGCCATGTTAAAATGAACAGGGAGTTTATGGGAGTTTATCATATTTGGATTTGTTTTCTTTATGGGTCTGTGTAATCTGAGGGAAATATGTGTCTCTATGGTCATACATTTTGCAGGAGGTTAGGAAGTGCAGCTCAGTCTCCACCTCATTTTGTGGGCAGTGTACACATAGCCTGTCTTCTCTTGAAAGCCAGGTCTGCCTTCGGCGTCCTTTCTCAATAGCAAGGCTATGATTACTGAGTCTATACATAGTCAAATATTTCTTTCATTTTGGGTCAGTCACAGTGGTCAGGTATTCTGCCACTGTGTACTCTCTGTTATGAGGCCAAATAGCAATCTAGTTTTCTCAGTTTTTTTGTAAATTCTTTCCAATGTGTCAAGTAATTATCTTTTTGTTTTCTCATGATTTGTTTGGGTCTAACTGGGTTGCTGTCCTGGGGCTCTGTGGGGTCTGTTTGGGTTTGTGAACAGAGCCCCAAGGACCAGCTTGCTTAGGTGGCTCTTCTCCATGTTAATTTCTCTGTAGGTGATGTGTTTGTTATGGAAGGTTTAAGGAATCGTTTCCTTTTAGGTGGTTGTAGAATTTATCGTCTATTTTCTGGATTTTGATAATTAGCGGGTATCGGCCTAATTCTGCTCTTGGTGTTTTACGTTGTACATTGAGGATATTTTTGAATAATTCTGCATGCATAGTCTTAATTTGGTGTTTATCCCATTTAGTGAATTCTTGGTTGGTGAGCGGACCCCAGACCTCACAACCATAAAGGGCAATGGGTTCTATAACTGATTCAAGTATTTTTAGCCAGATCCTAATTGGTATGTCAAATTTTATGTTCCTTTTGATAGCATAGAAGCCCCTTCTTGCCTTGTCTCTCAGATTGTTTTCTGCTTTGTGGAAGTTACCTATAGTGCTGATGTTTTGTCCGAGGAATGTACAGTTTTTTTGTGTGCTCTAGGGCAACGGTGACTAGATGGAATTTGTATTCGTGGTCCTGGCAACTGGACCTTTTTTGGAAAACCATATTTTTTGGCTTACTGAGATTGACTGTCAGGGTCCAGGGCTGACATAATCTGTGCAGAAGATCTAGGTGCTGCTGTAGGTACTCCTTGGTTGGGGACAGAAGCGCCAGATCATCAGCATACAGTAGACATTTGACTTCAGATTCTAGTAGGGTGAGGCCGGGTGCTGCAGACTGTTCTAGTGCCCTCGCCAATTCGTTGATATATATGTTGAGGAGGGTGGGGCTTAAGCTGCATCCCTGTCTCACCCCCCGGCTCTGTGGAAAGAAATGTATATATATTGTGCCCGAGAGCACAATACAGAGCTCAGAAGTTCATCAGAATTGATGTTAAGTCAGCAAGTTCACAACTTCTCCCATACTCGTGATTCATCCCTTTACATTAGACTACAATCCGAAGTCACTCCCATATTATTTGGTAGCCTAGAGGTTAAGAGCAATGTGCCAGTAACCCACGAGCTGACTAGATGAAAAATCTGTTGATGTGCCCTAGAGCAAGGCACTTAACCCTAATTGCTCCTGTAATTCGCTCTGGATAAGAACATCTGCTACTAAAATGTAAACAATTTGTTGCGTCACAAATGGTACCCTATTCCTAATATAGTGCGCTACTTTTGACCAGAGGCATATAGGAAATAGGGTGCCATCTGGGTTGCAGCTATAGTCTCTCAGTGAAACTGCATTACCTATAGTGTGGTAAACACCTGACACCTCCACTGATGACTTTCATTGAGTGACGTTCAATTGAAGTCTTTTCCAGGCATGTTTCATCCTTTGAGCGCTGAAGCATGCTCAATTTGTCATCAAGAGGGTTAGAGAGTCCCTTTCAAGCATTGCAATGTTCCATTATGTTTTTTAGTGAAGTAGAGTTGAATGGATGCAGAACTGTAAAACAAAAATCGAAAAATTTAAAAACTGTATGTGCCGAAGCTGAATGCAAAACAGTGGCACGACATGCAGTGGCACTCGGAATGTATTCCATTGAAGTGATAAGCACAATGTGGCTTCATATAGGCAACTTCTAAATACCAATAGCCAGCAGATAAACTGTCTATAGCCTGTGAAGTGCAAACATGCTATTTGCTTTACAGGTTGGTTGGTGCCTGAGGTGCTTCTGTTTCTAAAGCTGGTTCATGCGATCAGTGATTTGAGAAGTGCTACAGTTAGGTGTGTTTTTTTACTATTTAAGAGTTAAAAAGCTTTCTGAGGGTTCATGGTTTGTGTTCAAATTACTTCCCCCTTTCATCCTCTCTGTGTAATTTCAATTTGGTGGGTTTCTTGCTCGCATGGTGCACAAACACACAATTTATGTATTTATTCACTTCCTCCACAGCTTGTTCAAAGCATTTCAAGCATCACCCTTTCTGACGAGTGAAGCTGAGGTATTTAATTATTAATTGTGGCATATCTAAAGGATATTTTTTTTATCACTTTTATGTTTCCAACCCTGCACTCTACTCAGAGTACAGCCTGAGTAAAAATAAGGGAAGTATTAGTTTATGTAGTTATATTTGAGCGATCAAATGACACCAGAGCTGTGACATCATATTTGGGCGTAATGGTTGCTGATCCGTGATCACAGAAACTCTTTCCGTAATAAAGCCGTATTAACATGGGAGAAAATCACTCTCTCGCTACCATACAAACCTCGACAGGATGAAATTTCCTAATCTGCTAAAGCTTTGATTGGTTTGTGTGTGACTTGTGTGTGATGTTTGTTTTACACAAGACCTGGCAAGCTCCGTTACTAGCCTTGTTTGAGAGATACCTTTCATTGCCAAATTAGAATATGCAAAGAAGACATAGTTCAAAACAAACAAGTTCCAGTGATCAAGTCATGGCAGTCATGTTCTAGTCTAGTTCACCCAGGTAACACAGAATGTTGTAATAACGTTCCTCACATGTTATTCTTTGGTCATTTGACATGATAACTTTCCCAGAATGTTCTGGGAACCAACATTTGTTAGCTGGGCAGTGTTTTTCCATTCTGGTTCTGGAGAGCCAAAAGGTACTAACACACCTACAGTCAGGTCCATAATTATTGGCACCCTTGATAAAGAGCAAAAAAGACTGTATAAAATAAATAATACAAATGCTGATCTATATTACATTTACATTTACGTAATTTAGGAGACGCTCTTATCCAGAGCGACTTACAAATCGGTGCATTCACCTTATGATATCCAGTGGAACAACCACTTTACAATAGTACATCTATATCTTTTTTTGGGGGGGGGGGGGGGGGGATGGGGGGGTTAGAAGGATTACGTTATCCTATCCCAGGTATTCCTTAAAGAGGTGGGGTTTCAGGTGTCTCCGGAAGGTGGTGATTGACTCCGCTGTCCTGGCGTTGTGAGCTTGTTCCACCATTGGGGTGCCAGAGCAGCGAACAGTTTTGACTGTTTTGTATGCTCAAAAGATTTTGGAAATTATATTAATTTATACTAATACAATTGCTCAGAGAGAGAGATTTTGTTTAACAAGTAATACAAAAATTTGAAAAAAGATTACAGTATTGTCACCCCTGCACCCTCCCATTGCAAGAATAATGACACTGAGCCTGTTTCTAAATTGTTTTATGAGATTGGAGAACACGTTGGAGACCATTCCTCTGTACAGAATGTTTCCAGATCATTGATATCCTTTGTCTGCTCTTATGGACTGCCCTCTTCAAGTTAAACCATGTTTAAAATGGGGTTCAAGCCCCCGACTGATTTTGTGGTCAATTTACAATTTACAATTTCTTTGTGGATTTTGATGAGTGCTTGAGGATAATGTCTTGTTGGAAGATCCACTTGCAGCCAAGTGTCAGCCCCCTGGCAGAGACAACCAGGTTTTTGGCTTAAATGTCCTGGTACTTTGGTAAAGTTTGTGATGCCATTGACCTTAACAATCGCCAAAGGACCAGTGGAAGCAAAATAGCCCCATAACATCAAAGATGCACCACCATATTCTACCATAGATGTGAGGTACTTTTCTGCATATGCTTCCGTTTTTCGACGCAAAACTGGTGTGTGTGGCCAAAGAGCTCTATTTTTATGTCATCTGACCATAGCACCGCCTGGAGTTTGATAAATGGCATTGGCATTTGGATTGGAAGCGGTGCTATATGTACTGTAAACATTTATGTACACCCCCCTCATAACATTTACTCAAAAATCATTTTTACCACCATCAATAACAATAACTATAGCAAACCTGTGTTTATAAACGTGGATATCGACTTTACCACTTCAGCATGGTTTTGTAGCACAGTCAATGCCACACAGGTCTAATTGGCCAGAAGGTTGAGGGTTCGCCGATCACCACTGACGAGCTCACTCTCCCTGCCTGTCTCATTACACCACTATCAGAGCCGGCTGGAGACAATGATCAGATAGGGGGAAATCAGATTTTCAACATTTTGATGCTATATTTATAATTGTATAAAATATGTGCAACAGATTTTCCACCAACACAATTCTGTGCCAATGCACAACACACAACCAATAAGCAATGCATAACTGCATACCGAATACTGACTTTGAGCACTTATCATCATGGTTTGCATTTTCAACACCACGATCAAGTGAACTATGACAATCGCGAAAAACCTTTTATTTTTTATTTTATTTTTTACTTCAGCTTTTAGTAAATACTTTATTACCATTTTTTTCTTAAAACTACATTGTTGGTTAAGGGCTTGTAAGTAACCATTTCACTGTAAGGTCTACACTTGTTGTTTTCGGCGCATGTGACAAATACAATTCGATTTGATTTGATTATGATTTGGTTTGACAATCTCCGAATATCATTAAACTTTTGGCCATTGTGCCACTTCTTTCAATTTATTTTGTGTGACAGACTGAATTCAAAATGGTTTAAATAGATGTTTTTCTTCACCCATCTACATAGATTACCCTATAAAGACAAAGTGAAACATGTTTTTAGAATTCTTTGCAAATGTATTGAAAATTAAATACAGAAATATCTCATTTATAAAAGTATTCATACCCCTGAGTTAATACTTTGTAGAAGCACCTTTGGCAGAAATTACAGCTGTGAGTCTTTCTGAGTAAATCTCTAAGAGCTTTCCACACTTGTATTTTGCAACATTTGCCCATTATTCTTTTCAAGAATTCTTCAAGCTCTGTCAAATTGGTTGTTGATCATTGCTAGACAACCATTTTCAGGTCTTGCCATAGATCTTCACGTAGATTTAAGTCAAATCTGTAACTCGGCCACTCAGGAACATTCACTGTCTTCTTGGTAAGCAAATACAATGTAGATTTGTCCTTGAGTTTTAGGTTATTGTCCTACTGAAAGGTAAATTAATCTCCCAGTGTCTGTTGGAAAGCAGACTGAACAAGGTTTTCCTCTAGGATTTTGCCTGTGCTTAGCGCCATTCTGTTTCTTTGTGATCCTGAAAATGATTACAAGCATACCCATAACATGATGCAGCCGCCACTATGCTTGAAAATATGGAGAGTGGTACTCAGTAATGTGTTCTATTGGATTTGCCTCAAACTTAACACTTTGTATTCAGGACAAAAGGTGAATTGCTTTGCCACATTTTTTAAAGTATTATTTAGTGCCTTGTTGCATAAAGGGATGTTTATTTTGGAATATTTGTATTCTGTACAGGCTTCCTTCTTTTCACTCTGTCAATTAGCTTAGTATTGTGTAGTAACTACAATATTGTTGATCCACCCTCAGTTTTCTCCAATCACAGCCATTAAACTTTGTAACCATTTTAAAGTCACCATTGGCCTCATGGTAAAATCCATGAGCGGTTTTCTTCTTCTACGGCAACTGAGTTAGGAATGACACCTGTATCTTTGTAGTGACTGGGTGTATTGATACACCATCCAAAATGTAATTAATAACTTCACCATGCTCAAAGGGATATTCAATTATTTTTACCCATCTATCAATAGCTACCCTTCTTTGGTCTTTGTGGTTGAATCTGTGTTTGAAATTCACTGCTCGACTGAGGGACCTTATAGATCATTTTACGTGTGGGGTACAGAGATGAGGTCATTCAAAAATCGTGTTAAACACTATTATTGCACACAGAGAGAGTCCATTAAACTTATTATGGGACTTGTTAAGCAAATTTTTACTCCTGAACTTATTTAGCCTTGTCATAACAACGGGGTTGAATACTTATTGACTCAAAAAATGTCAGCTTTTAATTTTTAATCGATTTGTTGAACGAGAACACAATTCCACTTAAAAAATATGGGGTAGGCCATTGAACTTTTTTTAATCAATTTTAAATTCACGCTGTAAAACAACAAAATGTGGAAAAGGTCAAGGGGTGTGAATACTTTCTGTAGGATAATTTTATTGTCCCTAAACAAAATCAATAGGGGAGCTTTTTGAGCTGCATGTCTTCAGTGTCCTTTCATGCCTTGGTAACCAAACAAACAGACTTGCTAGTTTAGCTAACCAAACCATGAGTCTTAGCTTGCTATTATGAAAATGTAATTCAACAATGCCCATAATGTTTTGAAAAGCACCTCAAACATAGAACATGTAAGAATGAACTAAAGCCGATGAATTCTAGCTTGCTGATATACTGTGCATTATAGGGAAATAATGCACACTCTAGAATGCCCTTCAATCCAATCAGAAATGAGTATTCAACAATGCCATTGTATAAGAGGTAATACAGTGAATCAGAGTGTTAGTGCTACAAGGGTTGAATAACACTGGTTTATCTTGACTTATTAAGTCAGTGCATGCTCTGGTCTAGTCTGTGGGTACGATAGTAAATGCCATGGACAACTGAATCATTGAATTAGCAATTATTACTGTACATTTTATGTTAATGAGGTTTAATTACTATATAACCATTATCACTAAATGATGAGAATCCTTATTAGTGAAACATGAATATGTTAGATGTCGTTACTCCTTTTGTTAGCCATAGTGAACCCATTGTTATGTATACAATATAATTAATGTATTTATTAATGTATTCTTAAGCCTGTCTATAGCCAATGCTCAGTGACTGCATAAAGGAGTATTACATATTTCATAACAAATGTCTGGATTTTGACCCATGTTATTCATCTTAATAACGTTGATAATCCTTTGGGCCCACGCATGTAGAACACACAACCGCTATGACTCAGCCTTGGGCACGTGTACACAGGGAGGTGTCAGCGGTGCCCTAGAGTGCCGCCAACCCAATTTATTTTTCTATTAAAAAGCTGTGCTTTCTACCTCTTATTTCACAATTATAAGACAATTAATTCTAAGTTATATTTTTCACAAATAAATATGCATATTGATTTAAATGACCATTCAACAACAAGGAAGCACAGGGCACAATTCAGGTGGTTAGGGCAAAAGTCCCAAAGTGGGCACAAGACAAGGTCTCACGAGAACTACCGTTAAAGCAGAAAACGTCATAGGTTCATCGCAAGTGATTGAGCTTTATACTGTATTTGTTTTGCATGTTAAAATTGTAAAATGGTTGGGGGTGGAAATTTGACCTTCCCAGTTCCAATCTCAATGTCTATGTACGGCCCTGCACTGGGTGAAGTTGCCACTAGACACTGATTTTGGGTCAGTTTTGTATTTTCCCCACTAATGGTTAAGGTTAGGATTAGAGGAGGGGAAGCTGATCCTAGATCTGTACCTTCGGGAAACTTCACCCCGGAACCCTCACAAATCAAATGTATTTATATAGCCCTTCGTACATCAGCTGATATCTCAAAGTGCTGTACAGTCCTCTCTTGTTCTCTTCAACATAATTTTCCTTGCCGAGGTAGGTAACCAGCATGCTGGAGGACAAGCTGACATCCTCAATCGACCACCAATAAAATGTAGCTAATTATCCTGCCAACTCGAGTGGATGATGCTGCAGTAAAAGTATGCCAGCAGGCAGAAGTTCTCAAGTTCATTTGAAGTTTGCCATCATTCTCTCCTCTCCTTCCTGGAGATGGAATGTTTAGCTATAGGGTTTCCAACTGATTATTATGCACACGGTTGCATGTTTGCCCCTTCATGATTCTTTGAGACGAGAGAGGAAATCTCAGCAAGTGATGTTTTAGCACCTGTTTTGTTTGAGGGAGTATGTGTGTGTGTGTGTGCGCGTGCTCGTGTGCCTGCGTGTGTGCATGTGTGTGCGTGCGAATCTCCGTCTGTCTCTGTCTGTCTGTGGTTGTTCATGTGAAGAAAAAGCCCTTGGTTTGAGAGATAGAGGGCTGATTTCATTTTCCCATGCACGCTGGCTTGCAGTTGTCTCTTTTCTCCTCACTCTCTCTATCTATCTAGGGCAGCCCATGGTTTAACGAACAGCGATCAGCTGGCAGTCCCATCCTCCCATGTGCCCACACAATCTTGTTAAAGCATGCAGCTAATCTGTGGAGGAAATGGACTCTTCTCAGGCAAGCAGGTCTTTCATCATGCCATTGTCTGCCTCGATCACGCTCCCTCTCATACAAATACATATAGGTGCATAAGAAGAATCCAGTTAGACTTAAAGAAGTTCATCGCACATTAGCTTGTCACCTGATTCTTTTGACAGTCTAGAGAGTGGGTTGACATATTGGCCAATCTGTATCTGACATTTAAGTGAGAGCTGCATTTGAGCAGAGCTGACTTCTCTGTACGTTTTGTTCTTTATTTGTACAGGCATATCTTAATTTGATCATCCAGTTGTTGCAGGAATTTTCCTGCACAGCAAGAAATGCAACCTTGTAGTGTATTCAAGGTTTAAAAAGGCATCTTAAGTTTGTAATTTACACTTAAAAATGTCAGACTTGATTTGCCCTAATGAAAAATGTATCAACCCCTATAAAAAATGTCAGTTATAATCCATCATAGATATTCACATTTCCTGTTGCTGCAGGATTATTTTCCTGCTGTGTGAAATTGGCTCAAATTAAGATACAGTAACTATATCTCTCAAGTGAAAATTTGTCCTCCATGGATAATTGAAACCAATGTGACATAAAGTAGAAACACAGAGAATTACAGCTCTCTAACTGTTCCTCTAGAGGCGATCTGGTTTCCACTCCATCTCTCCCTCTCTCCCTCCCTCCCACTGGGCACACCACATCATTTCAATGTGGATAATTGGGTTGATCAAGCGTTGATCAATGAGATTACAACCTATATTTACCCACTCAAAAAGACAGCCAAAAGTTAGTTGAATTTCCAATGTGTTATCACTATTCTTTCAACCATCTAAAAGCATAAGCAAATTCTAATAGAACACAATGTCAGAAATGTTGTCAGATATTTTTTTATCACTGTGCTTCATCTAATAGCAGAACCAAATGACCTGGATGGAAGTTGAGAATACATTAAAAGTGCAAGGTGCAAATGAGCAATGCCGTTCTAAATTCTGCACAGATTATTAGAGCAATTGTGAAGATCTCCACAGACCTGCGATGACCTATGTATGCTATCTTGAACATGCACGCTTTTTATGATTACATAAGAAGAAATGTATAGTTTCAGTAACCTCAAAATGTGGCCATGGATGTGTTACTAATTTTAAGGTTGAATGTTGCATTAGTTAACTTTAGGCTATTTACTGTGAATTAATATTGAATTGTGTTTGGTTGACAACGCATCCAAATATCAACATTTGAATGAGCTTTATCTTCTACTTGGATAGTTCCACTGACTTACTCTGGCTTTAATTCCATTTTGTCTACAAATGAATAATTCATATGTTGGATTCACGTCTCCATCTCAACCAAAAATCTAAGTTAAATAGATCATAAAATAAAACTTGCAATGCACCTGAAATATAGTTTGATTTGATTTAGTCTTATTCTTTAACATAGATTTTTGGTTGAGGTGAAGACGTGAATCCTAGATATCAATTATTAATTTGTTGTAAAGCATCTGTGTGCAGCTAGTGAGATGAGTCAGGCGCAGGACAGCAGATAAGAGTAAAGAAAGCAATTTTACTCAAAATATATCACAATACACGTCGTAAATACAGGGCCACACAATACGGACATAAACAATTACTCACAAACAAACATGGGGGAACAGAGGGTTAAATAATGAACAAGTAATTGGGGGATTGAAACCAGGTGTGTAAGACAAAGACAAAACAAATGAAAAATTAAAAGTGGATCGGCGATGGCTAGAAGGCCGGTGACGTCGACCGCTGAATGCCGCCCGAACAAGGAGAGGAGCCGACTTCGGCGGAAGTCGTGACATTTCTAGACAAACTGGAATTGTGTTCGGTTGCGTTGACTACCAAACACAATTCAATATTAATAAATATTGTTACATTTGAAATCAACCAGAGCTTAAACCCCTTGGCCTATTGTATTGTCTAGTTTTAGTTGAATTCTGGGTTATATTGAAACAATATACAGTGAGGGGGAAAAAAGTATTTGATCCCCTACTGATTTTGTACGTTTGACCACTGACAAAGAAATGATCAGTCTATAATATTAATGGTAGGTTTATTTGAACAGTGAGAGACAGAATAACAACAAAAAAATCCAGAAAAACGCATGTCAAAAATGTTATAAAATTATTTGCATTTTAATGAGGGAAATAAGTATTTGACCCCTCTGCAAAACATGACTTAGTACTTGGTGGCAAAACCCTTGTTGGCAATCACAGAGGTCAGACATTTCTTGTAGTTGGCCACCAGGTTTGCACACATCTCAGGAGGGATTTTGTCCCACTCTTCTTTGCAGATCTTCCCCAAGTCATTAAGGTTTCGAGGCTGACGTTTGGCAACTCGAACCTTCAGCTCCCTCCACAGATTTTCTATGGGATTAAGGTCTGGAGACTGGCTAGGCCACTCCAGGACCTTAATGTGCTTCTTCTTGAGCCACTCCTTTGTTGCCTTGGCCGTGTGTTTTGGGTCATTGTCATGCTGGAATATACATCCACGACCCATTTTCAATGCCCTGGCTGAGGGAAGGAGGTTCTCACCCAAGATTTGACGGTACATGGCCACGTCCATCGTCCCTTTGATGCGGTGAAGTTGTCCTGTCCCCTTAGCAGAAAAACACCCCCAAAGCATAATGTTTCCACCTCCATGTTTGACGTTGGCGATGGTTTCTGGGGGTCATAGGCAGCGTTCCTCCTCCTCCAAAAACGGCGAGTTGAGTTGACTATGGTCCCAGCTGCCTTGAGATCATTGATAAGATCCTCCCGTGTAGTTCTGGGCTGATTCCTCACCGTTCTCATGATCATTGCAATTCCACGAGGTGAGATCTTGCATGGAGCCCCAGGCCAAGGGAGATTGACAGTTCTTTTGTGTTTCTTCCATTTGCAAATAATCACACCAACTGTTGTCACCTTCTCACCAAGCTGCTTGGCGATGGTCTTGTAGCCTATTCCAGCCTTGTGTAGGTCTACAATCTTGTCCCTGACATCCTTGGAGAGCTCTTTGGTCTTGGCCATGGTGGAGAGTTTGGAATCTGATTGAGTGATTGATTGCTTCTGTGGACAGGTGTCTTTTATGCAGGTAACAAGCTGAGATTAGGAGCACTCCCTTTAAGAGTGTGCTCCTAATCTTAGCTCGTTACCTGTATAAAAGACACCTGGGAGCCAGAAATCATTCTGATTGAGAGGGGGTCAAATACTTATTTCCCTCATTAAAATGCAAATCAATTTATATCATTTTTGACATGCGTTTTTCTGATTTTTTGTTGTTGTTATTCTGTCTCTCACTGTTCAAATAAACCTACCATTAAAATTATAGACTGATAATTTCTTTGTCAGTTGGCAAACGTACAAAATCAGCAGGGGATCAAATACTTTTTTCCCTTACTGTAGCTCTTGATGACTTTGCAAATGCTATATAGGCCTAAATAAAGTAGCATCATTGATGATATATGAGAGGTAAAGTATGGTCATATTTAATTTGCTCTGTTAAACCTAACCTTTGGAATGCCTTCAATAGGTACAGTGAATGTATTTCATTTTTAAGTGGAGATCTCTCAACAATCATTCTCACGATAGCACGTTGCTAATAGTCAGTGACAAATATCATAGCTAAGCAGCGCTGGGGTTGGTTAATACCCTGGATGTGTGACCAAAGGGCAGCTGTAGATAGATCAATTCTCCAGTAGGAGTAGCTGCCTAGCGTTGGGCCAGTAACAAAGAAGTCTCTGGTTTGAATACCTGAGCCCCAAAAAATCTGTCGGTGTGCCCTTGGGCAAGGCACTTAACCTCAATTTGGTCCATGGGTGCTGTACTGCTATGTCTGGCCCTGTTAAACAACACATTTCACTGCACCTATCTGGTGAATGTGGCCATCTCTCGGTCTCTCTCTCCTTACCCCTCTCACTGTCTGCCTCTCTCTCTATCTTTTTATCTTTCCACCGATTCAGGCAGCTTACTGGAACCAAAACACTGTCTTCTAGTGCAGGCAGAGGCTGTCGCTCTCCTCAGCTGTACTTGACGGCCAACAGACACAGAGGGCTGTAATAGGAGTGAATTTAACTCAAATCCCTTGTCTAGAACACCTGCTGCTCGTCTCCTGCCACTGTTTTACAGCACTTTAAGATTTAAACATGAGAAAGGGCTTTAAGGGGCTACATATATTTGGTCACCAATTTAAACCGTGTCAGTATAAGCAACCTGACCACATTTAACAGACATAGGCTTTGGAAAGTATTAAATTAAGATTTTTTTGTCACTGGCCTACACACACTACCCAATAGCGTCAAATTAATAGAAAATGAAAAGCTGAAATGTCTTGAGTCAATCAGTATTCAACCCCTTTGTTATGGCATGCCTAAAGTGAAAACATGTTTTTAGAAATGTTTGTAAATATATTGAAAATTAAATACAGAAATATTTTGCTGCACAGATATTTTCAGGTCTCTCCAGAGATGTTCGAAAAGGTTCAAGTCCGGGCTCTGGCTGGGCCAGTCAAGGACATTCAGAGACTTTCCTCCACACGTGAAGCTTGGCATTTAGGCCAAAGAGTCTTTGCTGTGTGCTTAGCGTCGTTGTCCTATTGGATGGTGAACCTTCACCCCAGTCTGAGGTCCTGAGAACTCTGGAGCAGGTTTTCATCAAGGATCTGTACTTTGCTCTGTTCATCTTTCCCTCAATCCTAACTAGTCTCCCAGTCCCTGCTGCTGAAAAACATCCCCACAGCATGATGCTGCCACCACCCTGCTTCACCGTAGGGATGGTGCCAGGTTTCCTCCAGACGTGACGCTTGGCATTCTGGCCAAATAGTTCAATCTTGGTTTCATCAGACCAGATAATCTTGTTTCTCATGGTCTGAGAGTCTTTAGGTGCCTTTTGGCAAACTCCAACTGGGCTGACCTGTGCCTTTATTGAGGAGTGGCTTCCGCCTGGGCGCACTACCATAAAGGTCTGATTGGTGGAGGGCTGCAGAGATGGTTGTCCTTCTGGAAGGTTCTCCCATCTCCACAGAGGAACTCTAGAGCTCTGTCAGAGTGACCATCGGATTCTTGGTCACCTCCCTGTCCAAGGCCCTTCTCCCTGATTGCTCAGGTTGGCCAGGGGGGCAGCTCTAAGAAGAGTCTTGGTGGTTCCAAACTTCTTCCATTTAAGAATGAAGGAGGCCACTGTGTTCTTGGGGAACTTCAATACTGCAGACATTTTTTGATACCCTTCCCCAGATCTGTGCCTCGACACAATCCTGTCTCAGAGCTCTACGGACAATTCCTTTGACCTCATGGCTTGGTTTTTGCTCTGACATGCACTGTCAACTGTGGGACCTTATCTGGACAGGTGTGTGCCTTTCCAAATCATGTCCAATCAATTGAATTTACCACAGGTGGATTCCAATCAAGTTGTAGAAACATCTCAAGGATGATCAATGGAAACAGGATGCACCTGAGCTTAATTTCGAGTCACATAGCAAAGGGTCTGAATACTTATGTAAATAAGGTATATCTGTTTTTTATTTGCAAAAATGTCTAAAAACCTGTTTTCGCTTTGTAGAATAAGGCTGTAACGTAACAAAATGTGGAAAAAGTCAAGGGGTCTGAATACTTTCGGAAGGCACTGTACATTGACTTCAATACAATACAATATCACCCCTTCCATAAACTTACACAGTAGTTATGACAACTTCCGGAGGACGTCCTCCAACCTATCAGAGCTCTTGCAGCATGATCTGACTTGTTGTCCACCCAATCAAAGGATCAGAAAATTAATCTAGTACTGAAAGCATAAGCTACAGCTAGCTAGATACTGCAATTCATAAAATGTGGTGAGTAGTTCACTCAAAGAGAGAGAAAGACAATAGTTGAACAGTTTTGAACAAATTCATTTCTTCCTAAATGAAGGACAAGCAAGAGAGATTGAGAGTCATTTTTTCACTTTCAGTTTCACTTACTTAGCTAGCAAATGCAGCTAGCTAGTTTAGCCTACTCAAACACCCTGCTAAAACAGAGGGAGGCTATGTTAGCTAGCTGGCTATGACTATCCAACATAACACTGGAACTCTTCCAAGTCAAGGTAAGCTTTTGGTTTTACAAATGTATTGCCACCAGGGGCCGCCAGTGTTAGTGCTAAACTGCTTACTGACTGTACACTGTAACGTTACTGCATGATTGTAGCGGGTTTACTAATGCATACGCGTTAGTTCTATTAGTTATGTTGACTATGGAGTTACTTTATCTAATATAGTAACAACGATATTGGCTGTGTGTAGCACACACATGATATGGTTTGGCTTGGAAAGTTTGTTTTGCCTGTTCACATACAGCTGATGTGTTGTGCATTGAAGTCCACAAGCAAATGGAAAAGGTGAGAGGAGGAGAGCGCATTGATGCGAGAAGGAATACAACGTGGCTGCTATGAAAGTGAACTGTGTTTATGCGTGATCATTGGTGTATTCATTCCGTCAATTCTGTTGAAAAACGTTTCTTAAACAGAAGCAAATGGAACGAAACGGGGATAAACATACCTGAATTTGTCCCATAGAAACTCTCCTTTACAACTGGTGGATTAATGAATACACCCTAGATCAGCTAGATGCAGGCAAGAGTGTGCAAGGCAGTATTGAATGTGTCACTGTCTGTACATGTGTCACTATCTGTCACCTCAAAATTTCCCTCTCCACCTGGGTGCACCTACGTTGTAACTCACTGGTTGGGAGCCTCATGGGGGGGGGGCATGTAGTAGCCTAAACCTATCGCTGTTACAGTGAACTGTGTAAATGGAAAATGAATGACAGTCATCCAATATGCTGTAATAGAAATAAGGCCATGCTCATTAAAACATAAACGTCCTCCCTCATCTTAAATGGCACTGACCGCCACTGCTATGGTGTTCTGCTACTATACGTCCTCCAATTCATATGATATTGTACGACTGCTATTCCATTTGTAACGTAACATAACATATTATACTAAACGGAGGGAAAGAAATGTACATCCTAAATTGTACAAATTGCCCTGAGGCTAGGTTGATAAGGAGTTAGATTTGGTGTCAATGTAAAGGCTTGGTTCTCATAGAATGAGAAAGACATTTAGGAGTTTCAAGGATTGCCATACAAGTTGTTTTACATCGTTTTTGCTGGGTTTCATTTTGTTTCCTTTTATGAGAACGATTCATCATTCCTTGAGAGCAGAGAGACCGTTGACAGTTGAGACTGTGTGAATTGAGCCCAGCAGAGCGAAGTGGGCTGCCGCCTGCAAGATCCTCACCCAAGCCCCAGGAATAGCGACATCCCAAATATTTTGTTGTTTTCCTTTGAGTACTGTTGTTGGATTATTTCAGTCTATGTACACAGCAGTTCAGCATTTAGCTATGTACGTGTAAATCAAAATAATTATTATAATAATATCACTTTCACGAGTTCGGCATCGGAGATGGCAACTGGCCTCCCGGCAGGGTGAGCCCCCAGTTGTGAACTGTGGTTGTGCTGAGCCTGCTGGCAGGGCCAACCCCCGGCCGTCAATGGCTTAGCACAAACTTGCAGTACGGCCTGTTAAGCACATTTTGTTTGTGCATGCCGCCACCTACTGCGCGGTAGTGTGTCGTCAATCACGTTACATTTATGATACCAAAAAAAATCTAATAATAATCATTTAAAAAAACTTCCAACTAACCCTACACATTAAAAACCCACTACTCCATTCCACTACTTTGACCCTCTGCTCCTGTACCATGCCAACGACCTATTAGGACGGGACACCACCACTCAACACGCCCTGTAACTCTTCTGATGTCAAAACTCATATACCCAAATACTTCTCTGCAGCTGCCACCACAACATCTATTTTATGTGATTACGTTCCATTTCTGCAGTAAAGTTGATAACTATTGCTAAGTATGAATGCTAAGAATCAAACCTTGCTGAAGGATATATATCACTCGTTGGCCAATCACTCTGCTGGTTCAGATCTACTATTCACAGGGATCCTCTCCAGATCACTCACCTTTGACACATCCTCCTCTACTTTCTTCACTGCCTCAGCATACTGTACAACACCCTCTGCAGTACCCTGACTCTGGCCACCTCAACCTGTCTTCAGAGCAACATGGGCACCACTACAGTTAACACATCATTTTATCTACCGAAACTACACAATCCTCTGTCCCATGCCCTCCTGCACACTTCCCACATCTTGGCATCTCCCTCCTACACACTGCTGCAACATGTCCATAAACGTTGCACCTGAAACAGCACAGTGGATTCGGTACAAAAACTCGAACAGGATAACTGATATATCCTACCATGATTTTGTCGGGTAAAAACTCAAAAGGACTGAAAGTGACTCCTCTGTTTCACCTCACTCACCACTGGGCCTGCGTCGAACCAAACAGCGGGCGTCTCAAACACTAGGAATTTTCAACTTCAAGTGCTCCACCTCCACACTTAACGCTTCCCCAGAAATTACTCCTTTCAATCGTGCCCTATTCCTAAGAGCAAAGCAAGAAACAGATCTTGACCCAAGTTGCATGACACGGAGCGCCTGCTCCCTCTGGGCACAAGAAACACAAACAAATATCACAAGTCCACTAAAGGTTACTTTCACTGATTCAACAGCACCCAACTGCTATCTCACCCACCCTGAAACCACAAATGGATTCACCAAAAGGAAAGGATCCACTTTCCCCAAAAATGTCACTCCTACTGGACCAGCCTCTTCTTTATCATGTCCATCGATGTCAGGCTCGGGCTCCGAAGTCTTCACCACACCTTCCACCTCACTTAACTTGCCCCCGTTCAATTCCATTTCACCTCCAGAACTCGGTCTGGTGCACGGCTCACTCTGTTTGCACTTGACATCAATCTTCTTTGACACTATCTCCATTTTTTTTGCCATCTTCCTCAAATTCAACTCCACCCTCTGGTTTCCTCATTCTCTTCAACCTCTTCTTACACTTCCATTCCTCCTCAGAAATCCACATTTCTGTGTACCTGTCCCAATATTCCTCTTCTTGTTGTCCACCATCTTCCTTCCTCTTTCCTATCCCAACGCTGTACAAAGGAGTGAAGATGGATGCCGTTTAAATACTATGAGGGTGATTGATTGAGCAAGGGTATTCAGGTGAGTGAGGAAGGTTTGTGGCTAATGAAGATTGGATGCGGGTGAGCAGATTGGCATGGTCACGGCTCTATGTCCATATGGAGTTCCTTGCTAATAAGTCACATTCCAAGATGGGTGTCTGGGACCATATATAGAGTTCCTGCTCTAAGGCTGCATTCCAATACAGAAGACAGTGCCCATATATGGAAGTTCATGCTGTGGATTAAATGTGTCCTCTGAAACTTAAAGCTCTCTTCCTGAAACTGTGTTATAAACTACACATATCCGCAGATGAATCCAAAAGCTGTAACGTCTGACAATGGCCCCAAGTTGATCCTACTGTAAAAGTAACAATATAATATGCACATCACCAAATCCAATATATCAGAGGGGGGGGTCAAGCAAACTATTAACGGCATTAGCATTTGAATTGCTTAATGACACGGTCCAATCTCATCATAAGATCTGTGGAAGGGAGAGCATGTCAAATAATGGAAATGGTCAAGTACAAACCGTATACCACCACTGTGAATATTGTTAATGTTGTGAATCGTGTTGCTTTGAAGGGAACGTTGTGCTTGGAATGCTCTGTCTCGTTGGTATGTATCTTTTAATTTGATAAACAGCTGAGTTGTGGTTTGTTTGACTTGGTAACACTGCCATCACATGGTAGAAAATGAAAGGACAACCAACCAAGAGCTTTTTTTTATGTATTTCTCAATACAGAAAGCTTAAAAGCATTTTCTGAAACAATGTCGATTTTAAAAACAGACACAGATCTCTCAAATCATTACCATCACCACAATCATCATCATCATCATCATTATGATCCAAACCAAAAGTTGACACTAAGCTATGTCTCAATGTATAATGTTACAAAATGATAACATTTCCAAATAAGACATACAAAATCAGATGTTTCCTAAGAATACATAAAAATAAAACATTGCTACTGACTGATCTGGTGTTAGCTAAGTAATGCACGTTACTTTAGGGGTTCCCAAACTCGGTCCTGGGGTCCCCCTGGGTGCACATTTTATTTTCTGCCCTAACACTACACAGCTGATTCAAATAATCAACTCATAATCAAGCTTTGATTATTTGAATCAGCTGTGTAGTGCTAGGGCAGAAAACAAAATGTGCACCCAGCGGGGACCCCAGGACCGAGTTTGAGAAACCCTGCATTAGTTAGTTACCTATAATACACATAGCATTTTGTACTATATAAAGACAGTCACAGAGAGATTCACAGATGTGACTGGGTTGTAGTCATCTTGGTGGACTGATGTTGTATGTCATGTGATAGTGTTCATAGAAAGTACATCTCTCTCCCGCTCTTATCATAGATTTATCATGGGAATTACATAATATATATGATAACATTTTCAGGGACTCCACTTGCTCAGTGGTCTACTACCCTACTCCTTGGCCTCCAGAGACCAGAGTCTCTTCATGATACACTTTTTAACTGGAGGTTATAGAGTTGGCAGGCTCTTGGTGTGTGAAGGAGATTCTGCCTAAGGGTCGAGTCATGCATCATGGCATCATAGGCTCTACACCTGGCAACCCCTCTGATCTGATTCTTTGTCTCTCCCCCTCCACCTCCACCTCTGTCTGGCAGCTCTGTTCTCCACTTTCCTTTCCTCCCTCCTCCTCATCCTCCTCCCCTTCCCCGCTACCCTCCCGCTTCCCCTCTTCCTCTTCCTCCCCCTCCCTCTCCCCATCCCCCTCCACCACCTCCCCCCCCTCCTCTGTCTGGCAGTTCTGTTCTCCACTCTCCTGTCCTCTTCCCTCCCCCTCCACCTCCTCCTCCTGGGCTCGTTGGCACCAGGGCATTGCACACCTCTCCAGCCCCCCTAGGCAGCCCTCACCCTGCTGCTCACACTGCACCACAAAGATCCTGTAGAACTCCAGCAAGACGACAAGGATGTTCTTACAGGTGAAGAAGATCATTAGCTGGTTCAGAACGTTCTCCCGGATCATGAGGTAGAGGCGGTAGATGAGGAACGGCCCGTCCTGGAGCCCCACAGTCAACAGCAGACTCCACACTTCACTGGAGCAGCACGGTGTATAGCAGGAGGGGGGAGCTCCAGGCAGTCCCTCCACTACAGCCACGCTTCCCTCCTGAGAGAGGCCTCGCTGGGGGCAGCCGGGCTGGGACAAACAGGGCTGGAGATGGGCCTTGGGGGGGCTGGTCTGGGTCAGAACCAAGGGGAACTGCATGAGGGCCCAGGAAAAGAGGGCAAGGCCCATAATGATGACGGCCCGGTTGGTCTTGACCTCGGGCTCCTTGAAGGTGTCAAAGATGTCCAGGATGTCAGCGCCCAGGCCCACGTAGACCATGAGGAGCTGGGAGAGCTGGTCGCGGGACATGTCTCCTTTGGGCATAAGCCAGCGGCCCAGCACCAGTACGATGAGCATGGTCTGCTCCAGCCCTGCCGCCCAGTTCTCTGGGTCCAGCTGCAAGATGTCCTGCGTCAGTCAACACAACACACAATGAAATGAGATGATACTTTATTGTCTTCTAAGAAAGTTACTATGTATCTTAAAAAATGCTCCTTAACCAGAAGATAAAATGTACACATTAGAGCCTTGAAGAGGGAATTTATCCTGACTCAATTGTCATTATCTTGGTCTCCAAGATTCAAATCAATTCCGTCCCCAAACTTCAAAAGTAGCCATGAGGCAAAAAATTCCACAAAAAAATCCCATAAGAAAGAAATAGCCCCAAAATCACCCATCACAGAAATATCTGAGAGTATCTTCAAGTGAGTCTAATCCGGACTTCATCTCAATCAATGTGTCAATTACATTTCCCTCGTCCTCCCTTATAATGTATTATTCCCTAGAGATTCACATCTTATCTGTGATCAGGTATCAGTTAATTGTTGCTGGGGGGGGGTTGTAGTGTGATACCTACCGCTGAGATGGGGATGTGAGCCAGCAGCTCTTCTAGCTCGGGGCCAGAGGAGATGTTGACAGGGAGCTTGTACTGCAGCAGGCTAAGCTCCAGGAACCAAATGGAGGGGATGACGGTACTGAGGTAGAGGAAAACCATGGGGGAGAACCTAAAAGCAAAGCGACGAGGAGGGAAGGGGGAAGCTATTTTTAGCAACACACACACACATTTTTTTGGCCAGTCAGTATAAGAAGTAAGCCTTACAGAAGTGTCCCATTTCAGACGGCCAATTATTCTCATCATGTATGCAAATCCCACTTGACAGTGCAAAGCCTTCTCCACGAGGAAAGAACTTCAAAGTGAGAGGGAGAGAGGGGCCTGGAGTAAGTTTCCGTCTCAGCATGCCCCTCCGCACATGGAGGAAATATGAAGGCTGGCTTCTGCAGCATCATTAGGATCGATGGAGGAATCATTCCCCTGTTGCGTTAGAATCGGCAATGACATAATTTCCTGTCATCCCTTTGAAGGGTGTGGAACAGAGGTCATCTAGTGTTTATGTTCATTCAGTTCAGGGCCCTGAGCCATGCAGGCCATGCAGGAGACGATGGTTAGAAAAGGAGTAAGAGTCGCATAAATAGACTGGCTTTTCATGGAAAATGACAGTTAATCCAGCAAACGAGATAGTCAGAGTGTTGTTGAAGGACATATCATATTTTTAGGGAGATATACTGTAAACATAGAGATGGAGAGCTATACATAGAGAGAGAGAGAGAGAGAGAGAGAGAGAGAGAGAGAGAGAGAGAGAGAGAGAGAGAGAGAGAGAGAGAGAGAGATTTTGGATGCATACAATAAGTGGCTCACTATAACTGCCGCTCACCACCTCGTAAAAGAGTTCCACCAGTACAGTGGTGAGGTCAATATCCCTATAGAAAAAGGTTTATGTGGAGACAACTACAACCCTTCAATCCCAATTCCACCCCTGTAAAAAAACAACAGGCAGAGCTGTGTAGACTGTGAAGACAGCCAGGCCAACGGGGTTATTTGCTAATGTCTTTCTTTCTAACATTTCCATTTATCGCAACATGAACAGGAGAGGAATTTTTTTCCTTGCATGAAATTAATGAGTTCATTTGTGTGGTTAATCATTATTACAATTGCTGTGTAACCCTGGGGCTGTTTGATTGTTTTTCATTAGGTTTTCCACTTGGGCTACGCCACCCGAGACAGGAATAGATAATAAAGATTGTGCAAAAATGGAGGTGCCACTGTAAATCTTACATTGTGTATTGTGTGAGCACTGTGAAAATTGTACATTTAAGTAGACGCTCTCATCCAGAGCGACTTACAGTAGTGAATGCATACATTTTACACACATTTTTTTTTCTTTCTCTGTACTGGAATCGAACCCACAACCCTGGCGTTGCAAACACCATGCTCTACCGACTGAGCCACACGATGGAGAATAGATTGTGAGGAGGACACTTTATCGAGGTCATGCACTATAATGGAGCAGAGGGCTTCTAAATGAGTTGAGAATGTGAGTGTGTATATGAATTGGAAGTAAGTGTAGTATGAGTGGCTGATGTTAGAGGGACAAGTTACTGCCTTGTGGCTGTATACAGTGAGGGAAAAAAGTATTTGATCCCCTGCTGATTTTGTACATTTGCCCACTGACAAAGAAATGATCAGTCTATAATTTTAATGGTAGGTTTATTTGAACAGTGAGAGACAGAATAATCACAAAAAAAATCCAGAAAAACGCATGTCAAAAATGTTATAAATTGATTTGCATTTTAATGAGGGAAATAAGTATTTGACCCCTTCTCAATCAGAAAGATTTCTGGCTCCCAGGTGTCTTTTATACAGGTAATGAGCTGAGATTACGAGCACACTCTTAAAGGGAGTGCTCCTTATCTCAGTTTGTTACCTGTATAAAAGACACCTGTCCACAGAAGCAATCAATCACTCAATCAGATTCCAAACTCTCCACCATGGCCAACACCAAAAAGCTCTCCAAGGATGTCAGGGACAAGATTGTAGACCTACACAAGGCTGGAATGGGCTACAAGACCATCGCCAAGCAGCTTGGTAAGAAGGTGACAACAGTTGGTGTCGATTATTCGCAAATGGAAGAAACACAAAATAACTGTCAATATCGCTTGGCCTGGGGCTCCATGCAAGATCTCACCTCGTGGAGTTGCAATGATCATGAGAACGGTGAGGAATCAGCCCAGAACTACACGGGAGGATCTTACCAATGATCTCAAGGCAGCTGGGACCATAGTCACCAAGAAAACAATTGGTAACACACTACGCCGTGAAGGACTGAAATCCTGCAGCGACCGCAAGGACCCCAGCTCAAGAAAGCACATATACATGCCCGTCTGAAGTTTGCCAATGAACATCTGAATGATTCAGAGGACAACTGGGTGAAAGTGTTGTGGTCAGATGAGACCAAAATGGAGCTCTTTGGCATCAACTCAACTCGCCGTGTTTGGAGGAGGAGGAATGCTGCCTATGATCCCAAGAAAACCATCCCCAACGTCAAACATGGAGGTGGAAACATTATGCTTTGGGGGTGTTTTTCTGCTAAGGGGACAGGACAACTTCACCGCATCAAAGGGACGATGGACGGGGCCATGTACCATCAAATCTTGGGTGAGAACCTCCTTCCCTCAGCCAGGGCATTGAAAATGGGTCGTGGATGGGTATTCCAGCATGACAATGACCCAAAACACATGGCCAAGGCAACAAAGGAGTGGCTCAAGAAGAAGCACATTAAGGTCCTGGAGTGGCCTAGCCAGTCTCCAGACCTTAATCCCACAGAAAATCTGTGGAGGGAGCTGAAGGTTCGAGTTGCCAAACGTCAGCCTCAAAACTTTAATGACTTGGAGAAGATCTGCAAAGAGGAGTGGGACAAAATCCCTCCTGAGATGTGTGCAAACCTGGTGGCCAACTACAAGAAACGTCTGACCTCTGTGATTGCTAAGAAGGGTTTTGCCACCAAGTACTAAGTCATGTTTTGCAGAGGGGTAAAATACTTATTTCCCTCATTAAAATGCAAATCATTTTATAACATTTTTGACATGCGTTTTTCTGGATTTTTTGGTTGTTATTCTGTCTCTCACTGTTCAAATAAACCTACCATTAAAATTATAGACTGATCATTTCTTTGTCAGTGGGCAAATGTACAAAATCAGCAGGGGATCAAATACTTTTTTCCCCCACTGTACAGGGCAAAAGGAGGAAGCACTGGCATATTCATATGTGTTCATTCTTACAACATAACATTGCTACCAGAACCAGTTTGAATAATACTTTTCTTTGCCAACAGGTATAATACATTTTAATGCAGTCATAAGACTTAATTGTGTATGATAGCTAATGATTATCATTATTAGCTTTGTGTCATTGCTGTAGAAGGCACTGTAAGGCTATAGATGTTATATAGACGTTACCATTTCCACTCGGCATTGCGGGTACACTTGATGGTGACTGCCATCTCCACCACCAGCAGAGCCACGCCCATCAGCAGCAGCCAATAGAGGGGCTCCCCTTTGACGGCGACCACACGCCACACGGTCACCACCCCGTGCACAGCAAACAGGAAACGGCTCAGCAGAGCCAGCAGGAAGTTGATGATGCGACACATCCTGTCTGAGAGAGGAGTCCCACAAGCCCCAGTTGAGGAGGATAAAGTGTCCGTTAAGACACTGACCTAAGGTCAGTTTGGCCCTAATGGTTAAGTTTAGGATCAAATGAGGTGTCCGGTCCCAGATCTGCTTCAGTCAACTCCTTAGATTATCATTGTCATGTCATACATGAATAGTCAGAGGAGTTGGCTAAAACACAAACAGATGGAGCCAGACAATGAAGGAGGTAAGCTCATCCTAGAGCTGTTCTATCTGGAACCTCACCAGTGCTCTACTACAGTATGTGTGGTATCACCCAGGAGTGTCAGTGGCAGATATGATAAAAAATATTTTTACTAACACATTTTTGCCACGAACTGAGTCTACTGAGTCACTTTGCTAAAAGCCTCTTATATTTGAGTCATCATCGCACTTTAACCAAATAAAAGTCTAAATTCTGAAAATTTGAACACTTAGGCTCGGACTGACTCTTGATGAACTAGGTTACCATACCATACTGTATGGCTAATAGCTTTATCAACCCATACATTCAGTATTAGCCCATCTGTGACCAAACCAAACAGTTGAATTGGCATTAGACAATGAGTAGCCTCCATAGCTGATCTAGGTCAGCCAGATACTAGTCTGTAGGATGAAACAAGCCATCACTGATTAAGAACTGTGCGAGGAGCCAAAGTGTGACTTTGAGAGTGATTAGTGAGTGTGTATTACAAAACTGTCAACTGATGTCTGCCAGTCAACTTCAAAGAACTGTATGGAGACATTTAAAAAAAATCATGTTTTAAGGTGAATCATTTTATATTGGATCCTTTAGGATCATCTGCTGTGTGATCATGATGACTAGGAGTGGTCCCTGGCCAATGCACTGTCCATGTTTGTCACATCTACTGTTGGTTACAATTTCAGCTGGTTAAAACCTCTTAAGCTGACAGTCCCCGAAATCGGCACTAGAATTACTTAAAAAATATATGTATATGTTTACATAACTTATTTTATTGACATCCCACCATTTTATAAGTCAGAAGACAGCCATTCAGACCTTCCTAGGACCATGTCAACATCCTCTGTCAAATAAACATGTATTTGCCTCTCTCTTGGTGGCCGGCTGCATCATTTCATCCATTTATATCACTTCACAGCAACTTTATGTCAAAGGCGCGGTCCTTAGAAAAACATTTATCCAGCTCGACTGCTTCATGGCACAGACATGCCAAAACAATCGCTGAATTTGTCTCAAGCAGGCGGATCTAAATATATAACTTTCATAGCTCTACGATAAAGAAATGTGATCTACACACTTCCTTAAACATAAAAGAAGTAAAGTAATTTTGTGTATAAGTCAAACATTTGTTTTATGTCAGAGGAAGACACATTACATATGCTAAGAA